>NC_084794.1:266743490-267058945 GCF_963169125.1 Humulus lupulus | reverse complement strand
TTCCAACGGCCTGGGCCACTAAGGAGTTAATAATTATCATCAAACTTATTTGTCTTGATTCTGGTGTTTAGGTTCCAACGGCGTGGGCCATCAGAGATTAGTTAATTAGCTTATTTTGAACCTATGGGTCAGGTTCCAACGGTCTTGGCCATTTATAATACTAATTTTAGATAAATTATACCTAGGACTCACGTTCCAATGGTTCTGGGCCATTATAGAGAAGAAGTGGATAAGTATTTGGGACCACGTTTGGTGAACCAATTTTTAGGTATTTCATATCCCCGGACCATGTATGTCCCAGTTAGAATTGGGCCTAGCCCGCATGTCCTACTGGGTATCATACCTCTGGACCATGTACGTCCAAGCTAGGACTAGGCCTGAGCCTTAAGTCCTATTGGGTTCTATACCCCCCGGACCGTGTAAGTCAGGGTTAGGACTAGGCATGAGTCTTGCATCCTGGTGGGTTTTTCTACCCCCCGGACCATGTATGTTCGGGTTAGGACTAGGCCTGAGCCTTGCATCCTATCGGGTTTGTACCCCCCGGACCATGTATGTCCAGGTTAGGACTAGGCCTGAGCCTTGCGTCCTTTTGTTGGGAGTTGGGTTTCTGCTACCCCCAGTCTATACGATCCTGATTAGGACTAAACTTTTCATTTTGCATCCTATTTTGTTTTTGTTCCTGGACTTGTTCATACATATGGTCATACCCCCCCCCCCCCTAAGTGAGCGAAGACTGTAGTCTTGGGTCACTTGTTTGTGAAGACGGGCGTGAACTATTATTTCTTTACAATATTTCTTTATGATGTTTTGTTCACATAATTTCCATTAAATAAGAAATCACCTTGGGGCGTACATTATTTATGAGAAAAAATAAAAACAAAAACACATCCTTCTTACTACTGATAGTACTTTTGGAGGTATTCTGCATTCTAGGCCCTCCGGACCTCTGTTCTGTCAAGTCGCTTTAAGCAATATGTTCCCAGACATTCTTCATGTTGGATTTCATACATTCTTTCCCAGTTTGGGCCCAGAACCCCCACTCCCGGATCTTGGGTTACAGGGAAGACTCTTCTCAGGACCAGATCACCGATTTCAAACCTTTGGCTCTTGACTTTAGAGTTAAAGTGCCTAGCAATCTTTCCTTGATGCATATTCAGTTGTACCTATGATTCTTCCCGGATCTCTTCAATAAGGTCAAAAGATACTTGGAGTAAGGCGTGGTTTTGGACAGGATCATACATGTCCCGTCGGTGAGACGAGAAAGCTGTTTTTGTTGGGGTTTTATGCCCTAATTAAAACCCAAATTCTTTGTAATCTCATTTTATTATCAATAAAAGAATAGAAATCATTTTTTGACTTGGTTAATCACTTTGCTCACATTTTTTATTTTCGTGATTATTTGTTTAATATAAACTTCTATTAAATCCCGAGCATATAGCTAATCTTATTTATAGTGACGTAATCACAGTGGAATATAAATATGATTATATGTTCAAAATAAGTTAGTCCTAAGAATAGTCAGTGCACAGGATTTACACTGACTTGCCAATCTACGATATGATCTACTTACACATTACAGTGTTATGTTCTTTCCAGAACATTAGCAAAGTAGATAAGATCGGATGTATTTGTTACATCGGACAGGACCGATATTGACAGTTGATAAGATAAGTAAACATACCGTTATTATCTATTCTAGTCATATCATATAGTTGACCATAGGTCAATTCAATCTCAATTCTGAGTGGTTAGTATTCTAACTGGTTGTATTATTTGAGTTCTTTGACTTGTTCGTTACCAGCTTACCCTACGGACTAGCCCATACTTACATCTTGGGAACTCGGTAGTATAATTGAGTGGGAGTGTTAATCATAGATATGAACATCTATAGCTTCTGATGAAGAAGTGAAATGATGGTTTCCTTTTAGTTTGGTTCAAGGTGTTAAATGATAGAGATCTCATTTCAGTAATTAAATTAGTTTACTGAAATATCATTTACAAGGAACTAAGTGTTTTAAGGATAAAATACAATGAGGGGTAAAACGGTATTTTAGTCATATCTCATTGTAGACCGTCTATAGAGGATTGAGTGATAATTATGGTTGTAACAATGGATAATTAATAGCGTACCTATATTTGTTATAGAGTGTTCTATGAATTCAAGAGTGCAATTCCGAGTCTATAGTGGAGTCATGAGGAATTAATAAGTTAGTAAATTTATTTGTTAGATTTATGATAACTTATTGGAGCTTGATTTCATAGGCCCATGGTCCCCATTGTACCTTGGATAAAATCATCTAGATAGTCTCAATTAATTAATTTAATTATCAATTAGAATTATCAAAGTTGACCAAGTCAATTTTGGATAATTTCACAGAGTTGTGTAATTTTGAGAAGAAAAGAGAAATTATGGCAAATTTATTAATTAAGATAAATTGGTATCTAAATTAATAAATAAGTTTAAATCAAGGTTTAAATTATAAATAATTAATTTGATAAAGGATTTTAATAATTATTTAATTAATTAAATCAATAGAAAATAATACAGGCCTTGATTTTAAGTCCAATGGGCTTATAATCAAATGGGGAATTTCACGGGCCTAAAGCCCATGATAATTTCGACCTAGGGCTTCAAAATGGCTATTATTTTATTCATTTTTTAATTAAATTAAATAGCCTAATTGAGTCTATAAAATGAGTGCTTAGAGAGAAGTCAAAACATAAGTTTAATCACTGGTTTTCTGATAGTTTTAGATTCTCTCTAAACACAAGTCCTTTTCTAAGCCTCTTTGTTATTTTCTCTTCTTCTTCTCTGTATCTATCTCATGTGTTGAGAATTGCCCACACTAGTCTAGGTGATTCTAAGGATACATTGGAAGGTTGTGAAGAAAATAGAAGATTGGTTCAGTTTCTTGATAATACTCTGCGACAGAGAGGATACAAGAGTTAGAGAAACTGAAGGAAGGATTATTTAATTCCACTGCGTATACTGTAAGTATTGTAATCTTTGTTTCTCTTTGAATTCAATTTTAGAAACATGTTTTAGGTTATCTCGTATTAATTTGTTTAACATTAGATATACATGAAAATAAATAAAGATCATGTATAAGTTTTCCTAACAACTGGCCTCAGAGACTTTGGTAATCTTTATTTTCATGCATGAACACGCTTAAAATTGGATTATTTGATATGTTTGAATAATTGGATGGATTTTCATGTTTTTATGAAGCTTATTGATTTTATGTGATTTTTAGCAATTTTTTAGGTTATTTTATTGTGTTTTTTATGCTATTAATTTTATATATGCTTTATTTTGTGTAAAACATGTTAAAAATTAATTAGAAAATGGTTTTGGTTTGAAAAATTGCACACAAAAAAATCAAATTTTTTTTGCACTGGCTCCCATGCACGCGTGCGCACCGCGCACCCCATCCCTGCGCGCATGCCTACAACAACCCAGCCACCATGCACTCGGGGGAACAGTACCCGAAACGGGTACTGTTCGTCCAGTTTTTTTTTTTTTAGAAATAAAAAAAAATTAATTGTGAAAATACATTATTTATTATCAAAACTGTTTATCCAAAAAACAGCTGTTGATGACGTGGCAAGGATTTTCGACACTTGGCCGACACATGGCAGAGATATTGCTCGTCGATCGACCAGCATTATTTCCACATGAAAATATCAAGTTTTATATACGACCAGACTGGTCGTATACTCCGTTCATTTATGTAAAGATCTATACAGTTGTGATGATATCCGAGAATATCTCTTCATTATGACCTGCAGATCCGTTTATTAAGGATAGATATTATTTCCTAATTCATGTAACCCTTCTTGAGCCTATAAATACACAAGAAATAGCTCAAGGAAAGGGAGGGATCTTTTTTCTCTTTTTCAGAATTGTATTACTATTATCCATTGTCTATATTGTTTTCTTCTTCTAAGGTCTGTGAAACTCAGGAACCCTAGGTCTTTGATCACACCTTTGGAACTCAATACTAATAATAGTATCAAGTGGACGTAGGTTATTACCAATCACTGGGGCTGAACCACTATAATTCTCTATGTCCTTTATTTTCCATTAGATCATTTTCTCAAGCTCTATATTATTTTCTGTCATTTTCTAGACTCCGTGTCGTTGACCAAAAGTAGGGTCAACATTCTGGTGCTTTCATTGAGAGACTTGAATTCAAGAAGATCTAATGGAAAAAACTACCAAGAAGACTGGACAGGCTACCGCTGCACCATCCCAGCCTCCTCCCCCAAATGTGGCTGAAGATGAACCTCATTTGGAGTTTGATGAGGAAGAGGTGGACTCTGAGACCCTAAAGATAACACTGGGGTGTTGCAGGATGAGTTGGCCACTCTGAGGGCCAATCAGGAGAGTGCTGCCGAGATAATGGCGTCACAGCAAAGGGAGATAGAGCGCCAGCGCCAAGAGCTGAGCGAGCGCATGCGGAGATGGACCGTCGATAGAGAGATGCCATGGCAGCCCTTGAAGCAGCCCTCCAGTTGGCTAGGAATCAGGCTGCGCCAGCCTCACAGCCTGACCAACCCCCAAGCGGGCCACCTCAAAGGGGTCCCAATCCTAGCCCTCCGCTCCAACCAGCAAGCCCTCAAAGGTTGGAGCAGCCACCTATGCCTCAGGAGGATATCCCACCTAGGGATCCTGAGACGCAGCCTCCGTCCCAGGCTGGTCGAGGAAATCCCCCGCGCCGGAGGCAGAATAGGGTCGGGCAACAACCCCGCAGCCCTAGACGCCCAGGGGGTGAAGAGCTGAATCCACCGAGCAGGGGGCAGCGTCCTTCCGCCAACAGAAGGAACTCAGAGACAAGCTCTGCGGTCAGGGGCCCCCCACGGCATGACAATGCATGGGGACCCACCGACCAACACAGGCCTCCCTCTAACGCTCGGGAAATGCCAGCCTAAGGAGACAACAGAGGAAATAGTCGGTCGCATCATAGCCAGTCACGGTTCAGAGATGGCCACGCCTACAATGAGGCCAACTCAGGCAAAGGAAATGCTGGTCGGAGGAACGAAGAGAGAGGCAGGAACCTCCCACCTAGAGAAGACCGACAAGCAAGACATAATGCTGGGGGGCAGCCTAGGCAAAATAACGTCTTTAGCCGGCTCGGAGCCAGCGAGCAGCGGCAAAGAGACGACGACTTGAGGGATGTACTCAACGACCGCCAAGAAAGGCACGATGAGTACATTCCCCCGGCACCAGAGGCCCCACCAATTCCGGAAGCCGTTCAGGCTCAAATCGATGCCCTGAACCAGGCTGTGCAGCAACTGGTCGGGGGGCGAACATCGCATATCGAGTATGATGGGAGGAGAGGCACCCCTTTCGTACAAAGGATTTCCGTGACGGAAACCCCCAACAAGTTTAAGATGCCAACTCTGCCAAATTTCAACGGGTATAGAGACCCGGTATCTCATGTAAACAAGTTTGATTTACAGATGGACATTCAGAAATTCTCTGAAGATGCTCACTGCAGGATCTTCCCAGCGACCCTTTCTAATGCCGCCCAGGAGTGGTTCTTTAAGTTCCCTCCTGCAAGTATAGTATCCTGGGAGATGTTCGTGAAGGAGTTTTACGGACAGTTCTACGCGGGTCGTGTGCACCCCACCGAGGCAAACCAACTGGTCGAGATAGGCCAGAAAGAGGGGGAGCCCTTGAAGGAATACGTTCAGCGCTTCATGCGAGCCGCAGCAGGAGCCAAGACTATGGGCGATGAAGGCAAGATGATGGCCCTAACCGCTAGGGTTAGGCACCATTCTCCCCTCTGGAGTATCCTTAGGAAGCATAGGGTTAAGAGTACCAAGGAGATTTTAGATAGAGTTGATCGGTACATCAAGCTCGAAGACGCGATTGCCAATGAAGGGAAATCGCCAGCAAAGGACAAGGAGCCTATAGAAGAACCCGCCAAAGTTGCCAACGGGTCTAAGCCCAATGGCAACGACAAAGGCAACGGGAATGGCGATGGTAATAATGGTGGAAAGCGGGTGAGCGGCGAACCCTTGACCTCCGAGAGTAAACACCCCAAAAATAATCGGTATGAACCGAAATTCACCAATTACACCGCCCTTGTTGAAAGCCGAGCCGAGGTTTACCAGGCGACCAGCTCGAGCGTGCCCTGCAAGCGACCCGCACCAATAAGAAAAAATATCTCCAAGAGAGATTCAACAAAGTTCTGTCATTATCATAACAACTATGGGCACGACACCAATGAGTGTAACCAGCTGAAGGACGAAATTGAGTTCTTGATAAGACAGGGACATTTAAGAAGATATGTACGAGCCGCGGGAGGTTCTCAGCGAGAGGCTCAAGGTGGCAATGAGTCGGCACCTACACGCCAACGCTCGCCACCTTTACAGCCAGCTCCCATGGCAGGTACCCTACTCACCATCTGCGGAGGCCCACATCTTGCAGGAGATAGTGGAAAAGCGAGGGAACGATATGCTCGAACCATACGCCACGACCAAGACATCGAGATGATGAGTGTCGAGGATCATGCACCAAAAAAGGCTCGAATAGAGGAAGAACTGATCACCTTCTCTGACGACGATGCCCAGCATGTGCGATTCCCACACTCCGATCCACTGGTCGTGGATGTACAAATCACGAATATGATGGTGAAAAGGGTGTTGGTCGATACAGGAAGTTCGGTCAACATCCTATATAAGTCCTCGCTAGAAAGGATGAAATTGTACATAAAGGACCTAGAGCCATACAACCAAACCATTTATGGTTTCTCCGGAGAAGGGCTCGCCCCAGTAGGGTCAATTAGACTCCCAGTCACAGCAGGCACTGCACCTGCTAACAGGACATTACTCACTACTTTCATAGTAGTTTATTGTCCTTCAGCGTACAATGTTGTGATAAGAAGACCAATTCTAGTCGATCTTCAAGTCGTCACTTCTATATCGCACCTCGCCATGAAATTCCCAACGGACGCAGGGATAGGATGCGTGTTGGGAAACCAAAGGGAAGCGAGGGAGTGCTACAACGCCTCGATCACCAAGGCAAAGAAGGGTGTATCGAGAGATGCCACCGGGAAAGAGTTGCAAATGGCAACTGATGTTCAAGCCCGCTCAGGTGATAATATCACCAAATAGGGCGTTGCCCAAAGTGAAGATAGAGACTTAGATCCTCACTTTGGGGATTTTGAAGAAGAAGTGGGCCCCATCGAGGACCTTGAAGAGGTCCAACTCGATGAGGAAAATCCGACCAGAGTTGTGAAAGTTAGTAAAAACTTAGAGACAATAACAAAACACGCACTGGTGGAGTTCTTAAGGAGGAACCAGGATGTCTTTTTCTGGTCGCATAAAGACATGGTCGGGATAGATCCTGCAATCATCAGCCATGTCCTAAACATTGACAAAAGCTTTCCACCTGTGCAACAAAATAGAAGGTTGCTCGACAAAGACAGATCAATGGCTTTGAAAGAGGAAGTCGAGAAGCTGAAGGAGAATGGGTTCATCAGGGTGGCATTTTATCCATCGTGGGTCTCCAATCCCGTACTCGTGCCCAAGCCGAACGGCAAGTGGCGCACGTGCGTGGATTTTACAGACCTAAATAAAGCCTGCCCCAAAGACTGTTTCCCACTCCCGAGGATCGACCAGCTGGTCAATGCCACTGCAGGACACGAGATCCTCTCATTCATGGATGCATACTCTGGGTATAATAAAATCAATATGCATCCCCCTGATGAGGATCACACTAGCTTTCGAACCGATACAGGGCTCTACTGTTACAAAGTGATGCCATTTGGTTTGAAAAACGCTGGTGCGACTTACCAGAGACTCGTCAACCACATGTTTAAGGAGTGATCGGTGCAAACATGGAGGTTTACGTCGACGACATGCTGGTTAAGTCAAAGAAAGCAGAAGGGCATGTACAGGATTTGCAGGAATGCTTCAACGTCCTGAATAAATATAGGATGAAGCTAAATCCCCTTAAATGCTCCTTCGGAGTAGGATCAGGGAAGTTCTTGGGATTTATAGTTAACTCAAGAGGATTTGAAGCTAATCCCGAGAAAATAAAATCCCTGGTCGAGATGAAGTTGCCAGTAAAGGTTAAGGATGTCCAAAGCCTGACCAGAAGGATTGCTGCTCTAAGTAGATTTATTTCAAAATCAACAGACAAGTGCGTCCCATTTTTCAATCTACTTAGAGGCAATAAGAAATTTGAATGGACAGATGAGTGCGAACAGGCCTTTCAAGCGCTAAAAACACATATGGCGCAACCACCCATCCTGTCAAAGCCGGTCGATAAAGAGACTTTGTTCATCTACCTGGGAATCACGGATTACGCTGTTAGTGATGTTCTTGTAAAAGAAGAAGAGGGTGTGCAAAAAGTTGTCTATTACGTAAGCAAAAGGCTAATCGGAGTAGAATTGAGGTATCCCCCCATCGAAAGGTTAGCCTACTACTTAGTTTTGGCCTCAAGGAAGTTGTGGCCTTACTTCCAAGCTCATCCAATTACGGTATTGACTGACAAGCCTCTGGCCAGCCTCTTCGGCAAGTTCTACAAAAGCCAGAGGCTGCCGGAAGATTACTAAAGTGGGCAGTCGAACTCGGGTAGTTTGACATATCTTACTTGCCGCGAGCAGCGATAAAAGGTCAAGCCTTAGCGGACTTCATCGCCGAATTCGCAGAGCCCGCAGGTGGCGAGCAGATTGAGAAGCCCAGTGAGCCTGAATATCAAATCCAAGCACCCTCGTGGAAATTGTTCACAGACGGATCATCTAACGAATCCCACGCAGGAGCAGGAGTGATGTTGATAACGCCGGAAGGGCATCAATTTCACTGTGCAATAAGATTTGACTTCACTACTTCTAACAATGAGGCTGAATATGAAGCATTGCTCGCTGGACTACGCTTAGCCAAGGATATGAACATAAAAGCGCTTGATGTCTATAGTGATTCTCAGCTGGTGGTGAATCAAATCCTAGGAGAGTATCAGGCGCGAGGATTCAAGATGGTCGCCTATCTGAACAAAGCAAAGGATCTGTTAGCCCAGTTCGACAAATACACTCTCCAGCAAGTACCGCGCGATCAGAATTCCAACACGGACGCTTTGGAAAAGTTATCAAGTGCAAAGGACGCTGACACTCTGAACATAGTGCCGGTCGAGAGACTTTCTGCACCAAGCATCCAAGCATCAGAAACCACTCTGGTCATCCAGATGGCGGATACATGGATGGCGCCATATGTAGAGTATTTGTCAAGCGATGTGCTTCCAGCAGATAGAAACAAAGCTAGGACCCTTCAGTGGCAAGCTGCTAGGTATATCCTGGTCGATGGAATCCTGTACTGAAGAGGATACTCACTGCCACTTCTCAAAAGTATTACAAAGGAGAAAGCCAAAGAGTTCATGAAAGAGGTACACAAAGGTTTTTGCGGGGACCATGATGGGGGGCAAAGCTTGTCAAAAAAGATCCTAAATGTAACGACCCAAATTCAGTGTTTAGGCTTAAGGGCCTGGGGAAGTGTGCCTGGAGGGCATGATGGGATTTTGTGTGTGACTTTAATGAGCTTAATGAATGATTATGATTTATTGCACGTTATGTGATTAGTTAATTAATTGAGATGCACGACTATGTGAATTAGTATGCATGTAGACCTGATTGTCTTAGAATGAGCATGATTGTAATCTGGCCATGTTTGGGCATATCTGTGATAATTGTACTATGTGAATGGTGCCATGTGAGTGCGATGTTTTTATCAGGATGCACGCATCGAGACGGTCCTAGTGAGCCATTTAGTCTAAAAGTCACAACGGGATGTTGTACCCGGCTTAGGTAAAGCCTAGGGGTACTTTGGGAATCTTATAAGTTGAGTTGAGAATGAGTGGTTGGTTATTGGTTATTGGGTAACTTGGGTAACCATTTGTAACTGTGGTAGGTAACAAGTTTTAAGATGGAAAGTGATAGAATTGAAATAGAAGTGTAAAGACTTAAGTGCCCTTGAAGGTTTAGTTAGGAAGGATTATTAAGAAGGGGTAAAATGGTCTTTTGGCAAGGGTAATAGACAAAAGGCAGCTGGGATATAGGGGGGCACGGTTTGGAGTATTGGGCATTTGAGTGTCTTGATAAAATTAGAAGAGAAGGAAAAGAAGAGGAGAGAAAGGCTAGGGCAAGCAAGAAGAAGAAGAAGAAGAGAATGAGAAGTGGGAGTCTAGGAGGGGATCAAGGACTTGTGTGGATTCTTCATTTGAGGTAAAGGTTTTATACATATCTAAGTATGGACTTTTGTTTTGATTTAAGGAATTTAAATGCCTAAGCTAAACATTGTGGGGTTTTGGGGTTAGTTGCTGAAATTTGAAATCATAGGAGTGGATCTTGGGTGTGTTGATGTTTTGAATTGATTCTAGTGTTTATAGGGTGTTAGATTGTTCATGTAAAGTTTGGAATGGAGTTTTGTGGTTGAGATATGTGTTTTGGATGGTTTAAGGTGAGGATTAGAGAGTAAAATGGTGGGTTTTTCTGGGTTCGAAGGGTCGAGCCGCGGCATGGTTCTTGGTGAGCCGCGGCCCTTCGAAGAAGTGGTATGCTGATGGAGAAGGGCGGGCCGCGGCATGGCCCAAGCAATGTCGCGGCCCTTACCTGTTTTTGGGCCTTTGAGGGTTCTGTTTGGGGGCCATGCCGCGGCATGGGTGGCCTATGCCGCGGCGCTTAAGGGATTTTAGGATTTTAGGCTTGGGAATTTAACCTAGGGTGCTCGGGGTTGAGCCTTTTACCATGTTTGGTGAATTTCAACGTTCCGAGTACTAGAACTTGGCCTGGAAGCTCATTTAAGGTTGTTAAAAGTGTCTTTTGTGTGTTGTGACTAGGATTTTGGGAGAGGCTCGTGCTTGTGGACCGTGCTCGTGACCGTGGTACTTTGGAAAGCACGGGATACAGGTAAGAAAACCGTAACATCCGAGTTTAGGGCATGGCCCCACTGTGTGATTGTAGGGCGTGGCCCCGGATTGTATTACGTGCAAATGCTTAACCTTAAATGAACCGTGATGTGTGTGAATGTTTATTTTGAATGTACTATATGTGTGATTATGATGAAACGAACGGCATAGGCCGGGTACGGCATAGGCCGGGGCGGCCGTGGGCCGAAAGTAACACACAGCACATGGGATGCTTATATTCAGGGTGGGACCCAAGGGATACATGAGTTATCCTCGCGGTGAGAACCGAAACTCCAGGCTTTGGTAAGGCCTTGGGAGCGGCATGGCCGTACTTGTTTATTATGATGGTTTTCCTATGTGTCAGTGAATTATTGCCAGCTATTTGTTTTGCATATGCTATGTGTTATTTGGGTTTTCTTGCTGGGCTTCGGCTCACGGGTGCTCCGTGTGGCAGGTAAAAGCAAGGAGTCAGTCAACCGGCCATGAGTATGGAGAGCGTGGGGGCGGCGCGTACATGTTCGGCCTGCCCGACTGCTTTGGTTGGGGGCATTTTGTATATGGCTGTATTTAACCATTCTTTTGATAGCTGATCAAGTGTAAATCTATTTTGGTGTTGTAAACATTTTGTAAACCTTATTTTGGGATCCCAGATGTTTTATATTTAACGTTTTCAATGAAGTTGACCATTTTAAAAGAATGCAGCCTTAAACTCTGGTTTAATCACACTTTTGGTTTTAGAAACCACTTTGAGTCAATTAAATGCACAATTTCTGTTTTAAACTCACTTAGTAACGGCTCTAAGGTAGTAGGGCGTTACACTAAAGCAGGGATATTTCTGGCCAACCATTAATGAAGACTCAATGGAGTTCGTGCGAAGAAGTGACAAGTGTCAGAGATTTTCTAAAATCCCACGAGCAGCTCCCAACGAGTTAAAGCAGTGCAGAGTCCATGGCCTTTCGCAGTTTGGGGAATAGATCTAATCAGATCTTTGCCTACAGGAAAGGGTGGTGTAAAGTATGCAGTGGTTGCCGTCGACTAATTCACCAAATGGGCCGAAGCTGAGCCACTCGCAACCATAATGACCAAGAAAGTGCTTGATTTCGTAGTCAAAAACATCATCTGTCGCTATGGATTACCAAAGAAGATAATCTCAGATAACGGCACCCAGTTTGACAGTGATCTGTTCATGGACTTCTGCAAATGTCACGATATTATCAAAAGCTTTTCTTCAGTCGCTCATCCCCAGGAGAATGGGCAAGTCGAAGCAGTTAACAAAACGTTGAAGGATACCCTAAAGAAAAGACTCGAAGAAGCTAAGGGAACGTGGCCAAAACAGTTGCCTGAAGTCCTTTGGTCGTACAGGACTTCCCACCGAACAGCAACAGGTCATACCCCGTTTTCCTTAACATACGGGTATGAAGCCATGTTGCCTGTTGAGTTTGATCCACCCTCGCACCGCAGATTAACATACGACCAGGACTGTAACAGCCAGCTACTGATGGAATCCTTAGACTCGATTGATGAAAGGCGTGAACAAGCCTAGCTCCGAGTGGCTGTGTACCAGCAGAAGGTCGCCTGGTATTTCAACTCTAAAGTGCAAGAAAGGAAGTTCAATGTTGGAGATCTTGTACTCCGAAGAGTTTTCCTTAACACCCGCGACCAAGCTGCTGGAGTACTCGGGCCAAATTGGGAAGAGCCTTGCCAAATTGATGAAGTCCTTCACCCAGGCACTTATAAAGTTGCACGCTTAAACGGAGATCTCGTTCCTCTCTATTGGAATGGAGAACACCTGTGCAAGTACTATCAATGAACAATTCTTCTTAAGGAATTGGCTTGTATAAATTTTAATTTTGCAAGTTTTGGAAAAATGTAAGATCTTATTGATCGCTCGTAAAGACATGTTTAGTCCATTTATTACGAGAAACAAAAAGGAATGTGCTCAGCTGGTCATTTCTTTCCAACTATTGTATTTATTACAAGTATTCGCTCATTACGTGTGTTGTTTTGCTGTATTATAATTCTAATCATATTGCTACGAGCAGTAATGTTCGAACAGGTTCTGGTCAAGGCAAGTGACCACGGACCTAACACTCCCTGATCACTTGTGGGGCATACAAGGTACAAGTAAGCAAAGCATATCGTTAAAAGGTATGTAAACACATGAGCAAAATAAGTGAATGCATGCTAGGGCACTTAGAGTATTTTTCAAAAAAATTCAAAATTTTGATATTTTGTTAAATCAAACCAATGTGCTATGCTAAGTTCGTTCATGCGAACAGATAGATGTTATAATAATATGCAAATATATTATAATA
Source organism: Humulus lupulus (assembly GCF_963169125.1). Classification (NCBI taxonomy): domain Eukaryota; kingdom Viridiplantae; phylum Streptophyta; class Magnoliopsida; order Rosales; family Cannabaceae; genus Humulus; species Humulus lupulus. Next base: position 267,045,721 of record NC_084794.1, on the reverse strand, counting down.
TCAAAGCGAATCCTTTTACACCGCAAGCAGTAACTGCTTGGATGTAATTGTTCAAGTAAAAGTAAAAGCTGCCCATGCAGCAAACTAAAAAATTATATTGTTTTTACATCACGACCCGTAGGTCGTGTAGTTAAAAAAAAAGAAAAAAAAGCATAAAGAGAAAAGACTAAGGAGCTTGAGGAGCTGAAGGATCCTGGGGACGATTATGATCGACAGCACCCGCAGCTTCGTTGTCTGCACCATCCATCCCAGCGGCCAGTGAGGTTTCGGGGGAAGCAGGGACCCTTGATCTTTCTTACTCAGCCAACTGAGCCGCACAGCGAGCAAGCTCGGCATCTCTCGCATTCTCGGGAAGGTAGTTGAAGTTAGCACCCTGATTGTGCTTCCAGAAATCATAGAAGCATCTCAGAGTGGCATTCTTGTACATTTCCAAGTTGCCGGCGTTGGTCTTCTCCAACTCCTCAACCCGACCCTCCAGAGTTGTGGTCTCCTGCCTGCTCGTGATCAGGTCCAGCTCAAGCTGTTTGGCTACTTTGTAGTTAAAGCGGTTGGACTCCTTGTATTGGTCCCTCTGCTCGTGGGCTTTCTTCAGAGACTTCAACTTCTCCTCCAACTCCTTAGACAGTTGGGCTTTTTCCTCAACCACCACCGCTAGTTGATCAGCATGTCTGACCTCAACAGCTTTGAGTTCATCCTCGTGTCGTTGCTCCGAAGTCCTGGCCTACTCGGTGACAGCACCCAGGCGAATGCGGCCGGCAATAAGGGTTAGCATGGCCTGCAGTCAGAACAAAAGTTAGACAAACGGTAAACTAAAGAAGACCTGTTTCCACAAAATAAGATGACTTACACTGGTGAACTCGTTCAAGGCACGATTCAGGATCGGGTCAACTCCCATCATCTCCATAGCAGCCATTGCCTCTCGGCAGCGTTCATGCTTCGCGATCTTAGTGATCCTATCCTTGATCAGCTTGAAGGTGCGACTAACCATCTCATTCCCAATTGAGGCAGGATCAACCTGCTGAGGTTGGTCAATCTGGGCCGCGGGAGAAGGAGTCGACCCGGCTGCAGCAGATGGAGTCTGCTGCTCGCGGGGAGAAGGTGGAGTCGTGGTGGCAGAGGGCATATCCTCCAAAGGGCCTGTGTTCCAGGCCTTCTTCGCCTGAGGAGCTTTGCTGCTCTCCTCGGGATGTCTCTTACTGGTTTTCTTCTTGCTTGGAGGAGCCGCGACAGCCTCTGGAGCACTGTAGAGGTCGAATACATTGGTGGAGTCCATGTCTGAAAAGCAAGAACAAAGTTGAACAGTGAGATAGCATGAATGACTAAGTATATTACATCAGAAAAAGAAGTAAAAAAGGATTGCAAAGTCAAATACTCGAGCTATTATTACTGGTCGCTACACTACAGACTCTACTAGTCTTATACTCATTCTTTGACATGAAGAAGTTTGGCCCTAAATTTGGAACATATTTAAAATTGTCGTCCCCGTCAAAAAGATGACAGGGAATTGGCAAATTGTCTAAAAGTGAAATAACTATACCATTGTCATCCGACGAATCATCAGAGAGGTCGACAGGCTCGGTGGCCTTCTTCTTTCCTTTCCCCAGGGGGGCTGAGGGCCTCTCTGCTGGAGGAGTGCCAGCAGGTTCCCTGATCGTGACCCCAGTTGGTCTCCTCCGTGGAGGTGACGCTAGAGGTTGCTGCTCGGGTTCCTCCTCGGCACAGGCACTCCCTGCTAAGGGCCCCCTCATGTCCGGTTGAGGGGCCCAGAGGCCAACCAACCTAAGGTTAGCCTCTGTAACCAGATTCTTGACACTCTTTTCAGCATCAGTCATGCTGGCTAAGAGCACCGATCTCAACTCCATGTCCAGAGTTGGGTTTGGTCGCAGCCATGGGCCTGGAAGACATTAACAATTTAAGACATTGTGTAGAAGAACACTAAGTGAAGAAGTCAGCCAATGATATGAAAATTTTACCTCCTCGCGTGAAAGCCAGGTTATCCGCGGCCATGTCAGCAGTAAGGAAGTACTCTTGGTAGTACCTCCCCACGTTTGAGATATGAGTTGTGTCAGTCAGGAAGGTGCGCCCAGTTTCCTGATGACAGAAGTGGAAGAACCCCGTGCCTTCTTGGTTGGGGTTAGATTTGAGGTCGAACAGGTAGTTGACCTCATGAGGCAATGGCACGGGCCATTTCTTTTGGTTGTACAGGATATAGAGTGAGCAAGCATCCTATATCCGTTTGGGGTTATTTGACAGGGGGCAACTCCAAAATAGTTGACCACCCCTTGAAAAAATGAGTGAAGAGGCAAGGTAGCCCCTGCCTCGATATGAAACTGCGACCAGGCGCTGAAGGTGTCTCCAGGCATATTCGCCCTTTGGTCTGGTTTGGGTCTGACTAAGGTCACCCCTGGGAGATCGTATTTCCTTAAGTAGTTGGCGATCATTCTGATCGTCACCCTGCTTTCAGAAACCACATACCACTCAACATTTGGCTGAATGGCATGTCTAGGGCGGGCATGTCTTTGGATGTTTTGGTCGGGAGCATTTTCATCTGGACCACTGGTCGAGGGAGCATCAGCCGAAGCAGCAGGCTGATGAGAAGGGTCAAAGGTTTTCCTTTTCAGGGCCTTGGTTTTGGTACGAGCCATGTTTCGGGTCAAGATTGGGGAAGTGTTTGGATTGGTACGAGAAAATGGAATTTTGGGTATCAGCGATGAGGGTTGTTCTTTGTCCTCGAGCAGTTGAGCTAGCAGATTGTCGTCGATGGGTCTTTCTCCTCCCCACGGTTCTTGCATGTAAACTGCAAACAGACAAAGGAGGAGATAAGACGCACAACCTAGGAGCTTATGTTGAAAGTTGGAATAATGTTGCTCGCGTCTACGACCAGCAGCATTCTAACCGAAACACTAAGTTTTATGCGAACAGTTTGAAAAATGGATCAAAAAGTGAAAGTAAAAAGTTTTTCTGGAAAAAGCTTTTTCAACTCCAATGGGGCAGGAAAAACCCAGTTTTTCAGCTAACCTAAAAATCAAATTTTTACTTCGATTTTACGCCCCAAAATCCATGATCCTGACTATCAAACTGATTCCTAACTTCTACAGAGCAAAACTACACTACCCTATCAAGCATCAAACGGTATATACAAAATCCTCACAAATTTCTACCCATGAACACAAAAAGTTTCAGAACACAGAAACACTATGCATGGCATCTCAAAGGGTTTAAACGTCGAACAAATTTACCTAGATAAAGATTGGAGATTCTGAAAAGGAATGACTTTGGGTTTGTGAGCGAAGGACCCTTAGCAAAGTGACTAAAGACCTTTGAAGTTCCGGGCCCTGAAATCGAGTTCTTGAGAGTTCTTGGCAAAGAGATGGCGTGTAAAGAGTTAAAAGAAAAATGTGAGGATTATTTATAGAAGCTAAGATGTGTTGAAAAGGGGTAATCATGAGTTACCTTTTTCAAGGCATGGGGAAGTGTAACAGCCGTCGGAAAGGTTACTTGAAAACTAAAAAGGCATGATTGGACGTGATTAGGTCACAGTTTTCAAGAATGCACGAGAGGCTCTGACAGATTTCGTGGGGCATACGAAAAGTTAGTTTTCTAAGTTTACTTATTGCTGGTCGCAATAAATAAACTTGGGGGGCAAATGTTTATCCAAAAAATAGTTGTTGATGACATGGCAAGGATTTTCGACACGTGGCAGAGATATTGCTCCCCTATCAACCAACATTATTTCCACATGAAAAGATCAAGTTTTATATACGACCAGACTGGTCGTATACTCCGTTCATTTATGTAAAGATTTGTACAGTTGTGATGATATCCGAGAATATCTCTTCATTATGACCTGCAGATCCGTTTATTAAGGATAGATATTATTTCCTAATTCATGTAACCCTTCTTGAGCCTATAAATACACAAGAAATAGCTCAAGGAAATGGAGGGATCTTTTTTCTCTTTTTCAGAATTGTATTACTATTATCCATCGTTTGTATTGTTTTCTTCTTCTAAGGTCTGTGAAACTCAGGAACCCTAGTTCTTTGATCACATATTTGGAGCTCAATACTAATAATAGTATCAAGTGGACGTAGGTTATTACCAATCATTGGGACCGAACCACTATAATTCTCTGTGTCCTTTATTTTCCATTAGATTATTTTCTCAAGCTCTATATTATTTTCTGTCATTTTCTAGACTCCGTGTCGTTGACCAAAAGTAGGGTCAACAAAAACCAAAAATATCTTCTTTTTTTTTTTTATCATTTAATTTTTTTTTAAATAAGATATTTTTGTTAGTTGAGATTTAAATAATTAGATATTTTCTACAAACATTCAAATTCAAATTTAAAAATAGACTAACAACTTAATTTTAAATCTTTTAATATATTAAAATATTATAATTATGATATCAGATGTTTAAGATATTGTTATTTAAATTCTTGATATTTTTATTAAATCTTTATTTGAAAATATAAATATATTTTTATTCTATAGTTTTTAATATTTAAATTATTTGAAATTTGAATATTGTTAATTAGATATTTTTATGGATATTTGAATTTGTTTAACTATTTTGAGATATTTTAGGGTTGTTATAACTATTTATATTTATTTTTTTTAAATAGTTAAAATATTAGCTAATAGTTGTAACAACACAATATATTTTTGGAAAATAGTTTAGATATTGATTTTAAAATTTAAAATTGGTTAAATTTTTAAAAATATCATTTTTTAAGCCAATTAATAAAATATTTTTTTAATAAATGAGATTTAAATTAACTTTGGTTAATTGTTGATAAATCCTATTAATTAAATTAATATTTTTTTTCAAATTAACCTAAAACCAAGTTAATTGTTGATAAATGAAATTTAAATTAACTATTGTTAATTGTTGATAAATTTCATTTAAATTGACTTATTTTTTGTACAAATTTCATTAATTTGAATTTTTTTATAAATTCTAGATAATTAATTGTGGTATTTTTTCAAATGAAATAAATTGTGGTATTTTGCCTAAATTCATAGAATTGCTCATATAGTAACATGATTAGGCCCATCCAATTATAACATGTTTGTTTGCACTATATGTGGTATTTTTGCAATTGGGCTTAGATGCATATAGTGGCCCATATGTTTGTTAGATATATGGAATTTTGCCAAATAAAATATTCATAAAAGGATAGGTTTTATTTGGGCCCATTAGAAAATGTAAAGTTTAAATTCCTCTCTTGTGGGTGATTCCACTTGTAAATGTCTATTTGCTTTGCATGACTATAGTGGGCCTAATCAATTAATAACAATTAATAAAACGAAAGCTTAAATTCCTCTCTTTTGGACCTTGTATGGAAGATAGGAGCCTTTGTAGTGGGAATGACATACTGGACCCAGCCCTCCTCCATACAAGCCCAATTGTTAAGGCACATTTACCTGAGTTGGACTTAATTGTATAAGTTCATTATATTAGATAAACCTAAATATTGATTAGCAACAAATTAATTCTAAATTAATTGAATTTGTTTCAATGTGACACTTTAGAATTAATAAGAAATTATAGGACTTTGGTTTTAAAAAATTTAATCTGTTTAATTTTTTTTAGAAAACCATAGTCATTAATTTTCTAAAAATAAATAATAAAAATACTATTTTTATTTTTATAATGAGCTTATTTTAAGAATTTTATTCGATTTTCACCGTTGATTCTTCCCCCTACGGAAGGTGTTCATTAGTTATTTTGACAAGGTTAGATTTCGAAAGATAGATAATTATAGGTCAAATTCTACTAGACTCACCCCTACGGTGACTACCAGGACTAATTCTATGATTATTGAAACCGTGGGTCTAGCTCATAAAATAAGAGATTTTGTTTTCTTATTTTGATCGAATAGTAGGTTGTTAATAGTGGTGTCCATTATTAAATGAGTTTACAACTCTATTTAACTAGTGATATTTTTTACTCTCGCCAACTGGGACAATGATATCATAGATTAGTTAAAAACCTAAAGAAATAGAGATATGATTGTTTTTGGTATTTTTTCTCATATCTTACATATTTTTGGTATATGTTGTGTTATTTCTTAAAATTTGTGTGAATAGAAGTTTTATTGAGCAAATGTGATTGATTTCTATTTTATTGATAATTTGTAGTTTTAAGCTAAGTAGTGTCTGTGTCTACTCCCATCCTTTCTCAACTTTTGATGGAGAAACTCATTGGAGAAAACTTCCTTAATTGGAAATAGAAAATCAACATAGAGTTGATTGGTGACAACTCTGAATTTTTCATGATTGAGGAATCCCCAGAACGAGCACCGTGTTCGCACATTAGTGATGGCACTGTCAATGCTCGTGATGGTACCGTAAATGCTTGGATAACACAGTCTCCACACGTACATGATGGCACCATGAATTCTCGGATGGCACCATGTATGCACGTTCATGATCAACTCAACTATGGTCTGACACAGCTCATGAATGAACTTCATAATTTTGAGCCTATCATGGGTGGACCTAGTAAAGGAGGAGAAAATAAGACTACTGATGTTGCTGCTGATCTAGCTAAGGCTGAAGCTAACCCAGCTTCGTCTTCGAAAGCTAGAAACAAGAGGAAAGGTGGACATAACAATAACCCCAAGCCTGCAAAGGCTGCAAAGACGAGTGCACAACCACGTGCCCAGATGCCTAAGGGGAAGAACATGAAAAACAAGAAAGGTAAAGATAAATGTTTTCACTACAAAGAGAAGGGGCATTGGAAACAAGATTGCCCCAAGTTTCTAGCAGCGAAAAACAAAGGTAATGATTATAATTCATTTATCTTAGAAACATGTGTTTTAGAGAATGATAAATCCGTTTGGATTATTGATTCTGGATCTACCAACCATGTTTGTTACTCTTTACAGCTTCTTGAATCGTGGGAGGAAGTGGACGAAGGCGGCTTAAAGCTTAGAGTTGGGAATGGAGCGTTCGTTAAGGTCCAAGCTAGAGGAATAGCTTGTCTGAAGTTCAGAAATAAATTTTTAATTTTAAATGATGTATTTTTTATTCTGGATTTTAGTAGAAATTTAATTTTAGTTTCCATGTTGCAAGTAGAACGATTTGTTATGACTTTCACAAGTTCTAATATATCTATTTCTTTCAATGGATCACAATTATGTATTGCATGTTTGGAAAACGAGCTTTATATTCTGCGACCTAACGAACCCCTCGCTCTTAATAATGATTTATTAAAAGTAGCTAAACCTAGGACCAATAAACGTCAAAAGATCGATAACGATAATATGACGTATTTATGACACTTAAGACTAGGTCACATTGGCTATGATAGGATTCAAAGACTTACAAAGGACGGACCTTTGAGGGAACTCACTTTAGGTGAATTACCTGTATGTGAATCTTGTCTAGAAGGCAAACTGATCAAGCGTCCATTCTCTACAAAGGGTGATAAGGCCAAGGAACCACTTGGTCTTGTGCATTCAGATGTTTGTGGACCTTTGCATGTACAAGCCAGGGGTGGTTTTGAGTATTTTGTCACTTTCATTGACGATTACTCTAGATACTCATGTCTTTACCTAATGCATAGGAAATCAGAAACATTTTCAAAGTTTCAGGAATTCCTAGCAATGGCTCAGAACCACTTGGGTAAAACGTTAAAGATCTTGCGATCTGATAGGGGTGGAGAATATTTGGATATGCAATTCCAAGATCATTTAACTGAACTTGGGATTTTATCACAACTTACTGCCCCAGGTACTCCGCAACAAAATGGTGTAGCGGAACGCCGAAACAGAACTTTATTGGAAATGGTTAGATGCATGCTTAGTTACTCAACTCTACCAACTTCGTTCTGGGGACATGTAGTTGATACCGCGGATGAAATTCTCAATGTCGTGCTGTCTAAATCAATCCCAAAAACACCTTTAGAATGCTGGAATGGTCGTGAACCTAGTTTAAACCTTGCAACAAAGTAGTTTTAGAGGAGATGGTTACAGAATTGACTCCAACCAATGTTCCATCGTCATCAACGCGAGTTGATGATGAAATTCTCACTCTTCATGTCCAATGGATGCAAGTCAATTTAAATGAAGAAAGTACCACAGCTCCTGAGCAAACAGTCACGGAGCCTCATCGTAGTGGGAGGGTTTCTAGGAACCCAGTTCGCTATGGTTTGGATGGTGAAACCAATATGGTTGTTGGTGACACTAGTGATGATGATCCGTTTTCTTTCAAACAGGCAGTGGCTAGCCCTGAAAAGGAACTATGGCTCGAAGCCATGAAACAAGAAATGGAGTCCATGTACTCAAATTTCGTCTGGGATCTTGTGGAAGCACCTAGTGACTTTAGGGCCATCGGGTGCAAGTGGATCTACAAGAAGAAACGAGGTGTTGATAGAAATATCGAGACTTATAAAGCTTGATTAGTGGCAAAGGATTATACCCAAAGAGAAGGCGTGGACTATGAGGAAACTTTTAGTCAGGTAGCCATGCTCAAATCCATTCGCATCCTCCTACCCATTGCAGCTGCTCTCGACTATGAGATCTGACAAATGGACGTCAAGACAGCTTTTGTTAATGGAAAGCTTGACGAAGTCATTTATATGGATCAGCCAGAAGGATTTAAAGTATCTGGACAAGAAGGAAAAGTTTGCAAGTTGAATAGGTCCATCTATGGACTTAAGCAATCTTCTCGTTCCTGGAATCTTAGGTTTGATGAAATAATCAAAACCTATGACTTTGAAAAAAATATTGATGAGCCCTGTGTTTACCAACTGAAGGCAAATCAAATAGTGGTATTCCTGGTTCTTTATGTAGATGATATCTTACTCATTGGAAACAATGTTAAGAAATTATCAGATGTGAAGAATTGGCTGAGCACTCAATTCCAAATAAAGGAGTTGGGTGAAGCAAGTTATGTTCTAGGTATCCAGATCATCAGGGATAGAAATAACAGACTCGTAGCTCTATCTCAAGCAGCTTACATAGATAAAGTGCTTGAACGTTTCTCAATGACAAATTCCAAGAAAGGACGTCTACAGTCCCGCCATGGAATTCATCTTTCAAAGAAGCAGTCTCCCCAGACTTCTGAAGAGGAAGATGCAATGAGAAAAGTTCCTTACGCATCTGTAGTTGGAAGTCTGATGTATGCCATGTTGTGTACTAGATCAGACATCTGCTATGTAGTGGGTATAGTGAACAAGTATCAATCAAACCCAGGACCAGAACATTGGATAGCCGTTAAGCATATCTTGAAGTATTTGAGACGGACTAAGGATTATATGTTAGTCTACAAGGGTGGTGTTCTGAACCCTGTAGGCTACACCGATTCAAATTTTCAGACCGATGTCGATGACAGGAAGTCTACTTCTGGAATGGTGTTTATTCTTGGGGGTGGAGCTGTGATTTGGAGAAGCGTAAAGCAGGCTGCAATCTCCGATTCCACCATGGAGGCTGAGTACATAGCCGCGTCAGAAGCAACTAAGGAAATAGTCTGGCTAAAGAAGTTCTATTCAGATCTTAGTGTTATTCCAAAAATGGATAAACCGCTTGTATTATTTTGTGACAATACAGGAGCGATAGCCAACTCGAAAGAACCTCGAAGTCACAAGAGTAGTAAGCATATAGAAAGGAAGTATCACATTATTCGAGAATATGTGGCCAGGGGAGATGTGAAGGTTATGAAGATTGCAACTGAGGACAATCTTGCGAACCCGTTTAGAAAGACACTACCAGAAGCTACATTTGATAAGCATATCAAGGAAATGAGATTAGTAGAATTAAGGCATTAGTTTCAATTAGTGCAAGTAGGAGTTTTTTGGGGTTTTATGCCCTAATTAAAACCTAAATTCTTTGCAATCTCATTTTATTATCAATAAAAGAATAGAAATCATTTTTTGACTTGGTTAATCACTTTGCTCACATTTTTTATTTTCATGATTATTTGTTTAATATAAACTTCTATTAAATCCCGAGCATATAGCTAATCTTATTTATAGTGACGTAATCACAGTGGAATATAAATATGATTATATGTTCAAAATAAGTTAGTCCTAAGATTAGTCAGTGCACAGGATTTACACTGACTTGCCAATCTACGATATGATCTACTTACACATTACAGTGTTATGTTCTTTCCAGAACATTAGTAAAGTAGATAAGATCAGATGTATTTGTTACATTGGACAGGACCGATTGTAACGCCCTAGTTACCCCAGAACAGTTACGGTGAACAGTGAACCGGAAATTTGACTTGCTACCCGAGTCCTTTAGTTAAAAATGTGATCTAAGTGTTATTAACAGGCTAAGGTGAAAAACCAGTAAAAAGGAAAGAATATTTCGCGTTAAGTGTAAAAACTGCTCATGAGCCTTTCATAACGTTTACAAGTTGTTCATAATACAAAAGGGTCACTACTGTTTCAAATTTACAAACCCCGCCGACCTAAGCGGCAAAAATAGGGTAAACCCCTAGTCCCTCTGAGAACTCCCTGACCGTGGTGGTCAAGCAGACAAATATGTACACAACACCTCCAAGGCTCTCCACTCAATGTTGGGTGAGCTTCTCTTTCCCTTTACCTGCACCACATAGCACCCATGAGCCAAGGCCCAGCAAGAAAACACAATAAAACATGATATAATATCAACAATGATCATAATAATCATTCAGGAATAACAGTCCAAAACAGATAGGTGACAATAGCCAAAATTCACAAGAGTGGGTACAGCTCCCTTTAGCCATGTGACGATAGGGTCACCAGGGCTTAACTAATAAGTGATTCTTTCATAAGTTTGATCAAGATAGGTGCATGGTGACTGGTCACCAACATAACCTTCCTCCCGACTCTAGAGTCGTAACTATGGACAGCGTCCCCTAGCCATGTGACAAACAGTCACCAGGGCCATATGCCCTGGCTATGAACATCTGGTCTTAGACCAGACAAGCGCTTATAAGTTCATCGACCTTAGGGTCGGCCTAGCATTAATGCCATAGAGCCATTCAATGCATGTTCATCGACTTTAGGGTCGGTCCCTGACTAGTCAGTGCCATAAACAAGTAATCAGCGTTCACGAGCATTTAATATGAATCCATGTCCACATATACCAACCAACATGCTTCAATAACAAACCATGCATGTCATATACATATACAGGGTGCATCTGTATCCATACACTGTTTTCTTACCTCCGGTTCAAGTGAAAGTTATTATGAGAACGACCCCTGAGAACGATCAATCTTTCATTCCTTGACGGCCACCTGGTCATAACCAGAATATAGGATTCATCAATAAAAATGATAACAGAGGATTACCAAACCAAAACCTAGCCTCCGAGACATCAAACACTACCCAACCGGGTAGTAGGTTCAACCCCGAGGCCTAAGGCTTGAATCCCCAAGCTAAAAACCCCATTCTGGCCAAAATGACCCTAAGGGCCGCGGCCCTCCCCAGCTGCGCTGCAGCGCACCCCTCTAACAGAGGCGGCCCTCTCTGCCAGACGCCAAAGGCCGTGGCGCACCACAGCCATGCCGCGGTGCCCAGCCCAGACCAGCCAAAATGACAGCACGCAACACCAAATTTTCCCCTGCGTTTTCCCTTGGAACCAAGCCCTCTAACCAGCTCCAAACCTCCTCCAAACACTCAATTTAACCTCTAAACATCACCCATAACTCACCCTCATCAAAACCCAAGCTAAGCTTCAATCAAAACCTCTTCAAATCCAAACTATCAACAAGAATCCATAAGCTGAAAAACTAAAGGAAAAACATAGCACAACCAGAAACCAATGACTAAAACTCACCTCAAATCCAGATTTGAACCTTCTTCAATGGCTGAACCAAGTCCACAAACCCAGCCCTTGGATTTCCTAGCTTGAAACCCCACTTTGAGCTCAAAAACTCCAAAGAAGAAATGGTGAAGGATAGTGTACGAGTTGGAGAAGAAAGACCCTGTTTTGGCTCTATTTATTCTATATCCTTCTATAGCCAACTAAAGGGTTATATAAATCCATCCAAATGACTAAAATACCCTTAAGTCATTTAAGGCTTCTCAAACCATTCCAAGGGTAAAATTGGTACTTTCCACTTACACCGTTAATCCTAATTAACACTTCCCAATTCCCACTAATCTCAATATTCTCAAACATCAATAATTCATATCCCGTTACCCTAAAATCCTCGGTAACGCCCTAGTCATTAAAATCACCCCGAGACTCACCTCGAGCCCCGAGCTCAAACCTGTTATGACCAAACCGATAAATCATATTTAAAGACCGTCTCATGCCGAGATACTCAAACCAATCCACATTATAATGTGGTCTCACAATATATCATTGACATGCAAACGAGTATACAATTATGCCCTCAACGGGCCAAATTACCAAAACATCCTTATAAGCAAATGTGGACCCACATGCATGCATTTAACATCATATTATAATATAATTCTCATAAACATGCATAAACACATTTAATGGCATAATTAAACAGTTATGACCCTCCCGGCCTACAAATCCAGCCATTAAACCATATTAGGGAATCTGGGGCATTACACCGATATTGACAGTTAATAAGATAAGTAAACATACCGTTATTATCTATTCTAGTCATATCATATAGTTGACCATAGGTCAATTCAATCTCAATTATGAGTGGTTGGTATTCTAACTGATTGTATTATTTGAGTTCTTTGACTTGTTCATTACCAGCTTACCCTACGGACTAGCCCATACTTACATCTTGGGAACTCGGTAGTATAATTGAGTGGGAGTGTTAATCATAGATATGAACATCTATAGCTTCTGATGAAGAAGTGAAATGATGGTTTCCTTTTAGTTTGGTTCAAGGTGTTAAATGATAGAGATCTCATTTCAGTAATTTAATTAGTTTACTGAAATATCATTTACAAGGAACAAAGTGTTTTAAGGATAAAATACAATGAGGGGTAAAACTGTATTTTAGTCCTATTTCATTGTAGACCGTCTATAGAGGATTGAGTGACAATTATGGTTGTAACAATGAATAATTAATAGTGTATCTATATTTGTTATAGAGCGTTCTATGAATTCAAGAGTGCAATTCCGAGTCTATAGTGAAGTCACGAGGAATTAATAAGTTAGTAAATTTATTTGTTAGATTTATGATAACTTATTGGAGCTTGATTTCATAGGCCCATGGTCCCCATTATACCTTGGATAAAATCATCTAGATAGTCTCAATTAATTGATTTAATTATCAATTAGAATTATCAAAGTTGACCAAGTCAATTTTGGATAGTTTCACAGAGTTGAGTAATTTTGAGAAGAAAAGAGAAATTATGGCAGATTTATTAATTAAGATAAATTGGTATCTAAATTAATAAATAAGTTTAAATCAAGGTTCAAATTATAAATAATTAATTTGATAAAGTATTTAATTAATTAAATCAATAGAAAATAATACAGGCCTTGATTTTAAATCCAATGGGCTAATAATCAAATGGGAAATTTCACGGGCCTAAAGCCCATGATAATTTCGACCTAGGGCTTCAAAATTACTATTATTTTATTAATTTTTTAATTAAATTAAATGGCCTAATTGAGTCTATAAAATGAGTGCTTAGAGAGAAGTCAAAACATAAGTTTAATCACTGGTTTTCTGATAGTTTTAGATTCTCTCTAAACACAAGTCATTTTCTAAGCCTCTTTGTTATTTTCTCTTCTTCTTCTCTGTATCTATCTCATGTGTTGAGAATTGCCCACACTAGTCTAGGTGATTCTAAGGATACTTTGGAAGGCTGTGAAGTAAATAGAAGATCGATTCAGTTTCTTGATAATACTCTGCGATAGAGAGGATACAAGAGTTAGAGAAACTGAAGGAAGGATTCTTTAATTCTGTTGTGTATACTGTAAGTATTCTAATCTTTGTTTCTCTTTGAATTCAATTTTAGAAACATGTTTTAGGCTATCTCGTATTAATTTGTTTAATATTAGATAGACATGAAATTAAATAAAGATCTTGTATAAGTTTTCCTAACAGTTTTCACTGGGATGACTGCTTCACATCCGTACACCATGGAGTAGGGAGTATGCTCAATAGACGTTCTTTCGGTGTTCCGGTATGCCCATAGTACGTGGGGCAACTCTTCCGGCCACTTGCTTTTGCAAGCTTGAAGCTTTTTCTTCAATGTTCCCTACAAAATGTTGTCCACGGCCTCTGTTTGCCTGCTTGCTTAAGGCCTTGCGACTACGAAGAAGCTTTTGATGATGCCATGTCTTTCACAAAAGACAGTGAAGTGGACGTTGTCAAATTGCTTCCTGTTGTCAGACACAATTTTGTGAGGGAGGCCATATCGGCACACAATGTTCTTGATGACGAAGTCTAGGGCCTTTTTTGAGGTGATGGTGTTCATTGGTTCCGCCTCGACCCACTTAGAGTAATAATCGATGGCCATGATGGCATACTTCACACCACCCTTCCCGGTCGGGAGTGACCCTACTAAGTCGATACCCCACACTGCAAAAGGCCAGGGACTGGTCATCAAGGTTATCTCCATTGTAGGGGCTCGCAGGATCTTCGCGTACCTTTGGCATTGTTCGCACTTGCGGATGTAATCGACACAATACTTCTTCATTGTTGGCAAAAAATATCCTTGCCTTAGGATTTTCTTGGACAAGCTGAGTCCGGCTGTGTGATCTTCGCAGAAACCTTCGTGCACCTCGTGCATGATTGCACTCATTTCGATCTCGGACACGCATTGGAGGTATGGCATGGATAACCCTTTGCGATAAAGTTTACCTTCCATCATGACGTATCTGGGGGCCTAGTACTGAAGCTTCCTGGGCGCTGCCCTGTCCGCGGGCAACCCCCCGGTTGTTAGGCAGTGGATAATAAGTCCCATCCAGGACGAAGAATAGTCTATGGCGTTGATTGTGGGGGCTTGAATACTCGGTGCAGGAAGATGGTTGATCGGGATGAGCCCAAAGAGCTCCGCCTCGACATTCGTGGCCATTTTTGCCAATGTGTCTGCAAACATATTTCGTTCTCTAGGGATCTGGCTAATGGAATATTTCTTGAAAGACTGGAGTAACTGTCGGGCTCGCGTCACATAAGCTACCATCTTTTCCCCCTTCGTTTGGTATTCCCCCGAGATTTGTTTGAAAACTAATTGGGAGTCGCTATAGACTTCTAGACTCGCTGCCCCTACCTCCCAGGCCAGACGCAATCCGGCCAACATGGCCTCGTGCTCGACCTCGTGCTTGGCCTCGTTGTTCGATGCATCGAACTGGCAACGTAGGGCACTTTGCAGCTGGTGTCCTTCTGGTGATACTAAGATGATCCCAAACCCAACCCCATTTTCGTTCGGGGCCCCGTCTACGAAGACCTTCCATAAGGGTGCTGCGGGGTCGATGGGATCGTTACTTTCAGTGATCCCAATGCACTCCATGATGAAGTCGGCCAAAGCCTGCCCCTTGATTGATATCCTGGGGACATATGTAATGTCGATCTGACTCAGTTCCATGGCCTACTTCAGGAGTCTTCCCAATGATTCAGGTTTTTGTAACACTTGTCGTAGGGGGTGGTTGGTTAGTACTCTTATGGTGTGGGCCTGAAAGTAAGGCCTAAGCTTCCAGGATGCAATTAGTAAGCAAAATGTCAATTTTTTGATTAGTGAGTATCTAGACTCCGCACCCAATAACCTTTTGCTTACATAATAGACCGGGAGCTAGGCCTTCCCTTCTTCCCGTTCGAGCGCGGCACTGATGGCATGTTCGGACACGGCCAAATAGAGGTACAACGTCTCCCCATCCACTGCCTTTGCCAAGATTGGCACTCGGGCCAAATGTTCTTTTAGCCTCTGGAAAGCCTCTTCACATTCGACCGACCATTTGAACCTTTGGCTTCCATGAAGGATGTTGAAGAAAATGATGCACTTGTCCATGGCTTTCGAGACAAAATGGCTCAGGACTGTTATTCGTCCCGTCAAGCTCTGAACATCTTTGTGCTTCCGTGGAAAAGGCATACCGATCAGTGTTTTTATCTTGTCCGGGTTGGCCTTTATCCCCCGGGAGCTTACTATGAAGCCCAGGAACTTCCAGGATGCCACACCAAAGGTGCACTTTTTGGGGTTCAGCTTCATCTCATACTTCTGAATGATGACAAATGCTTCTGCCAGATCATTAGCGTGTCCTCCAGAGGTCTTGGACTTGACTAGCATGTCATCTATGTAGACCTCCATATTCCTTCCCAGCTAGGCTTGGAACATTTTGTTGACGAGCCTTTGATACGTGGCTCCGGGGTTCTTAAGCCCGAAGGGCATGACAATGTAGCAGTACACCCTCTTGTCTGTCTGGAAGCTGATGTGTTTCTGGTCTGCTACATGCATTGAGATTTGGTTATAGCCAGAATAAGCATCCATGAAGCTCAATATCTCATACCCGGACGTTGCATCTACCATTTGGTCGATCCGGGGTAGAGGGAAACAGTCTTTGGGGCAGGACTTGTTGAGGTCCGTGAAGTCGATGCAAGTTCTCCATGTCCCATTCGACTTGGGCACCAGCACCGGATTAGCCAGCCAGACGGGATACAAGGCTTCCCGAATGAAGTTGATCGAAGATAACTTCTCAATTTCCAACTTGAAGGCCTCTGCCCTCTCCGCCCCCAGAGGTCTCCGTTTCTGCCGGACCAGAGTCGTGCCCTCGTCGATGTTCAGGGCGTGACATATGATGTTACGGTCGATCCCGGTCATATTCGAGTGTGACCAGGCCAGGACATCCTAGTTTTCTTTTACTCGGGCGATGATGGCAGCCTAGACCTCCGCATACAGGTTCTTCCCAACTTGGATTACTTTGGTCGGGTCGATGTCGCTGATGCACAACTCTTCAATTTCCTCCATGGGCTCTAGTGCGCGGTCCGCCCCTATCCGCGGATCTAGTTCATCTTCGTCCCGGACCATCCTCCGTGCCGAGGGAGGAGGCGGTATTGGATCAATATTTTCCTCCTCAAGAGGTTCTTCACGGACCATATAAATTGGTCGGGCGGATATGTGGTAACACTTTCGGCCACTCTTCTGGTCTCCCCAGACTGTTCCTACCCCTCCGTTGTCATAGGGGAACTTCATACAAAGGTGGCAGATGGAGGTGATGGCACTGAAGTCGACCAGTGCGGACCGACCAAAGATGATGTTGTAAGCGGTGGGGTGATCCACCACTACGAACGTACAAAATTTGAACGAGCCTTGAATCTCATTCCCCAACGTTACAGACAACTTGATCTTCCCCATCAGAAGTATTGAATCTCCATTGAACCCGTAGATCTGCATTGGGCATGAGGCCAAATTTGCCTCAGTCAAGCCAATTGCAATGAAGGCTGGCTTGAACAATACATTGACGGAAATTCCTTCATCCACCAACACTTGAGACACCATTTTGTGGCGATTTGAGCATTGATGACCGAAGGATCATGATGCTGGAAGTGGACATTCTGGGCATCTTCTTCCGTGAAGGTGATGGGCAAATTCATAAACTTTGGGCGTTGAGTCGGGGTCTGGACCAAGGCGCATATCTCGTGGTCATGGTCGAGCTCACTGAGATACCGCTTTTGATCGTTCTGGGATGGTCCCCCCAAGTGTGGCCCTTCCGAAATGGTGGCCATGTGACCATCTATCCGCGGGGGCGCGGTTTCGAAGGGGAAAGGCATCCCGGGTCCTAGTGTCTGCACGATTGGGGCCCCTTGAGGGGCCTATGCTCCCGGTCCTGTTGCGTACCCTCCCTGGGGAGGTCGGTATGATCCAGGTGCACCCGGGATCATAGGCTGCCAAGAGCTGCTGGCAGTCCTGAAACTCCCACAGGCATCCTGACCCACTGGTGGAGATGCCCCAGCTTGATCAAATTCTCAATTTCGTCTTTCAACTAACGACACTCCTCGGTCGAGTGACCCACGTCTTTGTGATATGCACATCTTTCGCTTGTGTCCCTTGAGTTCTTTCCCCCTTTGAACATGGGGGTGGGTTTCCGGTAATGAACCGTTCTCTCCGTGGGCAGGTATATGTTTTCTTTGGTGTCCACTAAGTTGGTGTACTCTGAGTATTGGGGCTCGTAGCCCCTCTTGCTCTTTTTAGAGGGTTCGGATCGGTTCTGTCATTTACCATATCTCTTCCCCCGGAAGGGGTTTACGCTTGCCTCCGTTCCCGCCATTAGAGACAGCTGGGCCTCGCTAGGGGCAGCACTATACCTGACCAGTGCCATCCCATATCCAGAAAATGGGGCGGATTAGGCCGGCGCGTATCCTGAGGAAGCGGGACCGTAGACCGTCGGGACTGCGAAGGTCATTCTGGGAGTACCCGTCGACCCTGGCAGCGCCAGGGGTGTTGGATAGTGAGGGGCCGGATATTGCATCCCGTACCTGGGAAAGGTATGGGCACTCACCTGGGGGTCCGAATGCCTGGATTTGGGGCTCCTCCCAGTTGATAAAGCCTTGTGCTCTGCTTATGAATTCTTCGAGGGTGGCCGCCGTACTGCGCTGCATGTCATCCCAGAGAGGGGACCTGGCTCGGATCCTGGACTGGAGGACCACCAGGCGCTGCCCATCATCCACCTTGGTATTTTAGGCTTCTTCCATGAAGCACTGGATGTAGGCCTTCTGAGTCTCCGTGGAGAGCTGTTTAATGTTGGCGAGGGCGCTGATATGCATGGCTATCCTCATGCGGCCACAAATTTCTTGCGGAACGACGACTATAGTCCGGACCAAGATTGGATAGATCTCAGCTTGAGCCTCTTCCACCATTCTTCCGCGGGTCCGTCTAGAGTGATTGAAAAACACAGGCATTTGCGGTTGTCACAGACGTGGGCTACGGTCATCAAACGATTGTAGCGGGACAAGTGGTCGTTGGGTCTGTGTTCTCGGTGTAAGCAGGCAGATTCGACATTTTGAAACCCTTTGGGAGCACCACATCTAGGATGTGTTTGGCGCATGGTTCTTTTTCCTCCTCTTCAGAATCAGAACCTCCTCCCTCTTGTTTCCAAACTAGACGGTCCGTGACTTTCTTTGATGCGGCCAGCTGTTCCATGAACTATCTGGCCATTCCGTTGTCCAGAAGGACCCTTTCGTTCCTCCTATCGTTGAGGTTATTCCTTAGATTTCCCCCTCGGGGGCAGATCTTCTCCTTGCGAGCCCGCTCATTTAAGGCATTTAGACCATCACGCAGGTCTATCTGGGACATGTCGTCCCCTGAACTAACGGCTTCCGGCTCGTCAGCACGCGGGTGCCCTTGGTGATCTTTATTCACGGAGGCGCTGGGGTGGAAATGTTGCTCCCGTCCGGTCTGTCTAAGGACAGCCCGGGGCTTGGTACAATGCGAGCGTATCCCTTGCGGATCGATCGGATGATCCCGTCCTAGGACGGGATGCATATTCTCTTTCCCAGGGAGCGACCTTGGGTTGGCCCTAGTTTTTGGGACGGGATGAGTTTTCCTCTGGGGGTTTGCTTTTCCCACAGGGTCAACTACTTTGGCTTTCCCTTTTTCTTGAGCCGGATTAAATGGGTCGACTTTGGGATCTTGTCCCGGAAGAGGGATCGACCTCGTATTCTCGGGCACGCCGGTCCTAACTGGTGGGGCCGGCGGCCATGTTCCTGGAGGAGGAACAGTTGGAGGGTTGGTCGCCAATCCTTGGGCAACAATGAAGGCCTAAAGGGCCAGGAGGGACTCTTGCATCTGTCGAGTGGCTTCTTTCTGTTTAGCTATCCTGGCCTCTTGATCCAGGACTTATTGTCTCAATTTAACCACCTCTGGGTCCTCCTGGTCGGGATCCATTTCTTCTTCAGGGATCACAGGATCCTCAGCTTCGTGATCATGGTATCCCCCTTCATTTTCCTCGTCTTCCTCATAGTAACCCTCCTCGTAGTCCGCCCCGTCCTCAAACTTCTAGGAATCGTCAGGCTGGGGCATTTGATATGGCGGACCCTCAGGTTGGTTTTGAGGCAGAGGTTGATTGGGCAATGGCTCCCCATTGCCTTGCTGTTCTTGGTGAGCAGGATTGAATGTAGTATGTCTCGTGTTCACCATTGTTGCAGATATTATATATCCTTTTTTAAAAAACAAAAAAAAACTTTCTTCGGCTCTCAATGAAAGCACCGAAATGTTTACCGAGTTTTTCGGAAACTAGAATTATGAAAGATTTAGAGAGCTAAGAGAAAAGATTCAAAGATAATCACACTAGGGATTTTACTTGGTTGGGGCATTAAGGAGCCGTAGTCCACAAGTCTGTTGTATTAGAGCTTAAGGAGCTTTAGTAATGAAGTTTTCTCTGAGTTTGAGCAGAGTGTATGCTTACAAGAGAAAAATCGGATCCTTTCTACAGTGCATAACTGACCTTATTTATAGGCAGTTCGATGCACTGGATTTGGGCCAGACTAACCTGGGCCCAATACGGATGTAATTAGGAGTTGCTCACTAACAGAGGCTTAATACAAAGGGTTTTATTACATTAAATACGCTATTCGGGGCCCATTGGGCCGGTTTGGACTTATGCCACCTTTCCGGCTGTCCACAGTACAATTCCTCAGACTGATCCGCGTTGGCTGCCAAGGGGATCCTGGGGACAGGATCTGTCAGAGTAGTGGTGGTACCATTCTGAGTAACGACGCACATTCCGTATGCAACCTTTTATGCAGGTCAATTAAGGAGACCAAAATCTGTGTTTCTTGGGATGACGTCAGTGTCGGGGACAACTAAGTGGCCCAATTCGGATGCTTGATCCAGGTTCATTTACGAACACCCTAGTCCGGTCATCCTGACCTTGGTTCATTTACCAGAGCTTGAGTCCATTCGCTATCATCCTGGTCCATCTTTAGACTTGGAAACATCTGCATTACTCTCATCCCAGACAACGCTTTACACTAGGTCCGGGAAGACAAGCGTGCCCAAGTCATGGCTCCGGCTCCTTCGGCAGTGGGACGTCCCATGGATGATGTTGGAGTTGCTGATATTTGGGCTGTCAGGATTCCTTCCTCCCCTGTCCGTTCGGCTGAGTCTGGGTCTCGCATCCCTTTAGAGCGGCTCATGGCCTAATATACCGTGACACGTGTTCTGGGAGGAAACAGGGATAACACTTACAAAATATTAAAATTCAAAATAATTCAAAAATTCAAAAAAAATATTTTTTCTTTTTAATTCTTAAAAGATTAATTAAATAAAATTTTCATTTATTAAAAAAACTAAAAATGATATGTTTTATTTTTTACAAAATTTAAACTAATCTAATTTAAACTTTATTAATTTCATCATTATTAAGAATAAATAATTTAATTTTGCCAAACAACAAAAATTAGATGAGTTTCAGTTTATTTTTTCAATATTTAAAAATTTTATTTAATTAATCATTTTGAAAAAGATTTTTTTTTTATTTTTGAATTATTTTGAATTTTAATATTTTATAAAAAATATATATTTTTTAATATTTTATAAAAAAAAATATATTTTTTAATTTTAAATTATATACATTACGATGACGTGATAATGATAAACCAGCAATCTATTAGTCACATATCATAAAACTTATAAGAAATCTTATTTTATAATACTCTCAATAGTTTGAGTGTAATTTTTAATGACTAAAAAAAAAATGTCATAATAATATATTTGTCATAAATAACCTAAAAATAATGAGAAAATATATTTTAAAAATAAAAATAGTATTTCACATTATAATTTTCAAAATTAAAATATATATTTTTAATAAAATAATTTTAATTTTGAGAAGTATTTTTAAAAAAATAAAATAAAAAACAATCCAATGTTATAATCACGATGGATTAGTCTTAAATCCGAATGATTTGCAGAAGTGATATATAATCCAAAGAAAAATACACTAAAAAGAAAGAAAAAGGGAGAGAGTGAGAGAGGGAAGAAACCCATCGATCAGAGGTTCTTGAGAGGTCTGGTTTTAGGGTTTTGAGAAATTCGGGTGCCCGAGTTGGTACATACGAGTCGACCCGGCCATGTACAGTGGTTCCAGCGATGGCGAAGGCCATGAGGCGGTGCATAGGAAGATCCCCCCAGCTTCTTCCATGCCTTGGGTCAGGAACCTCCGAAGATTTATCGGAAATGGACAGGGTCTCGGATCTGAGGCTCTAATGGGTACTTACAAGTCTCTAATTCTGTTTAAGTTTTCTCGTTCAAAATTTCATTTTTGGTGGTTGTAGTAATATTGATTAACTTGCATTGGTGTGCTTTGTGTTGAAATCTGTTTGGTTGCTGAGATAATTGTACTGAAAGATCCTTTCTTTAAATTTTATGATTTTTATGAAGTATGTGGGAAGTGGTTTCCTAACGAAATGAGATGAGAATGTATAGTTAAGTGAGCTTCGTTAGATTCTTAATTGAGTTCAAGAAGTTCGTCTTTATCTAATTTATAAGCTGTAGTATCGAACCATTTCTTTCAATTTCAAGTATGACTAATCTTAACCTTATGATTTTAGTTAGTGGTGAAGGAGATCACTTGTCCAATTTTATTGTGCAATTTACAGTTCTCCTAACGTAGAGCTTCCTCAATAGTTTGAAATTTAAAAACTAAGAAATTTATAAGTTGGTTTTTGAATTTGTATAATTTGGTCGACATTTGTTGGTTGGACATGAGATTTGGATTATTCTTTAAGTAAGATACATATATCATATATGCAAAGCGAGCCCATTACTACAATTAAGTGTGAGAGCATCATAACCGGGCTTCTAGTTTCCATGTTGTGATTTGTTACAGTTATTTCTTCTATGGAATTGATTTCGAGTGAGATTATTGCATGCATAGGGATGAATTTTTGTATGCGTTGTGATGTTTGGATGCTGTCGACACGTTCGTGTGACTATAATTTTTCTTGTGGTGTACAATTTATCTTAATTTTTCTTTTTGTGTATTTTTTTTTTCTTTGTAGAGCTTGAAACAAAGAAAATCTTGCTTGATATTTTCAAAGAGAAGCAACAAAAAAGTGCTGAAGCTGGCACAATTCCGAGTTTCTATAAGAAGGCATGTGTTATAACTTTATAGTTGCAAGCTGAACTTGAATTTCTAAATTATTAAGATACGACCATGAGTTACATATGATACAATTGCTTTCACGCTTTAAACAATTTTGTATATTTTAACATTATTGATAGTTTATTTTCTTATTGTCTGTCATTATGTCCTCCATATATTTTCCTTTTTCCTGAATTTTTGTTTTATTTTGTTTCAGAAACCTGAAGAAGGATCCATCAGTAACAGGGTCCAAAGGCTGGCAAAATATCGGTTTTTAAAGGTAATGTATGGGTCATTTCCTTCTTGAAGTCTATATTGTTGAGTGTTTATCTGCTAAATCATTTTAGCTGATACCTTTCTTTTGACATTCTTCCCCTTATTGTTGCAGAAGCAATCAGATCTTTTGCTAAATGCTGATGATCTGGATGCAATGTGGACTTGCTTAAGAGAAAATTGTGTGGTTGATGATGCAACTGGGGCTGAAAAGGTTAGTAGTATATTTTTTTTTCATATCTTAATGTGTCTCTCTGCTATGCTATGACACTAAGCCAATGGGATTTCAGAGGTTAAGCTGGTATGACAAATGTTAAGTCCTGTTATGGTTTTTAAAGACACGACTCATTCTATAAGCATACTTATTTATAGATCTAATGTCAGTAAATTTATGATTAATTTATAAATTTCAGATTTCGAGTTTTTCTTTTATTCAAAATTTCCAGATCTGCTTTTCAATGTCAGATGTTTTATATTACTATTCTTTTCATTTCTGTCTCACTTTAAAATAGGCATACTGCAGTGATTCTAATATGGCCCTTCCTTCTCATGTTCTAGATGAATTATGAAGATTTTTGCCATATTGCCTCTGTATGTACTGAACAAATAGGCCCCAAATGTCGGCGTTTTTTCAGCCCTTCAAATTTTATGAAGTTTGAGAAAGATGAACAAGGAAGAATTGCAATTCTGCCCTTTTACCTTTATGTGATGCGAACGGTAGGCCTCTAAAAAGAACACTAATGTATCTAAGTTTTGCTTCTTTTTTTTTTTTGATAAAGAGTTAGTATTTGTGATACTTATTTTTCTTTTTTACTTTCATTCAAAATCTGCCATCAGGATTGCTACTTACTACTTACTGTTATTTGCTATTTAGGTTTCACTTACACAGGCCAGAATTGATATGAGTGAGCTCGACGCAGATTCTGATGGATTTCTTCTGCCGCTTGTATAAACTTTTTAGAATAATTATTTTTTCAGCTTGTTAATCTTCACTGTTTATGCTATAATCAATACTATTTTTTTGTCCCGTTATCAGGAGATGGAGGGCTATATACAGGGTCTTATACCTAATCTAGCACAACTACGAGATATGCCTTCTGGCTTTTATCAGATTTATTGTCACATAGCAGCACACAAGTTCTTTTTCTTTTGTGACCCTCATAGACGAGGTTGGTTGTTGCTCAACTTATTTTAGACTGTTCATAAATGCCCATTTTTTGTATGTTCTTTGGATAATGTGTAAATTCTTTTTGTTAAATGTGTCTATATTTTCCCGTCTTGAAAAACTGAAGCATTTGCTTGTCCTTCAATTTTTTTTTTTTGCAGTAATGAATATTTCATTAAAAAGCTTGTCCTTTAATTTTTATTGGTTTATGATTGTATTAGATTTTTATTAAGAGCTTCCACCTGGGCCTTTTGTGTATGTGCTTTTTTTTCTGTTGCTCCTCTCACATCTTAAGTTTCTTTGTGAATTTACCTATTCTAGGGCTGCAGGATTTTAAAGATGGGTTATTGTTTCATTCGGTGTTGACTTTGATTGGTTATTTACAATTTACTTTGTCTATACAGGAAAAGCCTGTATAAAGAAGGTGTTGTTAAGTAACTGTCTCCAGGAACTAATGGAGCTGCACCAGGTAAATGGTGCTTGTAACTGAGCAAGTAGCAGCCTTTTATGGTACATTCAACTGAACTGTTTTTCCCTGTTGTTCTGATGCCTTATAATTGTAGGAGAGTGAAGAAGAAGTCACTGATACTGAACAAGCTGAAAACTGGTTCTCTTTGACATCTGCTCAGCGAATCTTTGGTGGGTACACTTCACATATAGTTTCAATGCACTTTTTTTGTTCCCCTTTCCACAACCATTCCCATTTCATCTTATTGACATATTTTTTATATGTTTAGTAATGCCTTTCAAGTTAGATGTTTTGGTTTTACTCTCAAGTAGCTTTATTCAGTTATCATTGAGTTTGTATGGAACTATGAATAGCGCCTCATCCTTATCTTTCTGCAGACATGTTTATTGCCCTTGATAAAGATGGGAGCCAAACATTGAGCAAGCAGGAGCTTCGAGAATATGCAGACGGAACACTGACGGAAATTTTCATTGAGAGAGGTTTTCAGCTAACTTTTTAGTACTTCTATTGATGAACTTAGGAAGCCTCTTTGTCTCATTTGACCATTCCAATACACTTTTTTTGGCATATTAGTTCTAGCATGTTTGTTAATACTTAAACTGTTAAATATGCTTGCAATTAGTGTTTGATGAACATGTTCGTCGTGGCAAAAGTGGTGGGGGAAATACAAGGGAGATGGACTTCGAAAGCTTTCTGGACTTTGTCCTCGCATTGGAGAATAAGGACACACCAGAAGGGTTAACGTATTTGTTCAGATGTCTTGATCTGCAGGGAAGAGGTTACCTGACAACGGTTGATATTCACACTCTATTCAGGTAAATCCGCATTGCATTTAAATTTAAGAGTAGGGCTGGTTATTGGGTACTCTAGTTCATACTCGTCATTTTATTGGTTGGTGAAACTAATCTTTCAAAGGTTATTTTTGAAAACGATCTTCTGAGTGATTAAATAGAATTAAAACCATACTTGGAAGCAAAGAAGGGGAGCATCCAAAAGTTGAGATGTTACCTGATACAACCTTCCTAAAGAGAATGTCTGCATCTTTCCTACTTGTAGTGCTTGAGCAAGATCTTAAAGTCTCAATTATGCAGGAACACAAAAATTATTCATACACCTTGGAAGTATTTAATTATTATCTTGATCAAATCCCAGAATTATGGATTGCAGCCAAAATCAACCTTCTTGCTATAAATAAATATATATATAGGGTACATAGAT
Organism: Humulus lupulus; assembly: GCF_963169125.1. Taxonomy (NCBI): domain Eukaryota; kingdom Viridiplantae; phylum Streptophyta; class Magnoliopsida; order Rosales; family Cannabaceae; genus Humulus; species Humulus lupulus. The sequence continues at coordinate 267,019,630 of NC_084794.1, read as the reverse complement.
AAATTGCAACATTATTTATTACACGACTGTGTATAATGTACTGATAGGAGATCTCTCATAAATTTTCATAAAATTCCGAATAATTTATGATGTCGAAATCAGGATTCAATCAGCTAGTTGCACGCGTGCTTATTTCAAAATTTATACACAAGTATAGTAGGCTATTAGAATCATGATTTCTGTTTTTTAAATTATTTAGAATTTTTTGAAAATTTGTGGGAGGTCACTTGTAACTGAATTATACACCGTCATGTAACAAAAATAGGATTGCAACTTATTAATGTACCGAAAATACTAAAAGTACCTAATGAAAAACAATGAATACCTAATAATTTTACATATATTCCATATATTTATATCATAAATCTCTTGTGCTGAAAGCTTTTACTCTGCCTTGTGAAACAGAGACGTGCATCAGAAATGGATTGAGGGTGGTAACTACGAGTTATGCATTGAGGATGTAAGAGATGAAATATGGGATATGGTGAAGTCAGCTGATCCACTGAAGATAACATTGGCAGATTTATTATCTTGCAAACAGGGTGGGACAGTGGCCAGCATGCTTATAGATGTGCGTGGTTTTTGGGCACATGACAACAGAGAAACTCTTCTTCAAGAGGAGGAAGAGCCAGAAGAGGAGTGATGATGATCAGCACATCACTATCATGTTTAATCTCCATACTGAAGCTAACATCACTGATCGTGGGACTGCAATTCAAGTGAAGAATCTCATTGTTAACTGCCATTTTCATTGAATTTGTGTGTGTTGTTGATGTGGCTTGTAATATAGGACAACGTTTTTGGACAATAATTTTTTACTTAATATATAATTAATTAGTTACGTTCAGCAAGTGAATGTACTTCTGACTGAATTCGAAGATTTCAAAGAAATTTTACGAAGAAGCCGGCCATTTTTGTGTATGCTTATACGTGAATGTTATAGGAAAACGACAAGACACCCAAAAAATGAACCGAGAATGAGTAATATAAAAACTAATTTCGCGTTTAACAAAACATGTCGAGCTCCTCTTTTAAGGAGGAAATCATCCACTGTACGAATTTCCAGTTTGAAATTTCAATAAAAACAGCTCATGCTGATGTATTTCTATTTAGTGATGTTCGTGGATGTGCATTGCAATGAGAAGTTTATTCACCCCTTTTGGAGGCTTTGGCCCTTGGGAATACATTTTGTTTTTTTTTTTAATTCATTACATGTATACATTGTAGCACAACATATAATAACCTTTAATTTTATTTACAATTCTCAATCAGCACAACCCACCAGAACACCTATGAGGAAGGAAGGAGTGACGGACTTCATCACCAGGATTCTGCCAAAACATTTTTGGTTTTATATATAATGTACGTTTTTGGTAAACCCAACTACTGTGTATATTCAATCATATCATCGTATGTTTCAATTATAAATAAACTCTCTACAAAACACCTGAAGAAAATAGATATTTTTTAGTAAGAGATGATTCCTAAATATTTGATAAATGAGTTATAGCCAAAAAAATTCACACTAGAATTAAGCAACATCAGAATGCGCCTCCTAGATTATCCCCATTGATGTTAGTAAAATGCTTAGTATGATCTCTACTCTTCAAACCAATGTAATCAAAGTATTTCTTACTATTTTTTTCTTCTTCCCCGCTACAACTATGAGCCTATCATGACATGCAAACCTTTAGTATTTCAATTTGAGGCAATAAAAAAAACTCCGACAAAACGAACTGATGCCACAAAGCACACAATTAGATTCAATAACTGTGTATTTAGAGGTCATTGATATAAGCATACCTAAGCCCTTGCAACAAAATTGTGCTCAATGATGAAACTATCAAGGCCAATAAGTTTATAGCCATTAGTTACCTTAATTCACGCCAAAACATGTCAGTTTTATCGAGCAGGAATTACCGCAATTCATCCAAAAAATTGTCTCCCATATCAAGCTGTCTTGTAGAAAAATGAATCATCTTTTCAAGGACCGCAATGTAAAGTGAGGAGGCCACATGAACAATCCCAGATAGATCTGGGTCTCTAAGGATTGCTTGTAGCTCTCTTCTTATCCACGGTTTTATTCTTTCTTTTACACCATTAATCAATGATATATTTTGTGATTTTATAGGCTATCTCAAGATTAATTGTATATAGAAAAAAAAATATTAAATATTGAATATTTATATCTATTAAGTGAATTTAAAATCTCTTTGTGCAAAATCTGTTATATTATTTTATAATATAATGTAATATTATATTATATTATAATATAATGTTTTAGATTAAATAAATGTGACAAAGAGTGTCACATATTGTAACATATAATAGAGAGTTACAATATTTAGATATATGAGATATATCCAAATAATGTAACATATTTGGTGTTACAAATTTGTAACTTCCAAATATTACCCTTTATTGTGTAAATTTGTTGTTACACAATATTGAGATGAATTTCATAAAGCCATATGTGATATGGTTGTTAGAGATATGATTTTAATCCCAATAATGTGTTTTGGGAGTTACAAAATCATTTGGGAGGGTTTGGAACCATTTGGAAAAACAGCACATTTTTTGTGCTGAAATTGGTCGGTGGCTGCAACCACTGAATGTTGGTGGCTGCGACCTGTGGGACAGAGACTAGTGGCCGCGGCCACTAATGTCTCTGACCGCGGCCACAGGCCAAAAACTAACCAATTTTTCAGTTTTTTCAATCTTTGTTGAACGGCTAAAAAAATTCAAATAACTCACAAATCTCTTTTTTAATTCTATATTAATCCAATTAAACATTGGTAACAGCCATGGGGGTTGATGGAATTTGAAATTCAAATGGTGTCTCTAAACTCTATAAATAGGAGCCTATAACTCACTTATAAGACACAACATTTCTATCCATTAGAGCACTTGGCTAGAAACATCTTGAGGCTTGATAATTCCAGAAAGCATTTGCTATAATCTGTGAGAGATCCCTTAGTGCTTGAGTTAGGGGGAAATAAGCTTTTGGACAAAGGTTTCAAACCTTGTTCAAGTTGGTGATCCCCAACACTCTTCATTTTGGTTGTGTGAGTGAGAGTTTATTGTTTTTATTCTTGTTCTTATTTTCTTCCATTTGCTTTTCTACTATTTCTTCTTGTTCTATTTACTTGTACCTTTTGTTTAAGAGTTGTAATCTTTTTATTTCCTTTTGTTCAAACACTTATAGTTTATTTGTATCTTTTGTAATAGAGTTGTATTTTCTATTTCTATCATCTTACATCTCCCTCTCCTTTATTTGTAATTTTCAGTTATAGAGTTGTAACTCTTTTTAAATCAATCATTCATTATTTGTAATATATTGCATAGAGTTGTAATATTATTATCAATTTCCATTGAGGCAAATACATATTTTCCTAATATTCAAAAGCTTATCCTTTTTTGTTTCAATGGAAGGGGAGACAATCAAGATCATGAACCAAGACCTAGTGAGGTTGGATAGGTTTGATGGGTCCAATTTCACTAGGTGGCAAGACAAGGTGAGATTTCTTTTAACCACCCTCAAAATCGCCTACATCCTTGAGTCATCCTTGGCACCTCTAGCCGAGCCATCCGACAAAGACACTCCCGAGGAGGTGGAGAAAAGAAGGAAGAGGGAGGAGGACAATCTCCTTTGTAGGGGTCATATCCTCAACGCCTTATCCGATAGGCTCTATGACCTCTACACCGAGACCAAATTGGCCAAGGAGATATGGGATGCACTTGAGAAAAAGTTTAAGGCGGAAGAGGAAGGTACCAAAATTTTTTTGATATCTCAATACTTCGATTTCAAATTTTTTGGTGATAAACCTATTCTTCCTCAAATTCATGAATTGCAAATAATTGTTAACAAATTGAAAGTGTTAAAGATTGAGCTTCCCGATGCCTTTCAAGTTGGTGTTATAGTGGCTAAATTGCCACCAACTTGGAAGAGCTATAGGAAAAGAATCCTTCATAAAAATGAGGATTATTCTTTAGAGGAGATCCAAAAGCATATTCGAATCGAAGAGGAATCGATATGTAGAGATAAACTTGTGGAGGGGTCTAATGCAGAGACTTCCAAAGCAAATGCGGGGTCACAACCAAAACATTCCAAAAACAAAGGGAAAAAGGGTAATGAGAAACCTTTGGGTCCAAAAACCAACCCAAACAAGTTTAAGGGCGAGAAAGGCCCTTGCTTTGTGTGTGGGAAAAATGGTCACTATGCTAGAGAGTGTAGGCATAGAAAAGACCAACAAGGACCTAAGGTGAACGCAACTCAAGAGGAAAACATAGTTGCTACCCTTAGTGAGGTGAATGCGGTCCAAGGCAAGGTGAAAGGATGGTGGTATGATACATGTGCCACCATCTATGTCACCTATGAAAAATCATTGTTCAAGACCTTTGAAGAGTCAAAGGGCAACCATGAGATACAAATGGGCAATGAGGGCAAATCCAAAGTACTTGGCAAAGGTACTATTGAAGTCTACCTCACCTCCGGCAAGAAAGTTACATTAGTAAATGTACTTTATGTTCCTGAAATGAGTAGAAACTTAGTAAGTGGTGATTTGCTTGGCAAGCCCGGCATTAAAACCGTTTTTGAGTCCGATAAACTTATACTTACCAAATCAAATGTATTCTTGGGAAAATGGTACTCTTGTGAGGGAATGGTTAAATTGTGCACCAATGATGTAACTTTCAATGTTATCAATAAAAATGCTAATTCCGCCTATATTATTGAGTATGATTCTTTATTTTTGTGGCATCTTAGACTATCGTATATAGGTTTTTCTACCATGAAAAGAGTAGTAAAATGTGGTATGATTGCATGCAATATTAAAAACTATGGTAAATGTAAAACATGTGTTAAGGCAAAAATGATTAAGAAACAATTTCCTAGTGTAGAAAGATCATCTAATTTACTAGATTTAATCCATAGTGATCTTTGTGAATCAATTGGTGTTTTAACTAGAGGTGGTAAAAGGTATTTTCTTACTTTTATAGATAATTTTAGTAGATATACCTATGTGTTCCTTTTAAAGCATAAAGATGAAACTTTTGATGCTTTTAAATTGTATAAATTAGAAGTTGAAAATCAACTAAATAAAAATACTAAGGTGCTAAGAAGTGATAGAGGATGAGAGTACTTCTCTAATGAATTCAATATATTTTGTGAAGAAAATGGTATAATTCATGAGTGCACTGCACCTTATACACCACAACACAATGGTGTTGCCGAAAGGAAAAATAGGACTTATCTAGAGATGATAAATTCTATGTTGGTGTTTTCTAAGTTGAACTTCAACTTATGGGGTGAAGCGCTTTTAACCGCTTGTAACATTCTTAATCGAATACCGATGAAGAAAGATGAGATATCTCCATTTGAGTTATGGAAAGGAAGAAAACCCAACATAGCGTACTTCAAAGTGTGGGGGTGTCTTGCATATTGCAAGAAAAATGAACCTAATAGAACAAAGTTAGGTTCAAGAGCCATAAAGTGTGCTTTTGTTGGTTATGCCAACAATAGTAAAGCTTATAGGCTATTAGACTTAGAGTCTAATGTTGTAATTGAATCTAGAGAAGTTGATTTTTTTGAGAATATGTTATGTGACAACAATTCTTAAGCTTCAACATCTCTAAAGGAGAATTTATTATATGAGAACAATTCTCAAGCTTCTACATCCAAAGTTGATTCTCGAGAGGAGAATTTTCAAAAGGATGTAAAGCAACCATTTGAACCAAGAAGAAGTCAAAGGCTTAAAAATCATAAAAGTCTAGTAGTGGATGTGATAGATTCTCAACAAATATCATTCTACATGGTAGAAGGAAATAGAGAGGAAGTCATTAGGAAAATTCCTATTGTACTTCTCGTTGAGGATGATCCTAAGACTTATAGAGAAGCTATGCAATCGAGAGATAGTGCATTTTCGAAAGAAGCCATCAATGATGAGATGGATTCCATTCTTTCCAATAACACTTGGAAATTGGTAGACCTCCCACCAGGGTCTAAGCCAATTGGGTGTAAGTGGGTATTTAAGAGAAAATACCACACTGACGGCACTATCCAAACCTTTAAAGCCAGATTAGTAGCTAAAGGATTTAGGCTAAAAGAGGGTATCGATTATTTCGATACCTATGCGCCTGTTGCAAGAACAACTTCTATAAGAATTTTGTTCGCTTTAGCTTCTATACACAACTTGTATGTTCATCAAATGGATGTCAAAATGGCATTCCTTAATGGTGACCTCAATGAGGAGGTCTATATGGAACAACCCGAAGGGTTTGTCCTACCAAAATATGAACATAAAGTTTGTAGACTTGTAAAATCCTTATATGGATTGAAACAAGCTCCTAAGCAATGGCATGAGAAATTTGATCAAGCCATCATGTCTAATGGGTTTAGACATAACAATGGAGATAAGTGTTTGTATTCCAAAACTTGTAAGGGATATGTGATCATTGTTTGCTTATATGTGGATGACATGCTTATTCTAAGTAATAACATGAAAGGGATAGATGAAACGAAGAGGTTTCTATCATCAACCTTCAAGATGAAAGATCTTGGAGAAGTTGATACCATACTCGGTATCAAAGTAAAGAAACACAGTGGGGGTTTTGCGTTAGGGCAAGCCCACTATGTTGAGAAAGTATTGAACAAATTTAACCATCTTAAGGTTAAAGATGCCAATACTCCATTCGATCATAGTGTAAAACTAGAGAAGAATGAAGGAAGAGCGGTGGATCAATTGGAGTATGCTAGTGCTATAGGGAGTCTAAAGTACGTTGTCCAGTGTACTAGACCTGATATAACATTTGTGGTAAGTAAACTTAGTAGGTTTACAAGTAATCCAAGTGTGGATCATTGAAAGGAAATTGGAAGAGTCCTAGGTTATCTCAAGAAAACCAAAGGACTAACCCTTCACTACTCCAAATTTCCTTCGATATTAGAAGGATATATAGATGCAAGTTGGATATCCAATCTTGGGGACAACTTGTACACAACTGATTGGGTATTTACACTTGGTGGAGGTGCAATTTCTTGGGGTTCCAAGAAACAAACCTGTATATCTCATTCCACTATGGAAGCAAAGTTCATAGCTCTAGCTGCGACCGGCAAAGAGGCCGAATGGTTAAGGGATCTGTTGATAGAGATTCCCCTAATCAAAGAGAATGTATCTACTATATCGATACATTGTGATAGCCAAGCGACATTGGCTAGAGCATATAGCGAAGTGTATAATGGGAAGTCTAGACACATTAGTCTAAGACATGGATATGTAATAGAATTGATTCAAAGAGGAGTCATCTCAATATCCTATGTGAGAACAAGTGAAAATCTGGCGGATCCTTTCACTGAGCCACTAACGAGGGATTTAGTGGCCGCATCATCTCGAGGGATGGGACTTAAACTCCCTAAAGAGATTCACGATTGATGGTAACCTATCTTAACACTAGTTATTCAACTAGTGTTAGGTTCATTAGGTAATAACAAGTTAATCAAGTGAATATTAGTTGTACCCAAAACAAGTCCCATCTGAGATATTGAGTACTTGTGTGTTACCAGGCGGGGGGTTAAAACCAAAAGGTTTTTTAATAGAATTCAGTCTTGTAAAGACAAGTATTTTTGGTAACAAAATACTGTAAGAATTCTACCTATATGGACCTAGGGGTGGTGCTGCCTCTCATGAGAATTGGGAGTATTCTCAAGAACGTCCATGAATGGAAAGTGCACATGGCCATTAACGGTGCAAAGCGAGACATAGAGGTCTCAAGTGAACATCGCAAAGGTGTGTGTGTTATCACCGATTTGTTATCATGAAAAGATGGTTCAATGCCTAGTGTAACCAAATTTTCGACAAATTTTGTGATAATTACACTATAGTAAAGTTCAAGTTGAAAAACACTTTGCTTTATGCACTAATGCAATGACTCCTATAAGAGAGAGTTCTTATTTAATCAAGTGGGAGATATGTTATATTTTAAAATATAATGATTGATTAAATAAGTGTTACAATAGATAACTATTTAATCTAGTGGGGGAATGTTATATTATTTTATAATATAATGTAATATTATATTATATTATAATATAATGTTTTAGATTAAATAAATGTGACAAAGAGTGTCACATATTGTAACATATAATAGAGAGTTACAATATTTAGATATATGAGATATATCCAAATAATGTAACATATTTGGTGTTACAAATTTGTAACTTCCAAATATTACCCTTTATTATGTAAATTTGTTGTTAAACAATATTGAGATGAATTTCATAAAGTCATATGTGATATGGCTGTTAGAGATATGATTTTAACCCCAATAATGTGTTTTGGGAGTTACAAAATCATTTGGGAGGGTTTGGAACCGTTTGGAAAAATAGCACATTTTTTGTGTTGAAATTGGTCGGTGGCCACGGCCTGTGGGACAGAGACTAGTGGCCGCGGCCACTAATGTCTCTGGCCGTGGCCACAGGCCAAAAACTAACCAATTTTTCAGTTTTTTCAATCTTTGTTGAACGGCTCAAAAAACTCAAAAAACTCCCAAATCTCTTTTTTAATTCCATATTAATCCAATTAAACATTGGTAACAGCCATGGGGGTTGATGGAATTTGAAATTCAAAGGGTGTCTCTAAACTCTATAAATAGGAGCCTGTTGACCCTGATTTTGGTCAACGACACGGAGTCTAGGAAACGACAAGAAAACGATATAGAGCTTGAAAATAATCTAATGGAAAGATAAAGAACACAGAGATTTATAGTGGTTCGACCCCAGTAATTGGTAATGACCTACGTCCACTTGATACTATTATTAATATTGAACTCCCAAGGTGTGATCAAAGAACGAGGGTTCCTGAGTTTCACGGACCTTAGAAGAAGAAAACAATACAATGATGGATAATAGTCATGTAATTCTTTAAGCAAAAAGATTGATCCCCTTCCTTGAGCTATCTCTTGTATATTTATAGGCTCAGGAAGAGTTACATGAATTAGGAAATAATATCTATTCTTAATGATCAGATCTGCAGGTCATAATGAAGAGATATTCTTGGATATCCTCACAAATGTACAGATCTTTACATAAATAAGTGAACATACGACCAGGCTAGTCGTATATAGAATTTGATCTCTTTGTGTAAAAATAATGCTGGTCGATAGGCGAGCCGTATCTCTGCTATGTGTCCGCCATGTGTCAAAAATCATTGTCATGTCATCAGCAACTGATTTATGGATAAACATTTGCCCCCAAGTTTATTTATTGCGACCAGCAATAAGTAAACTTAGGAAAATAACTTTTCGTATACCCCAGGAAATCTGTTAGAACTCTCGTGCGTTCTTGAAAATAGTGACATAATCACGTCCAATCATGCCTTTTCAGTTTTCAAGAAATCATTCTGACGGCTGTTACACCCCCATGCCTTGAAAAGGGTAACCCATGATTACCCCTTTTCGGCACACATCAGCTCTATAAATAATCCCCACAATCTTCTTTTAACTCTTTACACGCCATCTTTTTGCCAAGAACTCTCAAGAAATATATTTCAGAGCCCCGGACTTTAAGGTTTTCAGACGCTTTGCCGAGGATCTCTCGCCTGCAAACTCAAAGTTCTTCCTTCTCAGAATCTCCAATCTCCACTCAGGTAAACTTTCTTCGACGTTTAACCCTTTGAGATGCCATGCATGATGCTTCTGTGCTTTGACACTTTTTGTGTTCTTGGGTAGAAATTTGTGAAGATTTTGCATATACCGTTTGATGCTTGATAGGGTAGTGTACTTTTGCTTTATATAAGTTAGGAATCAGTTTGATAGTCAGGATCATGGATTTAGGGCGTAAAATCGAAGTAAAAATTTGATTTTTAGGCTAGTTGAAAAACTGAGTTTTTCCCGCCCCTTTGGAGTTGAAAAAGCTTTTTTTAGAAAAAACTTTTTACTTTCACTTTTTGATCCGTTTTTCAAATTGATCGCATAAAACTTAGTGTTTCGGTTAGAATGTTGCTAGTCGATAGATGCGAGCAACGTTATTCCAACTTTCAACATAAGCTCCCAAGCTGTGCGTCTTATCTCCCCCTTTGTCTGTTTGCAGTTTATATGCAAGACCCGTGGGGAGGAGAAAGACCCATCGACGACGATCTGCTGGCTCAACTGCTTGAGGACGAAGAACAACTCTCGACATTGATACCTGATATTCCTTTTTCTCGTATTATTCCAAACACTTCCCCAGTTTTGACCCGAAACATGGCTCGCACCAAAACTAAGGCCCAGAAAAGAAAAACCTCCAACACTTCTCATCAGCCTGCTGCTGATGCTCCCTCGACCAGTGGTCGAGAGGAAAATGTCCCTGATCCAAACATCCAAAGACACGCCCGCCCTCGACACGCTACTCAGCCGGATGTCGAGTGGCATGTAGTCTCTGAAAGTAGGGTGACGGTCAGAATGATCGCCAACTACTTAAGAAAATATAGTCTGACAGGGGTGACCCTAGTCAAGCCCAACCCAGACCAAAGGGCTAATCTGCCTGGAGGCGCCTACAATGCCTGGTCGCGGTTTCATGTTGAGGCAGGGGCCACCTTGCCTCTTCATCCATTCTTTCAGGGGGTGGCCAACTATTTTGGAGTTGCCCCCTTCCAAATTACCCCAAACGGATATAGGATGCTCGCTGCACTCTATATCATGTACAGCCAGAAAAAATGGCCCGTGCTGAGAAGAGTGTCAAGATCGGCACTCTTAGCCAGCATGTTAGATGTTGAGAAGAGTATCAAGAATCTAGTTACAGAGGCTAACCTTAGGTTGGTTGGACTCTAGGCCCCTTAATCAAATACGAGGGGGCCTTCCGCAGGGAGTGTTCGCGCCGAAGAGGAACCCGAGCAGCAACCTCGAGCGTCTCCTCCACGGAGGAGACCGACTGGTGTAACGCCCTAAACTCCAGGGACCGTTACAGTGTGCCTTGTAAACAGTGCTAAACTCGCTAATCGAGCCATTTGGCCAAAATCGTGAACTAAGTGTAATTAGCGGTTTAGGGATTAAAAACTTTGGTTAGGATGTAACGTTTCACTAGAACGTTTAATTTAAACTTTGGGATCCCGAAAATATAATTTCAGAGTTTATTACAGAAAATATTTACAACAAGCCGTTCTAAGCGGCAAAACAGGGTTCAACCCTAGTTCCACTTTAAACCTCGGCCGTGGCGGACGAGCAGCTGCATATGTACACGTCATCACCTAAGCTCTCCAACTCAAGGATGGTCCAACTTCCTCTTGCCTTTACCTGCACCACGTAGCACCCGTGAGCCGAAGCCCAGCAAGAAAACATAATATATCATGATATAATATCAACAATAACCAAAATAACCAATCAGAACCAACAGTCCATACAGATGGGTGACAATAGCCAAAAGTCACAATAATGAACATTGCTCCCTCTAGCCATGTGACGATAGGGTCACCAGGGCTCAACTGATAAGGGATTCTTTCATATGCTTGGTTAGGACAGGTGCAAGGTGATTAGTCACCAACATAACCTTCCTCACGACCCTAGAGTCGAAACTATGGACAACGTCCCTTAGCCATGTGACAAACAGTCACCGGGGTCATATACCTTGGCTATAGTCATCTGGTCGTAGACCAGGCAAGCGCTTATAAGTTCTTCGACCTTAGGGTCGGTCCCGCATTAACGCCATGGAGCTATTCAATGCGTGATCATCGACCTTAGGGTCGGTCTGGCATTAGTGCCTTAGAACCACTCAATTCACGATTCTCGACTTTAGAGTCGGTCCAGCATTAATGCCATGGAGCCATTCAATGCTTGATTCATCGACCTTAGGGTCGGTCTAGCATTAATGCCATAGAGCCATTCAATGCGTGATTCTCGACTTTAGAGTCGGTCCCTGACTAGTCATTGTCATTCACAAATAAGTCATGCCGCCAATCATATATCACATGTTCCATATCCATAAACAAGGTATTCAGCATGCTTATTAAACAGGTATTAGTACAATTAGGACCATGCATAAACACAGAGGCTCAAGCTCTGGACGATATCATACTCAATATACAAAGCATGTCCTAATCACATGTTTCTCATGCATCATATGCAATATCCAGCCATCCAACATGCACCAATAACAGCCATGCATGTCACGTTTAATAGTCAACCAACATGCATCAAGAATAGCCATGCATGTCATACATAATAATCAACTAACATGCATCATAATAACCATGCATGTCACATATACACAGGGTGCAGTTTTCTTACCTCCGGTTCGAGTAGAGGTTAAAACAAGAACGACCCTTGAGAATGATCGATCCTTAATCCTTTAGCGGTCACCTAGTCATAACCAAAACAATCTCCAATTAATGAAAATTACCAAAGATAGGGTCTTAACCTAAACCCCACTCTCGGGACCTCAAAACATGCCCATACGGTGAGTAGATTCGATCCCGGGCCTTAAGGATTGAAACCCCAAGCCAAAAGCCCTTAAAAACACCCAAAACAGGGTTAAGAGGAAACAGGGGAGCGCTACAGCGCTGCCCTTCTAGCGCCCCAGCGCTCAAGGAAGAAACACAAACCGCCCAACCTCCCTGCAGGTAGCGCTATAGCGCCCTACACTGGGCGCTGTAGCGCTACCTTCAGCCAGCCAAATCCCAGTTTTTCCTTCCTTCGATTTTACCATTTCTAACCCAAACCAAAAGCTTCCAAACGTCAAATTAACTCCCAAATGAACCCAAATACCATCTCCACATGTCCTAAGGACCACAACCCCAAGAACCCTAGCCAAAACTCCAACCAATTCCCAAGTTTCCAACCCAAAAACCAGCTGAAACTTAACTTATAAAACAGAGTAAAACCAAGAGTTCTAGTGGCTAGAAACTCACCTTAATCTTGGCAACACACCCTCTTCAATGGTGGAGCACAACCCTAGCTTGGCTAAGCTTGGTTCCTTGGCTCGATTCCTCAAACTGAGCTCGAAAATCCAAAGAGAAAAGAGTAAGAGAATCTATCGGGAGAGAAGAAGGAGAGACTCTGTTTTTCCCCTATATTTCCACAGCCTTCCAACACTTAAAAGCTGATATAAATCCTTAGGGTCAAAAGACCATAATGCCCCTAAGCCAAATAAACCCCTTTAAAAGCTTCCAAGGGTAAAATCGTCCTTTCCCGCCTATCTCGTTAATTATAATTAACGCTCTCCAATTCCCGCTATCCTCAATATTCCCAAATTCCATTAAATCATATCTCATTACCCTTTAATTCCCGGTAATGCTCTAATCATTAAATTCACCCCGAGACTCACCCAGAGCCCCGAACTTAAACCCGTTATGACTAGACCGAACACTTACATCTCATGATCGTCTCATGTCGATAGCTCGAACCAATCCACCTTATAGTATGGCTAAATTAATTAATCACAATCATGCACCCAAAATATACAATTACGCCCACAGTGGCCAAATTACCAAGATACCCTCACAATAATAAATTCTCCCATATGCATGCATCCACCATCATATAATAATATAATTCACGTAAACATGCATATAATCATTAAATACTATAACAAATCAATTATGGCCCTCCCGGCCTCCTAATCAAGGTCCTAAACCTTATTAGGAAATTTGGGGCATTACAATTGGGGTCACGATCAGGGAACCTGCTAGCACTCCTCGAGCAGAGAGGCCCTCGGCCCCCTCGGGGAAAGGAAAGCAGAAGGCCACCGAGCCTGCCGAATTCTCTGACGACTTGTCGGATGACAACGGTATAGTAATTTTGCTTTTAAACGATTTGCCAATTCCCTGTCATCTATTCGATGGGGACGAAAATTTTAAATATGCTCCACACTTAGGGCCAAACTTCTTCGTGTCAAAGAATGAGTGTAAGACTAGTAGAGTTTGTAGTGTAGCGACCAGTAATAATAGCTCGGGTATTGGACTTTGCAATCCTTTTTTGTTTGTTTTTCTGATGTAATGTGTTTGGCTATTCATGCTATCTCATGATTTGACTTTGTTCTTGCTTTTCAGGTATGGACTCCACCAATGTATTCGACCTTTGCAGCACCCCAGAGGCTGCTGCTGCCCCTCAGAGAAAAAAGAAAGCCAGCAAGAGACATGCTGGGGAGAGCAACAAAGAGCCTCAGCCGAAGAAAGTCCGGAATGCAGGCCCTTCGGAAGCCGGGCCCTCGGCCACCGCGACTCCGCCTTCCCCCTGCGAGCAGCAGTCTCCATCTGTTGTGGCCGGGTCGACTCCTTCTCCTGCTACCCCATCTGACCAAACCCAGCATGAAGCTCCTGCCTCAACCAAGAATCTGATGGTTGGCCGCTCCTTTAAACTAATCAAGGAGAGGCTTACCAAAATCGCCAAACACGACAACTGCCGAGCGGCAATGGTGGCTACGGAGACGATGGGCATCGACCCAATTCTGAACCGAGCCCTGAATGAGTTCACCAGTGTAAGTTGTCTCCTTTGTGACATTAGGCTTTTGGTAATTTTACTGTTTGTCTAATTTTTGTTCTGAATGCAGGCCATGCTGACTGTTACTGCTGGTCGCATCCGCCTGGGTGCCGTCACCGAGGAGGCCAGGACCTCGGATCAACGGCACGAGGACGAACTCAAAGCTGTCGAGGCCAGGCACGCTGATCAGCTGGTGGTGGTGACTGCGGAAAAGGCCCAACTGGCCAAGGAGTTGTAGGAGAAGTGAAAGTCTCTGGAAAAAGCCCGCGAGCTGAGGGACCAATACAAGGAGTCCAACCACTCTAATTATAAGGTGGCTAAGTAGCTCGAGCTGGACTTGATCGCAAGAAGGCTAGAAACCAGAGACATGGAGGACCGAGTTAAGGACTTGGAGAAGACCAATGCTACCAACTTAGAGGGGTACAAAAATGCCACCCTGAGGTGCTTCTATGACTTCTGGAAGCACAATCAGGGTGCCAATTTTGATTATCTTCCTGAGAACAAGAGGGAAGCTGAGTTGGCTCGTTGCGCAGCTCAACTTGCTGAAGAAGAAGGGTCGAGGGTCCCTCCTTTCCCCGAAATCTCGCTGGGCACCGGGATGGAGGGTGCGGATAATGAAGCCGTCGACCAGAACCCTCCCCAGGATCCTCCAGCTCCTCAAGCTCCTTAATTTTTTCCTTTTATATATATATTTTTTATTACACGACCTACGGGTCGTGATGTAAAGACAATATAATTCTTTGGTTTGCTTCACAGGCAGCTTTTACTTTTATTTTAAACAATTACATCAAAGCAGTTGCTGCTTGCGGTGTAAAAGGATCGCTTTGATATTACAATATATTTGCATATTATTATAATATCTAATTGTTCGCATGACCGAACTTAGCATAGCACTTTGGTTTGATTTAAGAAAATATCCAAAATTTGAAAAATACTCTAAGTGCCATAGCATGCTTTCACTTATTTTGCTCATGTGTTTACATACCTTTTAACGATATGTTTTGCTTACTTGTACCTTGTATGCCCCCCAAGTGATCGGGGAGCTTTAGGTCCTTGGTCACTTGCCTTGACTAGAACCTGCCCGAATGTTACTGCTCATAGAAATGCGATTAAAATTATAATACAGCAAAACAACACACGTAATGAGAAAATACTTGTAATAAATACAATAGTTGGCAAGAAATGACTGGCTGAGCACAGTCTCTTTTATTCTCGTAGTAAATGGACTAAACATGTCTTTACGAGTGATCAATAAGATCTTACACAAAACTTGTAAAAAATAAAATTTATACAAGCCAATTCTTTAAGAAGAATTGTTCATTGATAATACTTGTGCAGGTGTTCTCCATTCCAATATCGAGGAACGAGATCTCCGTTTGAGCGGGCAAGTTTATAAGTGCATGTGTGAAGGACTTCATCAATCTGGTAAGGCCCTTCCCAATTTGGCCCGAGTACTCCAACAGCTTGGTCGCGGGTGCTAAGAAAAACTCTTCGGAGCACAAGGTCTCCAACATTGAACTTTCTTTCTCAAACTTTGGAGTTGAAATACCGGGCGACCTTTTGCTGGTATGCAGCTACTCGGAGCTGGGCTTGTTCTCGTCTTTCATCAATCGAGTCCAAGGATTCCATGAGGAGCTGGCTGTTAGAATCCTGGTCGTATGTTAATCTACAATGAGAGGGCAGATCCAACTCAACAGGAAACATGGCTTCATATCCGTATGCCAAGGAAAATGGGGTATTACCTGTTGCTGTTCGGTGGGAAGTCCTATACGACCAGAGGACTTCAGGCAACTACTCCCTTAGCTTCTTCAAGTATTTTCTTCAGTGTATCCTTCAGCGTTTTGTTGACTGCCTCGACTTGTCCATTCGCCTGGGGATGAGCAACTGAAGAAAAGCTTTTAATAATGTCGTGGCGTTTGCAGAAGTCTGTGAATAGATCACTGTTGAACTGGGTGCCATTATCTGAGACTATCTTTTTTGGCAATCCATAGCGACAGATGATGTTTTTGACTACGAATTCAAGCACTTTCTTCGTTGTTATGGTCGCGAGTGGCTCAGCCTCGGCCCATTTGGTGAAGTAGTCGACGGCAACCACTGCGTACTTTACACCACCTTTTCCTGTAGGCAAAGATCCGATGAGATCTATTCCCTAAACCGCAAAGGGCCATGGACTCTGCATTTGCTTTAACTCATTGGGAGCTGCTCGCGGGATCTTAGAAAACCTTTGACACTTATCACATTTTCGCACGAACTCCATGGAGTCTTCATTCATTGTTGGCCAGAAATATCCTTGCCGTAGGATCTTTTTCGACGAGCTTTGCCCCCCAGCGTGGTCCCCGCAAAAACCTTCGTGTACCTCCTTCATCAACTCTTTGGCTTTTTCCTTTGTAATACACCTGAGAAGTGGCAGTGAGTATCCCCTTCAGTTCAAAATTCCATCGACCAAGATATACCTAGCAGCCTGCCGCTGAAGGGTCCTAGCTTTGTTTCTGTCCGCTGGTAGCACTCCGCTTGATAGATATTCTACATATGGCGCCATCCATGTATCTGCCATTTGGATGACTAGAGAGGTTTCTGTTGCTTGGATGTTGGGTGCGGGCAGTCGCTCGACTGACACTATGTTCAGAGTATCAGCATCTTTTGCACTTGCTAACTTTGCCAAAGCGTCTGCATTGGAATTATGATCACAAGGCACTTGCTGTAGAGTGTATCGGCCGAACTGGGCTAACAGATCTTTTGCTTTGTTCAGATAGGCGACCATTTTTAATCCTCACGCTTGATACTCTCCCAAGATCTGATTCACGGCTAGCTGAGAATCACTATAAATGTTAAGTGATTTAATGTTCATGTCCTTGGCTAATCGCAGTCCAGCGAGCAGTGCTTCATATTCAGCCTCATTGTTAGAGGCAGTGAAGTCAAATCTTATTGCACAGTGAAATTGATGTCCTTCCGACGTTATCAATATCACTCCTGCTCTTGCGTGGGATTCGTTAGATGATCCGTCGGTGAATAATTTCCACGAGGGTGCTTGTGTTTGACATTCAGGTTCGCTAGGCTCCTCGATCTGCTCACCACCCGTGGGCTCTGTAAACTCGGCGATGAAGTCAGCTAAGGCTTAACCCTTTATTGCTGCTCGCGGCAGGTAAGATATGTTGAACTGTCTGAGCTCGATTGCCCACTTTACTAATCTTCCGGCAGCCTCTGGCTTTTGCAGAACTTGCCGAAGAGGCTGGTCGGTTAATACCATAATCGGATGGGCTTGGAAATAAGGCCGCAGCTTCCTAGAGGCCAATACTAAGCAGTAGGCTAACCTTTCAATGGGGGGATATCTTAATTCTGCTCCGATTAGCCTTTTGCTTATGTAATAGACGGCCTTCTGCACACCTTCTTCTTCTCTCACCAGAACAACACTAGCAGCGTAATCTGTGATTGCCAGGTAGACGAACAAAGTCTCTTTATCTACTAGCCTCGACAGGATGGGCGGCTACGCCATATGCGCTTTTAATGCTTGAAAGGCCTGTTCGCACTCATCTGTCCATTCAAATTTCTTGCTGCCTCTGAGTAGATTGAAAAATGGGACACACTTGTCCGTTGATATTGAAATAAATCTACTAAGGGCGACAATTCTCCCAGTCAGACTTTGGACATCATTAATCTTTATTGGCGATTTTATCTTGATCAGAGCTTTTATCTTCTTGGGATTAGCTTCAATTCCTCTTGCGTTAACTATGAATCTCAAGAACTTCCCTGATCTAAAACATTTGAGGGGATTTAGATTCATCTTATATTTATTAAGGACGTTGAAGCATTCCTACAAATCCCTTACATGTCCTTCTGCCTTCTTCGACTTAACCAGCATGTCGTCGACGTAGACCTCCATGTTTGCTCCGATCAGCTCCTTAAACATGTGGTTGACGAGTCTCTGGTAAGTCGCACCAGCGTTTTTCAAACCAAAGGGCATCACCTTGTAACAGTAGATCCCTGTATCAGTTCGAAAGCTAGTGTGATCCTCATCAGGGGGATTCATACTAATTTGGTTATACCCAGAGTATGCATCCATAAATGAGAGGATCTCGTGTCCTGCAGTGGCATTGACCAGCTGGTCGATCCTCGGGAGTAGGAAACAGTCTTTAGGGCAGGCTTTATTGAGGTCTGTAAAATCCACGCATGTACGCCACTTGCCATTCGGCTTGGGCACGAGTACGAGATTGGAGACCCATGATGGATAAAACGCCACCCTGATGAACCCATTCTCCTTCAGCTTCTCGACTTCTTCCTTCAAAGCTTTCGATCGGTCTTTGTCGAGCAACCTTCTTTTCTGTTGCACAGGTGGAAAGCTTTTGTCAATGTTTAGGACATGGCTGATGATTGAGGATCTATCCCAACCATGTCTTTATGCGACCAGGAAAAGACGCCCTGGTTCCTTTTTAAGAACTCCACCAGTGCTTGTTTTGTTGTTGTCTCTAAGTTTTTACCGACTTTCACAACTCTGGTCGGATTTTCCTCATCGAGTTGGACTTCTTCAAGGTCCTCGATGGGGCCTACTTCTTCTTCGAAATCCCCAAAGCGTGGATCTAAGTCTCTATCCTCACTTTGGGCAACACCCTATTTGGTGAGATTTTCACCTGAGCGGGCTTGAACATCGGATGCCATTTGCAACTCTTTTCCAGCGGCATCCCTCGATACACCATTTTTTGCCTTGGTGATCGAGGCGTTGTAGCATTCTCTCGCCTCTCGCTGGTTTCCCACTACGCATCCTACTCCTGCGTCTGTTGGGAATTTCATGGCAAGGTGCCATACAGAAGTGATGGCTCGAAGGTCAACCAGAATAGGTCTCCCTATTACGGCATTATACGCTGCAGGACAATCAACCACTATAAAAGTGGTGAGTAATGTCCTGTTAGCAGGTGCGGTACCTGCTGTGACTGGGAGTCTAATTGACCCTACTGGGGCGAGCCCTTCTCCGAAAAAACCATAAATGGTTTGATTGCATGGCTCTAGGTCCTTGATGGACAGTTTCATCCTTTCCAGCGAAGACTTATATAGGATGCTAACCGAACTTCCTGTATCGACCAACACCCTTTTCACCATCTTATTTGCGATTTTAACATCCACGACCAGCAGATCGGAGTGTGGGAATCGCACATGCTGGGCATCGTCATCAGAGAAGGTGATCGGTTCCTCCTCTGTTCGAGCCTTTTTGGGTGCATGAACCTCAACACTCATCATCTCGATGTCCTGGTCGTGGCGTAGGGTTCGAGCGTATCGTTCCCTCACTTTTCCACTATCTCCTGTGAGATGTGGGCCTCCGCAGATGGTGAGTAGGGTACCTGCCACGGGAGCTGGTTGTAAAGGTGGCGAGCGGTGGCGTGCAGGCGCCGACTCGTTGCCACCTTGAGCCTCTCGCTGAGAACCTCCCGCAGCTCGTACATATCTTCTTAAGTGTCCCTGTCTTATCAGGAACTCAATCTCGTCCTTCAGCTGGTTACACTCATTGGTGTCGTGGCCATAGTCGTTATGATAACGACAGACTTTGTCGAATCTCTCTTGGAGATATCCTTTCTTATAGGCGCGAGTCGTCTGTAGGGCACGCTCGAGCTGGTCTCTTGGAACACCTCGGCTCGGCTCTCGACAAGAGCGGTGTAATTGGTGAATTTCAGTTCATACCGATTATTTTTGGGATGTTTACTCTTGGAGGTCGAGGGTCCGCCATTCGCCCGCTTTCCACCATTTTTACCGTTTCCATTCCCGTTGCCTTTGTCCTTGCCATTGGGCTTAGACCCATTGGCGGCTTTGGCGGGATCTTCCTTGGGCCCCTTGTCCTTTGTTGGCGACTTGCCTTCGTTGGCAATCACGTCCTCGAGCTTGATGTACCGATCAGCTCGATCTAAAAACTCTTGGGTAGTATTAACCCCGTGCTTCCTGAGGCTACTCCAGAGAGGAGAATGGCGCCTAACCCCAGCGGTTAGGGCCATCATCTTGCCTTCATCACCCACAGTCTTGGCTCCTGCTGCGACTCGCATGAAGCGCTGAACATATTCCTTCAAAGGCTCTCCTTCTTTCTGGCGTATCTCGACCAGTTGGTTTGCCTCAGTGGGGTGCACACGACTCGCATAGAACTGTTCGTAAAACTCCTTCACGAACATTTCCCAGGATATTATACTTGCAGGAGGGAACTTAAAGAACCACTCCTAAGCGACATCAGAAAGGGTCGCTGGGAAGATCCTGCAGCAAGCATCTTCAGAGACTTTCCGAATGTCCATTTGTGTCTCAAATTTGTTTACATGAGATATCGGGTCTCCGTACCCATCAAAGTTTGGCAGAGTTGGCATCTTGAACTTACTGGGGCTTTCTACCACAACAATTCTTTGTATGAAAGGAGTGCCTCTCCTTCGATCGTACTTAGTATGCGATGTCCGCCCCCTGACCAGCTGCTGTACAGCCTAGTTCAGGGCATCGATTTGAGCTTGAACGACTTCAGGAATTGCTGGGGCCTCCAGTGCCGGGGGAATGTACTCATCGTGCCTTTCTCGGCGGTCGATGAGTACATCCCTCAAGTCGTCGTCTCTCCGCCGTTGATCGCTGGCTCCGAGCCGGCTAAAGACGTTGTTTTGTCTGAGCTGCCCCCAGCATTACGTCCTGCTTGTCGGTCTTCTCTAGGTGGTGGGCTTCTGCCTCCACCTCTCTCTTCGTTTCTCCGACCAGCATTCCCTCTGCCTGAGTCGGCCTCATTATAGCCGTGGCCATCTCTGAACCTTGACTGGCTATGGTGGGACCGACTGTTTCCTCTGTTGCCTCCTTGGGCCGGAACTTCCCGAGCACTAGGGGGAGGCTTGTGCTGGTCGGTGGGTCCCCGTGCATTGTCATGTCGTGGAGGGCCCCTGACCGCAGAGCCTGTCTCTAAATTCCTTATGTTGGCAGAAGGACGTTGCCCCCTGCTCGGTGGGTGCGGCTCTTCACCCCCTGGGCGTCTAAGGCTTCGGGGCTGTTGCCCGGCCCTATTCTGTCTGGGACACGGGGGATTGCCTCAATTAGCCTGGGATGGAGGCTGCGTCTCAGGGTCCCTAGGTGGGACATCATCCTGAGGCATTGGTGGCTGCTCCGGCCTTTGAGGGCTTGTCGGCTAGAGCAGAGGGCTAGGATTGGTACCTTTTTGAGGTGGTCCACTCGGGGGGTGATCAGGCTGCGAAGCAGGTGTAGCCTGATTCCTAGCCAATTGGAGGGTTGCTTCGAAGGCTGCCATGGCATCTCTCTGACGACAATCCATCTCCGTCTGTCTCTCGCTCAGCTCTTGGCGCTGGCGCTCTATCTCTCTCTGCTGTGACGCCATTACCTCGGCGGCACTCTCTTGATTGGCCCTCAGAAAGGCCAGTTCATCTTGCAACACCCCCAGTGTTGTCTTTAGGGCCTCAGAGTCTACTTCCTCCTCATCGAACTCCAAATGAGGTTCGTCTTCAACCATGTTTGGTGGAGGAGGCTGGGATGGAGCGGCAGCAGCCTGTCCAGTTTTCTTGGTAGTCTTTGCCATTAGTTTTTCTCGGATTCAAAGCTCTCAATGAAAGCACCAGAATGTTGACCCTGATTTTGGTCAACGACATAGAGTCTAGGAAATGACAAGAAAACGATATAGAGCTTGAAAATAATCTAATGGAAAGATAAAGAACACAAGGATTTATAGTGGTTCAGCCCCAGTAATTGGTAATGACCTACGTCCACTTAATACTATTATTAATATTGAACTCCCAAGGTGTGATCAAAGAATGAGGGTTCCTGAGTTTCACGGACCTTAGAAGAAGAAAACAATACAATGATGGATAATAGTAATGTAATTCTTTAAGCAAAAAGAACGATCCCCTTCCTTGAGCTATCTTTTGTATATTTATAGGCTCAGGAAGAGTTACATGAATTAGGAAATAATATTTATCCTTAATGATCGGATCTGCAGGTCATAATGAAGAGATATTCTCGGATATCCTCACAACTATACAGATCTTTACATAAATAAGCGAACATACGACCAGGCTGGTCGTATATAGAATTTGATCTCTTTGTGTAAAAATAATGTTGGTCGATAGGCGAGCCGTATCTCTGCTACGTGTCCGCCACGTGTCAAAAATCCTTGCCACGTCATCAGCAACTGATTTATGGATAAACAGAGCCTATAGCTCACTTGTAAGACACAACATTTCTATCCATTAGAGCACTTGGCTAGAAACACCTTGAGGCTTGATAATTCCATAAAGCATTTCCTATAATCTGTGAGAGATCTCTTAGTGCTTGAGATAGGGGGAAATAAGCTTTTGGACAAAAGTTTCAAAACTTGTTCAAGTTGGTGATCCCCAACACTCTTCACTTTGGTTGTGTGAGTGAGAGTTTATTGTTTTTATTCTTGTTCTTATTTTCTTCCATTGCTTTTCTACTATTTCTTCTTGTTCTATTTACTTGTACCTTTTGTTTAAGAGTTGTAATCTTTTTATTTCCTTTTGTTCAAACACTTATAGTTTATTTGTATCTTTTGTAATAGAGTTGTATTTTCTATTTCTATCATCTTACATCTCCCTCTCCTTTATTTGTAATTTTCAGTTATAGAGTTGTAACTCTTTTTTAAATCAATAATTATTTATTTGTAATATATTGCATAGAGTTGTAATATTATTATCAATTTCCATTGAGGTAAATACATATTTTCCTAACAAAACCTGTTCAACATTCTCCATCAGTGTTATTGGAACCACTTTCAATTGCCTCTCATATATGCTTAAAAGGAAAAGGAAAAGAAAAACACGAATTTCAATACCCAATTGCCACATTAGAAAAAACAAAATTAAAGAAAATAAAAATTGAAGTTCAGCAACTCACCTTGAACGCCATCGAAGTTTTCTCTAAGCAATGACATCAGCACCCACTGAGTCCGGCCTTCCAAACGACTGCCACCACGGCAACAGCGATGATCGCCATCGTATAGAACTTAACACGGTCTTGATAGCAAAATTATGATTATTTCTTCTGGAAATAATCAAATACAGGCTTGAATCACTTCTAACAAAAAAGTATGGTGAGGATTGCAATTTGATGAAAGGAAAAGGATTAAGTGTTCTAACCTAAAAGGATGATGTTGTTCTTGTGAGCGGAATTGTGTAAAACTACTTGTATTTAGAGCTGGTAAACTGTGTTTACGGGAGTTTTGAGAAGAGAGATCAATACGTAAGAACCAAGAATCAAAATCGGCGATACAGAGAGGGCATTTTTGTTTCAGATAACTCCATCTACGAATACATACCTCGCAGTATGCGTGGGTGCAGACAGTCAGAACCGCCGAGGTTTGGGCATGGAGGTTTTCCAAGCATATTAGATAAGATTTCTCTCTAATCGCACGCAAAATTACTCTGTTGAGAAATTTTTCGCGACGACGGGATTTGGACGATGATGATCCCCGGTATGAAGATGACGACGACAACTAGAGTTCCATGAACTCGGAGTCAAAATAAGGAAGACGAAGAAGAACGAGCCAATAAGGCAGTTCAATCGGGACTTTTTATTTGGGCCTTGTGGGCTTGGGCCCATTCTTTTTTTTCATTCGTCATTTTTAATTATTTCACTTCATAACGATAATGCTCCTTTATTATTGACTATTGAGATTGAGACCCCTTAAATTATGTCAAAATTGCGTTGACATCCCTATTGTTCAAAATTATGACAATAATTTCTTACTTTTCAATTTAATTTAATTTTGATAATTGATTACTTACTATTTTTATTCAAAATGGTTTCAAAACTTTTGGTACTGAACGAATATGAACGAGACAGAATCAAGTAGTAATTGTAAATAATTAAAACAAAAAATAAGTAAGTTACAAAATGACTTATTTATTAGACAAAGCTTTGCTAACGTATACTAACTAAATTTCAATAAATAATAAATATTGGTTTTATTTTTCTAATCTCACACTTCTGACTTGGACTCTTAAAAATTTACTAAATTTCATAATCCAGTCACAAGTTATATATAAAAAGATTATTATATATATATTTTTTGTTCTAACTATAATTCTAGTTTTTTAAAATATGTTTTTTAAAGGGTTCAATTGATTAAAGAAACAAATATTATTTTCATCCTTTGAATTTGAGTTGAATACTAACCTTAAGCCTTTTTCAAAAAATATATTTTGCACTACAAAATAAATCAAAATTAATCCTACATCATATTTTAAAAGATTTTTCGTATATATATGAGCATTTTATTTTTTATATAATAAAAATAATTTGTATAGTAATCCAAATTAATGTATAAAAACATATTTTTAATTTAGAAAAAAGTATTGTTTTTGAAATAATAATAATAATTTGAATGGGTTATTTTGCTAATTTTAGTTTGTTATGGTGATACTTTCGAAACTTTGTCATAATTCAGGGTGTAATATAAAATTTTAAAGAGAAGTGGCTTGAGGGGTTTTCAAACGAGAGCGGTTTGGGTTTGTTGGTATTGGGTTTGAGAGAGAGGGTTTTTCACTGTGTTGAGTGAGTGACAGCAAAAATAGGTTCAAAGCTTTCATCTTCAGCAACAAACCTCAGCTTTCCTTTACCAGAGCTCGAGCTCCCACCTATGGAGGTTCCCAAAGATCAAATTGCTTCCCTTATGGACCTTGGCCTCTACAACTCAGCTCAAATGCTCGTATTATTTTCTCTTTCTTCCGGGATTCAATACTATTTTCGATTTTTTTTATCATTATTATTTTTTTTTGGACTAAAGCTATTTCTTCTTCTTCTTCTTCTTCTCTTTTTGAATAGAGTTGTTTTCTTGTTTCGTCACCTGCCGCTAATGCTGAAACCAATCCGCACCTCAAAGCTGAAAGCTTGGTGAGGATCTTTAACTTCGTTTCCCCTTTTTCTGTATTGTATGTTTTAACCATTTTAAGTAATTTGTTTTAGATTTTTTTTAAAATTATAGAGGGTATTTCTGTGTTCAATTTGTGATGCTTTTATATGGGTCTCAATTGTTTTTTATTTTTATTTTTAAATTTTATTGCACAGGTGCTGCTTGGTGATGCATTGTTTCGTGAGAGGGAATATCGCCGAGCAATTGTAAGAATATCAGCATAATTTGTATAAATAAATATTTATATTATACACATAGTGAATCCTAAAAAACAATGCAGTGCTGCAATCAATTTTTGAATGTATCATTCATGCTATTATAATATCATATGGTGTTAAAGAGTTTTCGGATGAAGTTTTATAGATGTTAAGACTACAACCACTTCAGTCTAATTTACATGATTTAGGCAGTAGGCTTTAAGAGGGATCTCTATAATTGAATGGCACTTACATGAATTTGGTTGATGCTTCAAGTTATATGGATGGATTGTCCTTACGTTTTTCGTTTGTTGATAGCACACGTACAAGCAAGCGTTGCAATATTACAAGATTGCCAAACAAAATTCAACCAGTTCTAGAAGTTCTTTATCGTCCAACAGGTCCTCTTCTCCCAATTCTTTTAACGTATCAGCTATTAATGAGAATGAGGTAGACTATTTATTTCAAACATATTTCCTGCCCGTTTGAGCATAATGGTATTATTTGTTATGTGGATGCAAAAGATTATTACTCATGAAGAAGTGTTCTTTTCCTGTCGTTTATTGGACAGGTGAAATTCAAAGTTGCATCATGCCATTGTGCGATAAATGAGAATAGACAAGCCCTTGCTGAGGTATGCACACCCATGCATTCTTGTTAGGGGAATAATATGAGAAAGTAGAAATGTGAGACTTGTTTTTGGTATACATGTATATTTAAAGTAAGAAAACTTGATTCTTTTGGATTGCATGGAGTATTTCAGCTTTGATAATTCAGTGCGATCTTTAGATATCTAGACTGTAATGGAATTTATTAAATTTTACTTGTAAGTAGCTGTTTCCTTTCTTTTACTCCTTAAATGAGTTGTACTTATTTGAATCCTATTACTCTCCAGATGGAGCAAATTAGCAAAGGAAGAAACTTGCAGATGAATCTTTTAATGGGAAAGCTTTATAGATATTCCAGAAATAATCGTTCTGCTATTACGTGTTATAAAGAATGCCTAAGGTTTGTCAGCGCTGTTGTTTTATGTCACTATTCTTTGAGAATTAAGCTTATACTATTATCTTATAAATCGGTAACTTATATTTGTTTGTGTAGAATTATGTAAATATTTTATATTTATTTTGTATCAATTATTTAGGGAAACAGAATAATCTTATATCCTAATATATTGTATATCCCTGATTTTTAGGAGATTAGTTGACCGAGGTTAATTGTATAGCTTTGTAATCTGCCTATTAATATGTAATTCTTTGATGAATAAAATTATTCCAGCCATTATTCAAAAATCTACATGGTATCAGAGCACGTTGAAAATTCTATGCCCTAATCGAATTTTTTTTTTCTTCTTCTTTTCTTCTCTGCCCTAAATGCACCAGCCCCTAAAATCGTACCAGCCCTTCTCATCTTTTCAACGCATCACATTCTTCATGGCTACTGGAAAAGAAAGCTTAAACTCAGACGCATCCTCCTATCCATCAACCCTCTCTAATCCACATGCATCAATAGGTTCTTCATCTCACAGTAATGATGCTGTTTCTCTGGTCACCAGCCACAAGTTCAATGGCCATAATTATCTTCAGTGGTCACAGTCAGTAATGATGTATATCGGTCGAAAGGGGAAGGAAGAATATCTCACAGGGGAGATTGAGACTCCAAAACCAGACGATCCAAAGTATAAAAATTGGAAAACAGATAACCACATGATCAAATCTTGGCTGGTTAGTTCAATGAATAATGATATAGGAGAAAATTTTCTTTTATATTCGACAGCCAAGGAACTTTGGGATGCTGTCAAAGACTCTTATTCTAGTTCTGATAATACATCAGAATTATTTGAGATTGAAGCTGCTCTTTATGATCTCCGCCAAGAAGATACTACAGTCACACAATATTTTAACACTCTTACTCGTTTTTGGCATCAATTAGATTTATTTGAAACTTATTATTGGAAGTGTGCAGATGATACTGCTCTATACAGGAGTATTGTAGAGAAAAGGAGAACTTTCAAATTTCTTCATGGTTTCAACAAGGAACTTGATGCTGTCAGGAGTAGGATCATGAGTATCAAGCCACTTCCAACCGTCAAAGAAGCATTCTCAGAGGTTCGACATGAAGAAAGCAGAAAGAAGGTCATGATGGGCGCTTCTCCTCTTCCTTCTACTCAAGAGTCCTCTGCTCTTGCTGCAAGAGGACAGCAGAAGGGTCGACCATGGTGTGATCACTGTCACAAACCTAGGCATTTCAGAGAAACTTGCTGGAAACTTCATGGAAAGCCTGCCGATTGGAAGCCGAAATCATGGAAAGACAGAGAGTCACGGGAACGTCGCTGCCACTCTAAATACTGCTGCTGTTATAGGAAATGGGGACACATCTGATTCATCACCATTCACTAAAGCGCAGCTAGAGGCACTTCAGAAACTCCTAAGTCAGTCACACA
The DNA here is from genome assembly GCF_963169125.1 of Humulus lupulus. Lineage (NCBI taxonomy): Eukaryota > Viridiplantae > Streptophyta > Magnoliopsida > Rosales > Cannabaceae > Humulus > Humulus lupulus. The sequence continues at coordinate 266,991,672 of NC_084794.1, read as the reverse complement.
TCACTGCAAAGCCTGATACTACACCTGGTACAGGACATTTGGCCATGAAAGGTAACCTTTCAGTAGCTTTTATTGTCAATAAAAGAACTACTAACCCTTGGATTCTTGATTCGGGGGCATCAGATCATATGACAGGAGATGCAAATATTTTTTCTGAATTTCACACAAGTCCAGAGCATCATACAATGAAAATTGCAGATGGCACGTTCTCTAAGGTTGAGGGTTTGGGTTCAGTCAACATAAATCAGAACCTAACTCTCACTTCTGTTCTCTATGTGCCTAAACTGGATTGTAATTTACTGTCTATTAGTAAATTTACTCGTGACCTAAACTGTGTGACTAAGTTTTACTCGAATTTGTGTGTGTTTCAGGAATTGGATTCGGGGAAGATGATTGGCAGTGCTAAGATGTGTTCTGGGCTCTATATCCTACAAGATTACACTCCATCCGTTAGGATAGCTCCGAAATTCAGTTTGTTTTCTTTAAATAATCAGTCTATTTCAAATAAAGATAGTGATATTATGTTGTGGCACTATCGTCTTGGTCATCCAAATTTTCTATATTTGTCAAAAATGTTTCCATCTTTATTTACTAATAAAAATCCGAAACTTTTTTGTTGTGAAATCTGTCAATTTGCAAAACACACTCGAAATACCTATTCTAGAATACCATATAAATCTTCCAAACCTTTTTCATTGATCCATAGTGATGTGTGGGGTCCCTCACGCGTAAACAACATAACTGGACATAGATGGTTTGTATCTTTTATCGATGATCATACTAGATTAACTTGGGCGTTTCTCATGAAATCAAAATCAGAAGTAAGTGAAATTTTTAAAACTTTTCATTCTATGATTCAAACTCAGTTTCTTACTAAAATTCAAATTCTCAAGACCGACAATGCCAAAGATTTCTTCAATTCTATCCTCGATCCTTATCTCACACAACAAGGCATTCTACACTTAAGCTCTTGTGTTGATACTTCTCAACAAAATGGGGTTGCTGAACGGAAAAATAGACATATTTTAGAAGTTGCTCGTTCTCTCATGTTTTCTACTCAGGTCCCCAAACATTTCTGGGGTGAAGCTGTTCTTACAGCCACCTATCTAATCAACCGAATGCCGTCTCGAGTACTCAACTTTCAAACTCCATGTCACACGGTTTTGAGAGAATTCCCTCATACAAAATTCATTAGTATTCTTGATCCTAAGATCTTTGGCTGCACCGCCTTCGTTCATCTTCATTCTCAAAATCATAGTAAGCTAGACCCTAAATCTATCAAATGCATTTTTCTTGGTTATTCCTCTCATCAAAAGGGTTATAAATGTTATTCACCTATAACTCGGAAAATGTATAACACTATGGATGTCACCTTTTTTGAAAATCATGCTTACTACAAATCTGAGATTCAGGGGGAGAATGCAGGTGAATCTCATCTTTGGGACACTATTCCGAGTATTAATAATACTTCATCTCCTAGTGTTCACCATGAGGATTCTTCCGACTCTCAAGTCATAGAAAATCAAGTTTCATCTTCCTCTAAACTCATGGGTTCCCAAATCATTGAAAATTGTCCAAGTCCACCCATGGCTCTTGCACCTTGTCAAGAACCAGAAATTCGTGTCTATACGAGAAGGAAAAACTCTGGTAAAGATATAGAGCACACAACACATCTGGAGGACCGCCATGCATCGGAACCGGATCCTCATTCTCCAGAAACTCATTCAGGTTTAAGTAACTCTAACCATGATAAGGTTGTGCAAATAAATGATGATTTAGATTTGCCGATTGCATTGAGGAAGGGAGTTCGCGCATGTACAGAGCATCCAATTGGTAATTTTGTATCTTACAAAGCATTATCACCATCCTATCAGGCATTTGTCTCTGTTATTGATAACATACAGATTCCTCAAACAATTCAAGAGGCTCTGACTGATTCTCGATGGAAAGAGGCTGTAGCAAATGAGATTAGTGCTTTGGTGAAAAACAATACTTGGACAATCACAAGTCTACCACCTGGGAAGAGATCCGTGGGTTGCAAGTGGGTCTTTACCGTTAAACATAAAGCAGATGGGAGCGTTGAGAGGTTTAAAGCTCGCCTTGTTGCTAAAGGCTTCACTCAGTCTTACGGAATCGATTATCAAGAAACGTTTGCGCCTGTTGCCAAGCTTAACACTGTACGTGTTCTATTATCCCTTGCTGCAAATAAAGATTGGCCCCTCCATCAACTTGATGTGAAAAATGCATTCCTAAACGGCGACCTTGAAGAAGAAGTTTATATGGACATTCCGCCAGGCTTCGAGAACTCCTCAAATCAGAACAAAGTGTGCAAACTCAAGAAATCTTTGTACGGTCTTAAACAATCTCCAAGGGCATGGTTTGGTAGATTCACTAAAGCAATCATACAAAATGGGTATACTCAGTGTCAAGCAGATCACACTTTGTTTGTTAGATTCTCGTCAGATAAAAGGATAGCTATCCTAATTGTCTATGTGGATGACATAATACTTACAGGTGACTACAAGGAGGAAATGGAGAGATTGAAAGAGTTCTTATCTAAGGAATTCAAGATTAAAGATCTTGGTTATCTTAGATATTTTCTTGGCATGGAAATTGCTCGATCAAGACATGGCATATTTGTTTCTCAACGTAAGTACGTTCTAGACTTATTGAAGGAAACAGGAATGCTTGGATGCAAACTTGCCCCAACTCCAATGGATTCCAACAAGAAAATGGGTTCAGGAAAGGACATGACACCAGTAGACAGGGGGAGATATCAAAGGTTAGTTGGACGCCTGATCTACCTATCTCATACGAGACCTGACATTGGTTTTTCAGTTAGTGTTGTCAGTCAATACATGAACAATCCTACTGAAGAACACATGGAAGCTGTTACTAGAATCTTAAGATACCTCAAGATGAATCCTGGGAAAGGTCTTCTATTCAAGAAAAGTGATAGCAGAGAGATCAAAGTCTACACTGATGCAGACTGGGCAGGAGACGTAACAGATAGGAGGAGTACTTCAAGATATTGTTCTTATGTTTGGGGTAATCTAGTGACTTGGAGAAGTAAGAAACAATCAGTGGCTTCCAGAAGTTCAGCTGAAGCAGAATTTAGAGCTTTTGCTCTAGGTGTTTGTGAAGGGATTTGGCTAAAACGATTACTGAGTGAACTACTACTATTTGCAGGAGAGTCCATTAAAATGCTTTGTGATAATCAGGCTGCTATTAGTATCGCTAAAAATCCTGTTCATCATGACAGGACAAAACATATTGAGATAGATCGACACTTCATCACTGAGAAGATTGAGAGTGCCACAATTCAAACTATCTATACTCCATCAAGACTTCAAATAGCCGATGTTCTTACCAAAGTCCTTCCCAGAACTGTCTTTGATGAATTAGTGTGCAAGCTGGGAATGTTTGATATACATTACCCAACTTGAGGGGGAGTGTAGAATTATGTAAATATTTTATATTTATTTTGTATCAATTATTTAGGGAAACAGAATAATCTTATATCCTAATATATTGTATATCCCTGATTTTTAGGAGATTAGTTGACCTAGGTTAATTGTATAGCTTTGTAATCTGCCTATTAATATGTAATTCTTTGATGAATAAAATTATTCCAGCCATTATTCAAAAATCTACAGTTTGTTACTTTATTAGGCAGTAATTTTTATGTTTCTAATCTTTGGCTCTAAAATAATAGATTTTAAAATTTTCTTTGACGATGTTGCTGCTTCAACTCTCTGCCTTGTTGACAGGCAGTGCCCATATGTAATTGAGGCTGTCACAGCTTTAGCAGAGCTAGGGGTTTCTGCCAAAGAGATTGTTTCACTGTCTCCTCAGGTTTGTTTCTTTATCAGAGAATGATTTATATTCAGCTTATTAAGTAATTTATTAGTTTTAGAATGTGAAAATTCAAGATTCTTCCGCTCAAACATTTATCATCTTTGTATTATTCAATCCAGACTGCAAACAGAAGTGGTAGGGCTCCCTTTGATTGTTTTGACTCAAGTCGTTGGCTTCAAGTAAGTACTGTACAAGTTGCTACTTGCTAATGTATATAGTCATTAGTTATATATACATATATGATATATATATATATATATTTAACCATCGGCATTCTTTAGTACAACACATTGGAGAATTTTGCAAGTTGCTACTTGAACAAAGGCATAAGCCTTTTTTTTCTGCTAATCTGACGCATTTCATCTTCCAACAACTTGCCTTTTGAGCTTTGCATAGACTAGAACTAGTTATCTCTATAATAGTCTTACACATTTCATACAACAATATTCCATGCAGCGGTATGTTGAGGCCCAGTGTTGCATTGCTTCAAATGACTACAAAGGTAACAAACCCACCTTTTATGTGTATATGTGATAACCGGGAAAATATTTGCTTGGATAAGTTATATGTCATTAATTATGACCAAAAGTCAAGTTTCATGTACAACATATATCTATTCTGTTGAGATTCAAACATGACCTATGTGCTTCAAACTCCATGCAAAGTTTAGAAATTCTAACATCTAACCAAGATCTAAGTGCAGCCACTTGAGGCTAAGCTCAAGTGGCTGTGCTGGTAAGTGGTCCGGGTTCAAGTCTAAGTAAATGCAACTTCTAAAAAATAAAAAGTGTGCCAGTGTCTAATTTTGAACCACATCATCTTGTTTTTCATGTGTGTTTGCAGGTGGTCTGGAACTATTTACCGATCTTTCACAGCGTTTCCCTAATAATATACACTTATTACTTGAGATTGCAAAGGTTAGTTAGTAATGAATTGCATTTCGAAGCTCATATTCTACATTTGATAGCTTTTTGTGGCCTATTTTGTTACTTGAAAAAAAAAATCCTCGTTTTTGAGAGGTGGGTATTGACCTTATTTGAATTGGTTTTTATTGAGAGCCTGTTGAGAAATGTCTGATGTAGTTAGTGACTGCAAAAAAAATTTAAAAATTGATTTATTTCTATGCAAAATTAACGAGAATATGCCTTCTTTGTTGCTCTGTTTCTTCAATTAAATTCTACCATTGATTACTTATTTTTCTGTGTAACACAAATTTTGAAGGTTGAAGCAATCATTGGAAAAAATGATGAGGCCATTATGAATTTTGAGAAGGTAAACTTGTTTTTGTTATGCTGGAGTGCTTGTTCATTCTTCTGTCGCCCTCATAAAAAATGAAGACAAATCCATCCTTAATATAAAAAAAAGAAATTGGTCCATGCAGGCTCGATCAATTGATCCGTATCTGGTGACTTATATGGATGAGTATGCAATGCTTCTAAAGATAAAGTCTGATTTTTCAAAGCTAAATAAATTGGTCCATGATTTGTTGGTCACTGATCCTACAAGGCCAGAAGTTTTTGTAGCTTTATCTGTGCTGTGGGAAAAGAAAGATGAGAGAGGAGCTTTATCTTATGCTGAGAAGGTTTGTTAGTTCAGTTAGCTAAATTGACTTCCTCTTACATTACACATCTGATAAGTATCTCTTTCTTTGCAATCAGAGCATAAGAATAGATGAGAGGCACATACCAGGTTATATAATGAAGGTACTTACATAGATTGTAAAAACTTTCAGAAAGTCATGCATGCAGGAAAATCCCAACAGATCAAGATTTTTCGTAAATTCAATTTAATGCTTGCAATGATTGATTAATCAGGGTAACCTACTGTTAACAATGAAGCGAGCAGAAACAGCTGTAATTGCTTTCAGAGTAGCTCAAGAATTGAGACCCGATATTCGTTCGTATCAAGGTCTGATCTGTCATACTCAAGTTCGACATATTTTTTTTATAAGTAATACATATCCAGGATTTTATAAAGCTTAAAATGATTGTAATTTTTAAATTCATCTGTGATAGGTTTGGTACATTCTTATTTGGCTCTCTCTAAAATCAAAGAGGCTCTGTATGCTGCGAGGGAGGCTATGAAGGCCATGCCCCAATCTGCAAAGGCTCTAAAACTAGTTGGTGATGTACATGCTAGTAACTCGGGTGGCAGGGAGAAGGTAATCATCTCAGCATCAGTTCATAAGTAGAGCTTATCTCCTATTCTTGATTTGATACATCATATTGAAGCTGAATTTGTAACAGGCAAAAAAGTTCTATGAGTCGGCTCTTAGGCTTGAGCCTGGTTACCTCGGAGCAGCATTAGCTCTGGCTGAGCTACATGTTATTGAAGGTCGAAATGGAGATGCTGTATCTCTGCTCGAGCGATATCTCAAAGACTGGGCTGATGACTCCCTTCATGTAAAACTAGCTCAAGTATTTGCTGCAACCAATATGCTGCAGGAGGCACTGTCACATTATCAAGCTGCATTAAGGTAGGCAAACTCTGTATAAAACTATATCAGAAGTTACTATTTGTCGAGTCTTAATCTGCATTTCACTTAACTAGCACCCCTTGAAAATCTAAATCTTACAAGACAAAGGTTTGATATTATAGTTATTATTTATATAGCTCCGAATATTTGCTTTCACATCAAATGCTATATATATATATAAATAGGATTTTTCTTAGCTTAGGGCAGCCCCTATCGTAGGAGCATTTTCTATTTTTGGCCCTTGAAGAAATTATCATTCTTTTTTTTTTTGTATGATGGCGTACATTATAGTCATAACAAGCATCTCCAATTTTCGAGAAATTCTGAATAATTTACGATATCAAAATCAGAGTTCAAACAGTCAGTTGCATGCATGCATGCCTGACTTTTTTTATACGCGTGGAAATCAGACTATTTGAACTCTGATTTTGGCACTGTAAATTCATCAAACTTTCTTGAAAATTGGCAGAATGCCTACTATAACTATCATGTATGCTGTCATAAAAAAAATTGGGGTATAATTTCTCCAAGTATCAAAAATAAAAAATGGCCTTACGGTAGGGGCTAAAGTAATGCCCCATATATAAATATCACAATGAGGCTTTTACTACCAGGGGATCCCAAGGCATCCTAAATCATGATTATACAATTAGTGAAAAGAATTTCCTTCATGGATGCTCACAAATTTATTTTCACACACTGCAGGATAAACTCTCAGAACGAAGCTGCGAAGAAGGGCTTAGATCGATTAGAGAAACAAATGAAGGTTTTTCAAGTTTTATGCTTCTCTCTCATTTCCTTTTATGATACATAGTACTTCAGGATGACTTTAGTGTTGTTTTATAGCAATAACTTGATCCTAAAACTACTTGAACTGATTTGATATTTGTGATATTTCTCATAGGGGGTGGATCCAGATGCACCCGAAGAAGATGAAGAAAACGAGGTTGAGGATGTTGATGCGGACCAAGAAGAGACTGACCTTTTATGAGGATTTATCCTCTTACATATAATTGCAAAGTTTGCTGAAATGAGAAGATGACACTTTGCAGATCAAGCGGAGCACAACCATGGGAACTGCCATGGAGTGTGCTGAGCATTTGAGCTGTTATTTCAGAGTTTTCTTTAGAGAAGGATTAGAGAACAGAATTTGTTTTTCATATCTATCTACTGAGTTGGATACGCACACAAATGTCTTGAAACCATGAATTGCCTGACTTGAAGTGCCAGATGACAGAAAGCAGGAAAGAATATTGACCAGTGCCTGGCTATTGCAGAGCTGTTCATCTTCACAACAATGTTGATACATCTCATGCTGGGTAACTTTTTTCTTTTGGTGCTCTTTTTTTTCTTTTCAAAATGTGTCTCAATTAGTCATGACTTGTATAAAGTGAGGTGAGTGGTCATTCTTGATTACCCGGTTATTTCATTGTGGTAATAAAAAAGCCATCTGTATTCTGATTCTAGTCTTTTAGTTATAAGATGTTTAAAAATTTTGAGTTTGTGAAATTGCTCTGTGAAATAAAAAAAAGTTTGGAACTTTTTAACCATATTTAGTAGTAGAACAATTACAGGGGAGAATTTCATAAATAAGATGTTCACTTTACAAAAGAAACGTGGTAATGGAACGGTAGCAAAATGAGCACACAAGAAGACAAAATTAGATCCCCTTTGGGCAATCATTAATCAAACGTTGACACTGTAATTATCAGCTAAACAATAACAAAGTGGAAATGACAAATAATGTTACATCAAGGGTTACATTATGTACAGTACTGAAATACAGCATATTTGATTCTGAGGTCAATCATGTGGACTAGCTTTTTAAGGGTGGAGAACCTAAGCGGGCTCTTCCGATCTGCATTCAGCTTGTCTTCATTAAAACATGCAAAAACTGTTATCATTGGTCTCCTCTATGCTAAACGTGGAACGGTTTCCGAGGTGTTGGTGTCCTGTTCTCCATGGATTGCAATCTTTGTTTGAGATGAAATACTTCAACCTACATGGTAACACAAGACAATCATGCAATTAAGAATAGAGTACAATGAGCATCAGATTCTAGTGACAATACTAGAGTACAACTAGTTATGATACCTGTAATTGAAACGCCCTAGCTCGTTCTCCAGCAAGGACTCCTCTTGTTGATTGCAATTCCTAGAAATTCACCAGCATTTGTTCATCAGAGACTAGACAACATAAATGAGAACAGGCTAGTTAGTCAATGCCAAGAATCTACCTTCTGGGTATCATCCAACACTGCCTTAAGAAAAGCTACATCGTGCTCAAGCCTTACATTGTCCGAGTGGACTATATTGGAGAGGTTGTTAGCTTCTTCTTGTGCAAGTTCCACACCAGCTAGCTTCTCCTTCAGTAACTCCATCCTTTTCATCATGTCAGCCAACTTTTTCTCCATCTCCTGTTTGCTCTTAAGAGCAGATGATGAAATCTTTTCCACAGCTTCTCGGCTTGCCAATGCCGCAGCTAACTGTCCTTCTAAAATTGCATTCTTTCTTATCAGTGCGGACATTTTGGTTTCATAAAACTGGGATATACTTGAAGGAGCTTTACTATCATTTTCAGGTTGTACTGAATCACAATTATCAACCTGCAGGCTCCCACTTCCTTGGTTATGGAGGTTTGAACTTTCAGTGTCATATGCTGCAAGCATATCTTCCATATGGATTTTACCACCAGTCAAACTAGTACGAATTGCTGTATCCGATTGACTTACTTTATGTTCTGCTGCCTGAAATAAACAAATGCATGAATCTTTGCTGGCATAATGACAAGCCTCGCCAACTTACAATCAGGCATAACATTCCAAAAGGTGAAATCATGAGTAACTAATGGAAACCAGACATCAAAACGCTATGTACCAATTATTGGACCACGCATTACATGGGACACAGGATCAATAGATATAAATACTTTAATCTTAGAAATTAGCCAAAAGTGACATTATTATAGTTAAAAATGTTGAGAAATTGAACACAAAATTTCATCCCCATAATAACACTATGATCGCTGAAGATTGAAGGAGATGGTCTATCAATAAAAAGGGATGAAATTACCTGTGAAAAAGAACTTTCGCTTGCTGGTTTCACCATCTTAACAACCGAGCTGTAGTCTTCCTCATTATGAAACTGCTTGCGAAGTGACACATTGCCAGGAACAGGATTTGGATCAATTAGAGATTCTGACAATGATAATCTTCCAGAGCCATGTTGTTCAATTGCTGATGCTAAATTTTGTCTGGCAACTGAATCGACTGTGCGCTGGGAAGATCCAAGACTTAGTTGACTGGCCAAATCTGTGGATGATGAGTATTTTTCTAAGAGCAAACTCCCTGGGACATTACTGGGAGTATGACGGCGACTAATAGATGATTCATTCTTCTCCATGGCCAGTATTTCAACCTGAAACATGAAGAATTAAGCAGACAGCAAAAAAAAAAGTACCAAACAATACTGACAAATGAAAACCACCTAACAGTGATTAATAAATAAATAGATAACTATGACATAAGCCATGAGAAATCAGGATGTTTCAAGCAACCCGGAGCACATCACAGGTTGCCAAATTAAATTTAAAATTAAAAGGATTTATGCAACAGAATCTGAAATGAAATGTGTCTTCCTTTCTTAACCTGATCTGATGCCTCTTTCTTGGATCCCCCAAAAGCAACTAGAAAATCTTTCTCCTTGTGCTGCACCAATACTAAACTGAAACCCTGAGAAAAAAATAACAGCAGGTGTCACGTTAGTGCATTCAGTTGCCAAAAGAAAATGCTATTAATATTGCTTAATCTCTTAAATTGATATCACGTAATGAAAACCACATCATACAGCATGATGTTAGATTTAAAAAATTAAAATATGACATATGCAGAGGGGCCAACTCAACAAATCAGAACATTTCTATTCAACAAAATTTAACAGCAGGTACCTTATTGGTGGTGATGGAAGATGGGAACGAAGTACTTGCTACTGACCACTCAACTTTTGTAATGTCAAAGACAAGAGTCTCACCACGTCCTGTAAAAATTTATATATCTATTAACAAACACTAATGAAATGAAAGTGAAAAACACAACAAATGTAGAATGCATAAAAAATTTATGTATCTATTAACAAACACAAATGAAATGAAAGTGAAAAACACAACAAATGTAGAATGCATAATAAATATATAACAAGCAAACAAATTTTATGACAGGAAACTTTTACAAAATATCTGAATCTGAAATTTCTTTCAACAGCACAAATGACCTAAAAGTAAGAAATACTTTTGGTTCTGCAACCAGGGATATCCGACCAAGACTTGAGAGTAGAAACTAATAATTTGTTGTGTGGAAGAAAATAGTAAAGTACAAGAAATGTCAGATTACACGTTAATAATATGAAAGTAATGACCTATAAGAATCAAAAAGCTTCAAGGCTTTTTTATTTTTTTATTTTAAAAAAAGTTCCACGAGCAATAACATATGGAAACAGAGTTTTGGTTAAAAATCATTTTTTTTGTGACATCAATTATTATCTGCCAACCCAACACACATAAACATATAGTGAGAAAACAGAATTTCAACCAATTCAAATGTCACAAGAATCACAAGATTGGGTCAATAAAGAAAATCTTCATATGATCACAAGTTAAGAACAATATAATAACATAACACAACACACACATAAACATATAGTGAGAAAACAGAATTTCAACCAATTCAAATGTCACAAGAATCACAAGATTGGGTCAATAAAGAAAATCTTCATATGATCATAGGTTAAGAACAATATAATAACATAACATGATCCATTTATCATCACAGGTTATGGAGCATACGTTTTTTTCTGCTTCCACCCCCTACAATATACCATTTTGTTCCACATAGAACTCCACAAGAACCAGCTCTAGGTGATGGATGGTATCCTCGCACCTTAATTCTAGACCATATCATCTGAGGGAAATATCTATCCATTAGATGTCAAAGTATAATAAATTATTCAAGTGTCTATGAAAAGAGAAAATAGTTGATCACATAAAAATAACAAGAATGAGAAGAAGGAAATTACATACTGTTTCAAAATTAAGTGAATACAAATCATTCAAGGTCCTTGACTTTGATGCCCCTCCAAAAATATAAAGCATTTTGTCATCATAAAGAGCTGCTGTGTGGTTGGATCTAGGAGGAGGTCCAGGTCCTCTGCAGGTAAAATATGGAAGGTAGATGATCAAGCTTACAACAAAAGGACGCTGGGTACAATTCCAAATCATCCCATAACTAAACAAAATGGACGCCGCCAAACAAGGCTTCCAAAAGAGAACATATCAATAAATGTCAGAGCACCAGAGTCCACTCACTTGAAATGAAGTGGAAGCCAAGTCAACGATTTGAGATCAAACCTATGCAGATCGTTTAGTTTTTTCCTCTTAGCATCTTCACCGCCAAATAGGAACAGAATAGAGTTCGCCCTTACTACAGTATGACCACTGCGAGCAACCTGCAATTAATAAAATTTGTGGAAGGGGCTTCTTATTATCCAGTATAACTAAATGCACAAATCATACCAAATACAAAAATCCAGGTAAAAGTATACGACATGCCCAACATAAAAGGGTTTTGTAAAATAATCCATCAAAACAAGTTCTTTGTAAGCATAGAATTTATAGTTTCTACACCATATCTTTGGTTGTGTACTGTTAACCCAGATACAGTTTCACTATTATCAACACAATAAGCTTACCGGTATGTCTCCTTTTGCTTCCAGAAGCGACCAGCACTCTGTCTCTGTGTCAAATACCCACACTGCAGAAACCAAAGAAAAAACATCCATATTTCAAATCACAAAATATTGGTGATTAATTGAACGAACAAGACATATGGGATATTTAACCTTTTACTTTCTCACTCCATGGTTCAGTTTTTCCGCCGACAAGGAGTACTTTTTTCCCCCATGAAATCTAGACACACAGAATGTTTTTCAGCAACAATAGTGAGATTCGATTACTATTAAATAAGATGTCCAACAGAATCTGTAGCTCACATAATTAGATATAAGGAAAAAAAGAAGATAATACATGCACATCAATTACATAGTCAGAGCATTGTAACGTCTTTGGCATTCTCAAACTATCTGTTGAGCCAACTATCCTGATCTCACACACCCAGAAGACACTCCAAGAACAGCTCAACAACACACTCACTCGAACACACACAAAGCTACGTGGTTCAGTTGAGTTTATCAACCTACATCCACGTGGAAGCCAGCTCTCTCAATCTTTATTCTCAGTGAATAAAATGTTACATTAAGTCAAGTTCTACACTGTACCAAATGCCTATTTATAGAGCTAGGCGGTGAACAGAGATTGCTACTGAACTCAACGGTCATATATTGACTAATACAACTAATAGCCAATAGGAATAAAGAGTAACAAACACATGTCAGTTAACAGTCAATATATCACCCTATCGATAACATAAAGGCTGATACTTAATTTTCTACTCCTGAAAGAAGCCGTTTTCAATTTAGGAAATACTGCACTTATGTGCTTCTTTAAATATAGTTATTCTGTCAGTTTCTTCTGATACTTAGTTTCGTAGATTGACAGATCAATATAAAATGTAAATTTTTTTTTATTATTTTCCTGATTCATGGCTTCTTCCATACTTAGACAATCATCTTTTTTACTTTTATATCTGTGTGAACCGTTTAACTCTCTTCTGAAAGTGAACTTTTGAATCAACACCCGTGATCATAGTATTTTCATCATGCCTAAGCCTTATCAACCAGAAGTCCTAAGCCTATTGTACAGCTGATAACATCAATCATTCTACCAAGCACGCAAATATGAATTCTAAAATTATAAAACATCCAAGTATACTCCAAAAAAATCAAATGATTACAATCACGCAAGAAAGCTAAAAAAATATTTGTGTTATTACCAGACAATGGCCCTTGCAAGAAGGGATCTTTAATGGCAGACTGCTCGATGACAAATAAAGTTTTGAAGAAGCTTTGGTCCAGGTAAACCTATCAAAATTAAGCACCTGACAATGGAGTCGAACACTATAACCGTTTAAAATGAAAATTCTATTGAACATGAGTATAGCTCTTACAATGCTATATTTGATTATTTTTCCCTAAACCTAAGTTCCTACTCGTTCCACCTAAGAACATAATTCAACAAAGAAACCTGATCTACCTGCACATCATCTAGCAATCCATTTCCAGATTCACCACCCACTACCATCATCTTGTTCCCAATCACAGCTGCTGCATGCTATTGAAAAGAGAAGTAAAGCTTTGGTTTTTATTTTAACAAACTCAATGCAAAACCTTAGAAAACACTACCAACAATATCCTTACATTAAAGCGGGGAGTGGGTTTATCCCCAGAAACTGACAACACCATCCAACTCTCAGAGTTCGCCATTGTAGAGCTACCAGTGTCCGAAGCAGCAGGCAAATACCGATCATCATGTTCATCAGAGTGACCACTAACTTTGGCAGCACATTCAGTCTGCAAAACTCAAATGAACTTTAGCTCAAGAAAAAACCCACGGCCACCATTGAAAATGCAAAACCCACAAGCAGAAACATTTAAGCTCAGAAGCCTTACATTATTAGAGCTGCCATTTCGTTTTGATTGTGGCCTTATAGGACTTCTAGTCCCCTGAGTAGAGTCAGATTGTTGAACCTTCAATCTGAGTCCACCATTTGACTGATTAGTTCTAAGAAAAAAGTCAACTTTTTTTTTCCTTTCAATCTAGAGTTCTGCATTGCTTGAACTACTTCAATCATCGAAATTTGCATGATTAACTTAATATAAATAAATTAAGAAGAAAAAAAAATCTCACCGTCCAAACTTCATGCGTCTTCGAGAAAAACCGAGCATCTTTTTCTTCTTCTGAAAGAAAAGCATTCTACATCACACAAACAACCATGAACAGCAAAAGCTTCACAAGAAAACCCTGTAGATTTTGGGAAAAGGAAGCTGCATTATCATCAAAAAGCCCTAAAAGAGAGCTCTGGAAGACATGAACAGGACCACATAAGTTTGACGTTAAAAACTGATAATCAGTAAGGCCAGAAGCAAATCACCTTTTTGCTTTTGTTTGGTTCCTGAGAAAGTCAAGCGACCAAACGAGAAAGAGACCAGTCGAAAGAGTTGTGGCTCGTTGAGCTAACTCTCTCTCTCTCTCTCTCTTCTGAGACAAACTGAGCTGGAACGAAGGTAGCGCGAGAAAGATAGGGAGATAGAGGAAGGTGCGTACGTTAGAATAACGTTGTCGTTTTGTCCGTATTTAGCGATATAGTTGGGTGTTATTGATATTCTTTTCAGATTTGGGGGCAAATAATTTCAGCTTAATTATTGTTTTATTTAACATTGAATTAATATTATTATTGAGAATATGAAATTTTATAAAATCTGATCGCAAGTTTTGAAAGAATATTTTTGGTAAGAGATTTTCAAATATTTTGATAAACTTGTCGTTTTTTAAAATAATTGGAATATTAAAATATTTTTGTTAGTTGGTTGGGAAAGAAGCTAAAATGCGCCGAGGGTAACGTTAGGCTCCCACCCCTAAAACCCACATGGAAAACTGGACTAGTTGATAGAAGTGACAGTGAGAGAGTGAGAGAGAGAGTTTAGGTGAAGTGGTCGAGGCGGAGGCATTTATTTCGTGGCGGACAGTGGGACCCACCTGAGCACCAGGCGCCCTTGGGAATTGGGTTTCTTTGAAAAGCTGCTGAGAGAAAGAGAAAGACATTGTCCAAAATCACATACCTCTCTAACACACGAACACACAGCTCATGTAGCAAACATACATGGTAGTAAATTAAATTAAACATGGTACTACCACTCTTGGGACAAATAATTGCACATATATACATATTTACAAAATTTTGTTCTCTTGAACCTCAACCTCTTGTATAGAGCAAAAGGCTCCTACAGCTAGGCGAACCCATGTCAACACTTTTTTCTCTTTTTTCAGTACGAAGGATTTAGCCCTGTGTGGATTTTGAGTCATTGAATCCATTATTTTGGATTTTGAGTCATTGAATCCATTATTTTTAAAAGTAATGGGTAAAGCACTCCTAATAGATGAATTAAAATGTGTTATTTTTTATATTATAGAGAAAAAATAGTTAAGTAGTCTTCTAATAGATGATGTAAAATTATATTTTTTACATAAATGAATAGTATTTTTCTAAATGTAGTGAAACACTATTCATCAAGCTATAAATATTTTATTATTTTTTTATAAACTTATATATATATATATATGATTGTCATACTATTATATTTAATTATTTTATTTCTTAAAATGAATAAATTTTTTTAAAAAATATAATATATAAATGATGTAGAGAAAAAATAGAGAAGCAGATGTATGGTATAATGTAAAAATTTGAGGTAAATTATAAAAATGTATATTTTGGTGATATACTTTGTAATACGCTTTCTCTATAATATTTAGCTAAAACTCATAAAAATATCTTTCATTAGCTCCTTTATACATATATTTATAATAGATATGCACAAACTCCAATTAATACATATTTACATTTACATATCATTTATATAATATTTTAATATTTTTTTTTATAAGCGTTCTCTCTCCATTTAGTATATATTTATTATTTCTTTTTTAATTATTTTATTTTACTTTAAGTAATAAAATATATTTAAAGATATAATATTTAAATGATATAGATAAATATATAGAGAAACTGATGTATGGTATAATGTAAAACTTAGAGGTAAAATAGAAAAATGTGTGTTTTGATGATATATTTTAAATGATGGAGTAGAGCACCCATTAGGAGTGCTCTTAGAATTAGTTGTTGAGATTATTGGGTATCAAAATACCCATATGCCCCTTGTTACCCTTTAGTAACTAACAAACTTTTTTGGAGGGGAAGTATTGTTTGAGTTTATTTTTTGCTCATTTAGGTCATTTTTCATTATTTGAAAACTCCTTACAAAACGACCATCCCTTCGAACCCAAACAATAACCGTTTGGAAGGGAAGAAATGAGAAATTCTTTTTTAGAGTGGGTTGATTGGGTTGGGGTCGATTTGAGGATCACATTATGGAGGAGTAAAATAAAAAAAAAATCTTGCACAATTGGGTCATCTGGGATTTTTTGGTTGGGAGTAGTGGTCGAGCGCATAGAGCTAGGTCATTTCTGGTGTCGTGGGTTGGAGATACACGTTCAATAGTAGTTGTTCTTTGTCGTGAGTTGAAAGGACCATCGACGAACGTTTATGATGTAATGCATCAATTCGACTTTGTGTCGAGTTCTTCGGGTAAGTTCTTCTACCACATTTAGTCAATATGTTTTGGGCATTAGAGATTTACTCCTAAATTTTATTTGACTCCTTTTTAATTTTTAAGGGTGTACTCTAGTACTCAGTACCCCATGAGTTGGAATAGTGACAATTCATATTTGAAATGTTGTTTGAGTGGCATAGTTTAACTTATGACCTTCAAGGAGTGTGAGGCATACCTTAAGTTGTAATAGTAATTGATTTATTGTCTAAAAATTGGTTGTGAAGAAGGGGGAGGGAAAACTAGGGTCTTTTACAAATTGCTTGCTTGTTTGACCTGTAGTTCTTTGTGATGATCAAATAAATTATTATAGCGATCATATGATGTTGAAATATAACATTGGGTAATCAAATTTATGTTATACAAGTTTTTTACTTCATTTGTTTCATCCAATTCTAAGCATTTTGTGTGTATTTGTAATAGTTTTAAAAATGCTTGATATTATTTGATAAAATGTCTCTATGTAGATATTAGCTATATGAAAAATTATGAATTTCTTAGAAAAGCAATACAATTCATTGAATTGAAAATGATCTAAAGTACCAAGAAAAGTCGAAAGGCTATACCATTTTTAAATGTTAAAGCATGGCAACAATTATTCTACTACTAAGTGCTTTCTCTTTTTCTTTTATGCAATTAACCAATTATATCTAGTTTACTGTCACTAGTGTCTAATTTTATATATAGTGAGTGTGTGAGTTATAATATATGTTTGATGATCTTTGCATATGTTGTATGTTATATATTTCTTCCGTTTTGGTTTAGCTTTTTGGGGAAATACAAAGTATGATCAGAGCTCATTCTAAAGTTTTTTCCAACTAAACCATTGTCCTAAAATACAAATACAGATTATGATCAGAGTTATATTTTTCTATTTATCGTGAATGTCGAGCAAAATACACACAAGAAAATATAACTCACGTGCTTGAGGGGACTTGGAACCTCCTAAGAGTTGTTTCATTCTAGTTACGTATGGCTGTAGGTTGTTTACGTAAGTGGATAGGAATGTAGATGCAACCTGCAAAATATTCATACTAATTTAGTTAGCATGAGTTTCGTTCAACCTACACTTTTCGCTTTAAATTCTTATAATTATTATGTGATTGAAACAACATTGCTATGAACAATGTTAAGTGAATGTTGCAAGGACGCAAAAAATATTTGTTTTCTTTGTGATCAATAATTTTTTTATTACCGAAATGGTGTAGTTATTGGTATGATTTTGTAAATTTTAACCCGTGTGTGAATAATTTTTCCCTTTTTTATTTGGCAGGTAAGTTTGGACTGATAAAAAGGATTCAAAAATGGTTGAACCAAAGAAATTAGATTATAGATGCTCACCTCGTAGGGTATTTTCTATTATTTCCAAAATGAATGGGGATCAAAAGGAGGTAGTGAAACAATTGGGATTTTGGATGCTTTTGGGAATGAGAGATTGTGTCGTGCGAAGAAATCTGATAACATGATTGTTGTCTAGGTTCAACAACGAGGATGTGTCTTTGGAGGTTCATGGAAAATAATTTAAATTGGACAGTAAAATATTTGGTGCTACGATGGATGTTAAGAACGGTGTGGAAGATTTAGTTGATGTCAGGAGTGACAATCATTCCTATAAGAAGGGTAAAAGGACTGTTGTGCAAGTTTTGGAGGAGAAATTGATAACAGGTCAATCAACGGACATGTCGTTTGTTTGAGACTTCTTATTGTTGTATTCTTGATGCCTAATACGTCTATAAATGTTGCCCACAAATTCGAGGGTCCTATAAAGGCCATATATGACATTGTAGCATTTGTCATGTTAACTGAGCATCATTGTCATATAAGTATCTATGGAAGGCCATTCGACGACATCGGAAACAACCAACCATGTTTGTAGGAGGATGCATATATTTTTTTACAAGTACTTGTTCTTATTACTCAATTGATCTAATTGTTGTATCAGTGAATGATGTATAACAATTTATCTTTATGCATCTTGTAGTTATTTTATTGCCATCACATTGTTTGGAAAGAAGAATATGTTGATAGATGCCTATGCCTTTAAATGTGTGGTCTGAAGATGATTCAAGGCTATACTAGATTGGGTAGAGGAGCATGGGGGGTTTAAGTCAAATACAGTAAGTAGATGATTACCTAAATAATTATTTCTCCTTTGCACAATATTTTTTTTGGTTGAATTAATAATATTTTCCCGTGTTTTTAGATTCCAATGTTAAAGTTGCAAGACAGTGTTGAAGCATCGAAGATGCTCGCCACACTCACCTCTTTGTGTGATAAGGTTGAATCGCTGGAGAACAAATTGATCGAAAAGGAACTTGAAATGTTAAAAATTCAGGAGGATCTTAAGTTGCAGCTGGCCATGGAATTTGAGCAATTACATAGGAGTTTGAGTGGTGGAATCAATTCATGGGTGCGTGGTGGTGGTTTTCCCCAGTGTAGTAAGGAAAATGAGGCTTAATTAGGGGATTCAGGCATGTTAATTAATGACCCTATTCCGGAAAACATACATTTCGATGAGAAGAGGAAATGGGGGAAGCTTTCAATTAGGAATGACCCAATGTTGTTGGAGTGTGGTATAGGTTTTTAGAATAAAGCTTCTTATGGAAAATATTCACCTTCCTTCAATGAAAGCAAGCAAAGGGGAAGTGCATAATGATTTCATTAATTTTGAACCAACATTTTCACCACCTGAAGACTTCTTGAATGAGATGGCAGTAAACACTGATCCAAATTCTTTTCCATGTAAACCATCTCACTAAGAGAATGAGAAGACTGGGGTCAAAATGGAGAAAGATGTGAACGATCTGGTGCTAAACTTAGACCTCCTGAGAAGGAAAAAAAAGAGGATGAGAATATGAAAATGGAAGGATATTGTGGAGGAAGTCATAAGTTATGAACCTAGTATCCAAGGTATCACAGTTGATCATGTTGTGCATGAAATAGAGGAAGATGATAATGAAAAGATCGATCCTGCCTTCTAAGGAGAGATAAGGAGCTATGCAAATTGGACAGCTTATTTCAGAATATGATTCATACATATAATCAAAGCAATTACTACCAAGTTGGAGCTTTCGAATTGCGGAGACCTCTACCGCTGGCTAAGTTCGAAATCACACTTTTTATTTTTTACTTCAGTTTTTCTTTGAGGTATGTGATACTTTCTCATCTTAAATATAAATGTTTTTTGTTTGCCACATTTTCTACATTGAAAATATTTATGTTGTTAGGTTTACTTTGTTATATTTTTCAACCCCATAATTTCCAGTGAGGTATTGGTAGTAAATCCAATGGGAAAGTAACGACGTTGGTACATTAGGAGCCTTAGACCTGAAACTCATGTGGACATGAAGGTAAGTATTGTGCATTACACAGTTCACTTTTATTAGGATGGCAGAAGAATCATATGAAGCGTTAAGTCTTAGATTTGTTGAATATGATCGGTTTGGATAAATGGTTGGACACTTTATTCTGTTTTGCAGATTATTGATGCTTTTGCCCATGTACTACGATTTAGACATAAAGAGGATTGTGCCAAAATAGAAGATATGAAAACTCTAGTTTTGCCCACCTTTCATCCCGATTTGGTAAGTTATAATGTCTGATTGGCTTGGTTGAACATTGATTATGTAGTTAGTAGTTGCTCATTTTCTTTACTATAATAATAGCAATGTGATCATGCTTGGAACTTTTGGGAGACAGTGAATTTTGGCTTTCTTAGTGTACCTGTCGATGTGACTTTGCTACTAAAGAATGCATAAAAGGTACTCTAAGCCTTTTTAAAAAAAAACTTATTTATTTTCTTTGCAAAATCCACTTAGCTAATCATTTGTTGTTGGCTATGCATTAACTTAGATCTTAGTGCCTATGAAAGACATCAAATACAGTCACTAGATACTGGCTGTTGTGAAGAGCGGCTCTGCAACGTATTGAGACTCAATGGCCAGCGCACGCTGCAAAAGGCACATGATACATATGCTTAGCACATGGTATGTGTGTGTTGTGAATTTAATATAATTGATGTTAAATAACGCTTTACATTATGTACTATTTAATTCTTGTTACAGTTGAAGAAAGTTGATAAGTTGTTATTGACGACGATGGATGACGTGCATACTGGCTGACCTATTTTTGAAGTTTTTGGTATAGTGCCTGTTGAAAAACTTTTGCAATAGGATAATAGACATGATTGTGGTGTTTTTGTCATGAGGTTTATGGAGTACATTGCATTTAGAGGATTTCCTCATTCGTCCTATATAGGTGTCTTCACCTTTTTTTTTATTAGTTTATTTTAGTTAAACAACCTATGCACCATGTTTAGAATGCCACCTTATTTCTTAAATGTTTACTTGCCTGATTGTATTTTGCAGAGAGTCGACCATAATGAAAAATTCTGATTTGCAATTGATAGTGTTTTTTCTAAATCCAATACCCTATTTTGGAAGGTCATGCATGATGCAACCACTTATTATGGAGTTTGTTCAAGTAAAGGTGGCGAATCAACAACCTTAAAAGAAGGTAATTGTCTTTCGCCCAAGAAGTGATGCTTCACATCCTATGCTTTCAACAAAAAAGGATAGAGACCAACACTGGTCCAAGCGTGGAAGAAGAAAAAAGAGGAAGTTAGTGAACTAAAGATCTCTTCATAACTTTTGTCTTCAAACTTATTAGAGCATACCATCTTTAGGCTAGTTAACTATTATACTGTTAATTTATTTGTGACTAAACAATAGTTGGCCATGCATGTGTTTCACATTAATGTCTTTTATGTTATTTTTGAGATTCTTGACTCTTAAATAGGAAGTCATTATTTGGCCATATCATTAGAGTATCCATCCATCTTATTAGTAAATACATAACTTGTGTTATATGGACTCTTCAAAGATGCAAAAGATATCGTGTACTTTTTTTTGCTGGAAAGATGATCATGTACTTAAATAGGTAATTTTCACACTATATTTTTGTTTTACATTGCCTTCTAGTACTGTTATGTAGCATATGCCATGTATTACGTTAGTGCAAAGACTTATTATGATACTAGTAAATTGAATTACACTCTTTCACCAATTTCAGTGAATTGCTAAACCATTTCGCAATACCCGACATGTGTTATTAGTAAGTATTGCTAAATTCATCCATCTTATTAGTAAATACTCGACCTACATTATAAGGAGTCTTAAAACATGCAAAAAATGATGGTGTACTTAAATAAGTCATTTTCTCATTATATTTCTTATTTTACGTAGCCTTTCACTATTGTTACGTAGCGTATGACCACTACTAGAAATATAGGCTTTTACTTCGGTTTTTATATTGAGCATACAAAAAAACGGAAGTAAAAACATTTTTAAACTCTTTTACTTTGCTTTTGAATTTGGCACTTTGAAAAAAATTACATACTACTTCGCTTTTTAAAAAAAACGAAGTTAAATATTCAAAGTAAAGAGGGCCATGTTTGGTTGCTCATGCCCGTGACTTCTGTTTAGAGATAATAAAGATGTGAAAAATGGTCAAGCCAAACGCGTCCCTTGTGCACCTTTTACTTCGGTTTTTACCTAAAAACCGAAGTAAAATGGTTATATAACACTCTTCCCCTACCCGAACGGTCATATCCCTCTCTCTCCTTTGTAAAAAAAACCCCAAAACCTCCATTAACAACCGTGAGCCAACACCCATTTTCATTCTCAAATTCTTTTTTTTTTCTTTATTTCTTACCACTTTTCTTCATTATAAACCGAAATATAGCCCCAAAATCCTTTTTTTTTGTTTTTTTAGAGAAAAAAAATACATTTGGCTGTGGGTATTAGTTCTCATGGTTTCTTGGTGTTTCTTACTGGATTTTGACTGGAGTTTTGTCATTGCAAGGTATTTTTGAGCTTCAAAACAGGTATGGATTACTAAAATATGGTTTTGATGATAATTTTTTATTTTTCTATGTTTTTTTTATTATTCCAAATTTTATAATTAAAATTATTAATATTTTGTTAACTTTTATAATTATTTGTTTATTTTGTTAGGTTAAATAATGTGATAAAAAATTGGTTTATTATAAATATATATGTATATTAGTAAATTTTAGAAATTGTGACAAGAGATGAATTTGCTTTTTAAATATTTGAAAAAAATAAATAGCTTGAAGATGATCAAAGTGTTGTTCATTAGTTTCTATAACTAGTTTGATTTTTTATTTATTTATTGGTTTGATAATTAATTATGTAGTTTACTAATTATGTAAGTAATGTTTTAGTAGGGTCGTCGATTGAGTGGTGAACTTTGTTGTTCATTTCAGGTAAATTGAAGAGTAATATTGAAGGTTAGTTATTTTTTTATTTTATTTATATTACTACAAGATTTATGTATAAAGGTAAGGCTAATTAAATCATGCATATTGGATTTAGTGAAAGTTATGTTTGAAAATTAGTGAAGTAGGCTCTGGGAAATTTGCGTGCTGTGGTGATTTAAGGATGGATTCATTTATGCTTGATTATTGTGTTTGTTTGTGTTGTTTTTATAGGAAATTATGAAATTGCGGTATGCTATAGAAACAGAGGATACTCTGCCGAATTTTTAAAAAAAATTATAAGACTAGAACCTAATAATGATTGATTCATTTATGCTTGATTATTGTGTTTGTTTATGTTGTTTTTATAGGAAATTATGAAATTGCGGTATGCTATAGAAACAGAGGATACTCTGCCGAATTTTTTAAAAATTTTATAAGACTAGAACCTAATAATGATTGATTCATCTATGCTTGATTATTGTGTTTGTTTGTATTGGTTTTATAGGTAATTATGAAATTACGGTATGCTATAGAAACAGAGGAAACTCTGTCGATTTTTTTAAAATTTTTATAAGACTAGAACCTAATATAAGTTTTTTTCTAACTTATTAGGAATTTAATATTGTTATTAGTATGGATAAATCATGGATGCTTGAGAGGAGAGAAACATCACAATTTCAAGATGGATTCAACAAATTTTTAGAGTTTTGCCTAAAGAATTGTAGTGATCCACAAAAAATTCATTGTCCTTGTATTGATTGTGGTAATGGAGTAAAAGGGAATATTACCATGATAAAGGATCATGTATTTTGTCAGGGATTTGATATAAGTTATAGTAAATGGTATTGGCATGGAGAATTATTAAATGACGACCCATATCCATTAGGTAGGCAAGGTGTAGATGATTTTGAGAGTAATGATTTTGATGATCATCCTATAGAATTGCTTGATGAAGCACAAGAAGAGTTTTTTCATAATCCAGAAAAATTTGATAGTATGGTTAGAGATGCAAATAGATAATTGTTCAGTGGTTGCAATAAACTAAGATTGCCAACAATGGTTAAATTTTATAACATAAAAGCAGAAAATGGAGTTAGTGATAAGTGTTTTAGTCAATTTTTAGCTGCTTTCAAGGAGATTTTGCCGCTATAAAATTGTTTTCCGGAGTCTACATATGAAGTAAAGAAAACATTAAGTTTGATAGGGTTGAAGTATGAGAAGATTCATGCATGTCCAAATGATTGTATTTTATATCGTAAGGAGTATGCAGACATGGACACTTGCCCAGAATGTAGTTTATTACGGTACAAACCTAGCAAAAGTAAGGAGATTAGGAAACTTATTCCTCAGAAAGTGCTATGGTACTTACCTTTTATTTTGCGGCTGAAGCGATTATATCGAAGTGTAGAACACTCTAAGAACTTAATATGGCACGAGATTGGATGGGTGAAAGATGGTAAACTTCGGCATCCTGCAAATTCATAGGCCTGGAAGAAGGTAGATTATATCAATCCAGAATTCAAAAATGAACGAAGACATCTTCGTCTCAGTTTAGCTGCTAATAGAGTAAACCTGCAAAGATCTCTTAGTAGTAGGCATAGTTCATGGCCTGTCTTCCTGGTTATGTACAATCTTCCTCCTTGGTTGGTCATGAAAAGGAAGTTTATGATGCTTTCATTAATGATTTCAGGCCCAAAACAACCAGGACACGATATCGATGTTTATTTGGCACCATTAATTGATGATTTGAAAGAGTTGTATGAAAATGGTGTTGAGACATGTGATGGTTTTAAAAAAGAAGTTTAATTTGAAAGCGGTGTTGTTATGGATTGTTAATGATTTTCCAGCATATGGTAACCTATCAGGTTTGGGCACAAAAGGTTACCAAGCTTGTCCAATATGTTGCACCAACACAAGGGCTCATCGCTTGTCAAATGGACGCAAAATGTGTTATATGGGTCATAGACGATATTTGCATTTAAGCCATCCTGACAGAAATAAAGAAAAAGCATTTGACGGTACTGTGGAACGATACCTTGCTCCTTTGCCATTGTCAGGTGAGCAAATTCTTAAGGAAGTAGAAAAAGTTGACTTTAGGTATGGGAAGAAGAATAAAAACAAAAAAGTCAATGGATGTTTTCAAAGAAAATCAATTTTCTTTCAACTTCCTTACTGGAAAGATTTACTCGTTAGACATTGCTTGGATGTCATGCACATAGAAAAAAATGTATGTGAAAGTATAATTGGTATATTACTTGATATCCCAGGTAAAACCAAAAAGAGTTCGAGATAGTGTGACAAGTGTGTGCATCTTCTTTAATCAACTATGCAGAAAAGAATTGGAAATGAAGAAGTTGAATGCATTGCATGATGAAATAGTTAAAACTTTATGCAAGCTTGAAAAATATTTTTCACCATCTTTTTTTGACATCATGATACATTTGATGGTCCATTTAGTAAGAAAAGTGAAGTTGTGTGGGCCAGTTTGGGTGAGTTGGATGTATCAATTTGAAAGGAATATGAAGGTGTTGAAAGGATATGTACGTAATCACCATCACCCTGAAGCTTGTATGGTTGAGTGTTATTGTAACGCCCTGGTTACCCTAGAACAGTTACGGTGAACTGGAAATTTGACCCGTTACCCGAGTCCTTTGATTAAAAATGTGTATCTAAGTGTTATTAACAGGTTAAGGTGGAAAATCAATAAAAAAGAAATGATATATTTTATTAAATACATAAAACTGTTCATGGGCCCACAAGAACATTTACAACTCAAAAATGTCATTACTGTTTCAAAATTACAAACCCGCCGACCTAAGCGGAAAAAATAGGGTAAACCCCCTAGTTCCTTTGAGAACTCCTTGGCCGTGGTGGTCAAGCGGCCACATATGTACACATCGCCACCTAAGCTCTCCACTCAAGGTTGGGTGAGCTTTTCTTTCCCTTTACCTGCACCACATAGCACCCATGAGCCAAGGCCCAGCAAGAAAACACAATAAAGCATGATATAATATCACCAATGATCATAATAACCATTCAGGACTATCAGTCTAAACAAATAGGTGACAGTCGCAAAAGTCACTAAATTAGGTCTAGCTCCCTTTAGCCTTGTGACGATAGGGTCACCGGGGCTTATTAGATAAGTGAACTTTTATTAGTTCGAACATGATAGGTGCATGATGACTAGTCACCAACATAACCTTCCTCTTGACCATAGAGTCATAGCCCTGGAACATCGTTCCCTAGCCATGTGACAAGCAGTCACCGGGGCCTTAAGCCCTGGCTCTAGTAACTAGTCTTAGACTAGACAAGCGCTTATAAGTTCGTCGACCTTAGGGTCGGTCCAGCGTTAATGCCTTAGAGCCATTCAATGCTGATATCGATTAGATCTAATCTTCATTTGGCCCGACGTTCATGACGCTATGCCATTTCTGACTCTTAGGTCAGTGTCCCTGACTAGTCAGTACATATACAAGTATACAACATTCGCCAGAATTTAATAGGCAATCCATGTCCACATTTATCAATCAACATGCCTCAATAACAATCACGCATGTCATATATACACACGGTGCAATTTTCTTACCTCCTGTTCGAGCGAAAGATAATAATAAGAATAACCCCTGAGAACGATCAACCTTTTGGTTCCTTAGTGGTTACCTGGTCATAACCAATTATGGGATTCCATCAATAAAATAAATAACAAAGGGTTCCCAAACCAAAAACTAGCCTCCGAGACATCGAATACTACTAAACCGGGTAGTAGGATCGACCCCGAGACCTAAAGCTAGCATCCCCAAGCCAAAAACCCATTTCTGGCCAAAATGCCACTAACGGCCGCGACCCTCCTTGGCCATGCCGCGATCCTCCTTGGCCATGCCGCGGCCTAACCCCTTGTTCAGCCAATACCTTGGTTTTTCTTCCCTTGCGATTTCCCTTGGAACCAACATTTCAAACCAAGCTCAAACACCACTCAAATATCCAATACAACCCCTAAACCACACCCTTATCAAAACCCAAGTTAAACCCCAACCAAAACTTCCATTGATTCCAACTATCCACAACAAAATCACAAGCTGAAAACTATAACAAAAATAGAGCTACCAGAAAACTAATGGCTAAAAACTTACCTCAAACTCAGGTAGTGATGCTCTTCAATGGTGGAACACTCTCCCAAACTCCCAAGGTCTACTTCCCAAGCTAGAATCCTCAACAAGGTCACAAAAATCACAAAGAAGATGAAGGAGGAGGAAGGTACGAGTAAGCTTCAAGACTTGCTCTGTTTTCCCTCTGTTTCATAGCCTAAAGGGTTTATATCTATCCTAGGGGTAAAAAGACTATTATACCCCTAGGTCAATTAAGGGTGTCTAAAGGCTCCCAAGGGCAAATTTGTCCTTTCCAACCTATCTCGTTAATCATAATTAACGCTCTCCAATTCCTGCTATTCTCGATAATCACAAACACCAATAATTCATACCTTGTTACCCTTTAATTCCCGGTAACACTCTAATCATTAAAATCACCCCGAGACTCATCCTGAGCCCCGAACTTAAACCTGTTATGACTAGATCGCTAACTAATAATCCAAGATCGTCTCATGCCGAATAGCTCAAAAAAACCCACATTATAATGTGGTCTCAACAATATACCACCGACATGCATACAAATATTCAATTATGCCCTCAACGGGCCAAATTACCATCACACCCCTGTAATTAAAATGTGGACCCACATGCATGCATTTAACATCATATTATAATATAATTCACATATACATGCATTCTATCAATTAATGGCATAATTAAGCAAGTATGACCCTCCCGGCCTACTATTCCCGCCATTAAAACACATCGGAGAATTTGGGGCATTACATCTATCCCCTCCTTACAGAAATTATCGTCCTCGAAATTTACCTGAACAGCTCGGGATACTGACTCTGCATATCTGACTCCAGCTCCCAGGTCGCTTCCTCGACATTGCTGTTCCTCCACAATACCTTAACCAAAGGTATCGTCTTATTCCTGAGGACTTTATCCTTTCTGTCAAGTATCCGAACTGGCTGCTCCTCAAAGGAGAGATCTGGCTCAAGCTCCAGATCCTCATAACTCAAGATATGGCTCACATTAGATACATACCTCCGAAGAGCTGAAACATGAAATACATTATGCACGGCTGACAACGCCGGAGGCAAAGCCAATCTGTAAGCCACCTGACCAACCCTCTCCAGGATCTCAAATGGACCTACAAATCTAGGACTCAGCTTGCCTTTCTTCCCAAACCTTCTCACCCCTTTCCATGGCGAGACTCTAAGGAAAACATAGTTTCCCACTTGGAACTCCACTTCCCTGCGCTTGGGATCTGCATAGCTCTTTTGTCTACTCTGAGAAGTAAGCATCCGAGCTCTAATCTTTTCAATGGCCTCACTGGTCCTCTGAACTACTTCAGGACCTAAGTATCTCCTTTCACCTGTCTCATCCCAATGAATGGGAGATCTGCACTTCCTACCATACAACATCTCATAAGGTGCAACTCCAATGGTAGACTGATAACTGTTATTGTAGGAGAACTCTATCAAAGGCAGATACTTACTCCAAGATCCACCAAAGTCCAGCACACATGCTCGCAGTATGTCCTCCAAAATCTGGATCTTCCTCTCAAATTGCCCATCTGTCTGAGAGTGATAAGCAGTACTGAACTTCAACTGTGTCCCCATGGCTTTATGCAAACTCCCCAAAAAATTGGAAGTAAAAGTAGGGTCCCGATCTGATACGATCGACCTAGGCGCTCCATGGAGGTGTACGATCTCTCTCACATAGAGATCTGCATACTGGTCAACTGTATAAGTAGTCCTCACTGGCAGAAAATGAGCTGACTTGGTGTAGCGATCCACTATCACCCAAATAGAATCATGCTGACCAACGGTCTTGGGTAATCCCACCACAAAGTCCATTGTGATGTCTTCCCATTTCCACTCTGGGATATCCAGAGGCTGCAATAACCCTGCCGGCCTCTGATGCTCAGCCTTGACTTGTTGGCATGTCAAGCACTTAGCCACATACTCCACTACATCTCTCTTCATCCCTGGCCACCAATACAGTGATCTCACATCCTGATATATCTTCGTGGTTCCTGGATGCAAAGAGTAAGGTGTAGTATGAGATTCATCCAAAATCTCTCGTCTCAAAGCAGTGTCTAGCGGAACACACATCCGCCCCTTGTATCTCAGCAAGCCTAACTCAGACACTGTATAATCTCTGGATGCTCCAGTCAGAACATCCTCTCTGATCTTGATCAGCTGTGGATCACTCAGCTGACCCTCCTTGATTCTCTCCAACAGCGTAGACTGTAGTGTAATGTTAGCCAACTGGCCCACCGGCAACTCTATACCAGCTCTGGTCATATCATCTGCTAACTCTTTGGCTATCAGCCTCATACCATGAATCTGTCCCGGACCCTTCCGGCTTAAAGCATCAGCTACCACGTTGGCTTTTCCTGGATGATACAGAATCTCACAGTCATAATCTTTTACTAACTCCAGCCAATGCCTTTGCCTCATATTAAGATCTTTCTGGGTGAAGAAGTACTTCAGGCTCTTGTGGTTTGTATAAATCTCACACTTCTCTCCATAAAGATAGTGCCTCCATATCTTTAAAGCAAAAACCACAGCCGCCAATTCTAAATCATGAGTAGGATATCTCTTTTCATACTCCTTCAACTGACGAGAAGCATAAGCAATTACCTTCTTTGACTGCATCAAAACACAACCCAAACCCTAATGAGAAGCATCATAGTAAATCACAAACTTCTCCTGATCTGTCGGAAGACTCAGAATCGGAGCTGTAATCAATCTCTGCTTCAGTTCCTGGAAGCTGTTCTCACATTTATCCGACCACACAAATTTCTGGCTCTTGCGTGTCAGCTTAGTCAAAGCACTAGCTATCTTTGAGAACCCTTCCATGAAACACCTATAATAACCTGCCAATCCAAGGAAACTTCTAACCTCAGAAGCATTCTTTGGCCTTGGCCAATCTCTGACCACTTCAATCTTCACTGGATCTACCTTAATCCCCTCCTTACTGAAAATATGCCAAAGAAAGGATACCTGAGACAACCAGAACTCACACTTCTTGAATTTAGCAAACAATCTGTGTTCTCTCAGTCTCTGTAGAACCAACCTCAGATGCTGCTCATGCTCTGACTCAGTCTGAGAATATACCAGAATATCATCGATGAAGACGATCACAAACTGGTCTAAATAATCCTTGAACACTCTGTTCATCAGATCCATAAAAGCAGCAGGGGCATTAGTCAATCCAAATGACATGACTAAAAACTCATAATGCCCATACTTGGTACGAAAAGCAGTCTTCGGTATGTCTCCCTCCTTGACCTTCAACTGATGATAACCAGAACAAATGTCGATCTTAGAGAATACCTTCTTACCTTGCAACTGATCAAACAGATCATTTATCCTTGGCAAAGGATACTTGTTCTTAATTGTCAGCTTATTCAGTTCTCTGTAATCAATACACATTCTCAGAGAACCATCATTCTTTTTCACAAACAGAACTGGCGCACCCCAAGGTGAGAAACTAGGTCTGATAAAACCCAAATCTAACAGTTCTTGCAACTGCACTTTTAATTCTTTCAACTCAGCTGGGGCCATTCTGTAAGGCGCTCTAGACACTGGCTCCGTCCCTGGTGCCAGTTCTATCATGAACTCAATATCTCTGTGTGGTGGCAACCCTGGTAAATCTTCTGGAAACACATCCAGAAACTCACATACAAGTCTAGTATCCTCTAGTCTCACTGGCATGACTTGAGTGGTATCAACCACACTGGCTAAGAATCCAACACAATCTTCTTGCAATAGATCCCTAGCCCTCAATGCAGAAATCATAGGAATACGAGGTCCATGCACAACACCAACAAACACAAAAGGATCCTCACCTTCAGGCTCTAAGGTGACCATCTTCCTTCTGCAATCAATGGTTGCCCCATACTTTGCCAACCAGTCCATACCCAATATCATATCGAAGTCAGTCATAACCAACTCTATCAAGTCCACTGACAACTCTCTACCCTCCACTATCACTGGCAAAGATCTGACCCATCTCCTGGATACCACTAACTCTCCAGTGGGTAGCAAAGTACCAAACCCCACAACATAAAAATCACAGGGTCTACACAGTCTATCAATAACACTACCAGCAACAAAAGAGTGTGTAGCACTAGAATCAATCAAAACATTATAAGGGGTTCCAGCACTAAGAAGTTGACCTGTAACAACTGAGGGAGAAGCCTCAGCTTCTGCTTGTGTCAATGCGAACACTTGAGCTGGGGCCGAGCTGTCCGCCTTTCTGGGTTCTTCTTTTCTTGCCTTAGGACAATCCTTTTTAAGATGACCCACTGCTCCACATAAGAAGCATGCCTTTGCCCTACACTCTCCCAAGTGATGCCTCTTACTTCTTGGGCACTCAGGATAAGACTTCCAGGCTTCACTACCACCTGGACGACCCATAGAAATACCATGGGGCCGCCTATCAGGATCTGGAACTGGGAAGGTGTCAGGAACCTTCCTCTTCTGATCACTGGGGCCAACACCCCTACCTGAACCCACAAATGGAGGACCTGTCCTCCTGAAATCCTTTCTGGCTGCACTATCATTCTCACTAGGGCTGTGCAAAAATTTTTACAACCCGCCCAACCCGAATAAACCGCCCAAACCAACCCGAAAAAACCGCAAAAAAACGCAACCCGAATAAACCGACCAAAATTTAAACTGCCCAATTGTTACATTGGGCGGGTTGAAAATAATTATCAACCCGCCCAATATAACCCAACCCGCCCAATTAAGAATTTATTATTTTTAATATATTCAAATAAATATATAAATTAATTAAATTTTATTTTAATTTTTTTACTATAAATTTAAAATATTGTTTTAAGCTTAAAAATATAAACTTCACACTATTAGTACTAGTATTTAAAAGAAAAAAATTACAAAAATGTTAAAAAAAAAATTACCACTTTTGATTGGGCGGGTTGACCCGACCAACCCGCCCAACCCGTCAAAAAAAAAAATACAATTTCGGTTTGGGCGAGTTAACCCGACCAACCCGCCCAAATTATTAGACGGGTTAAATTTTTTTTTTTTTCTTAATTGGGCAAGTTACGGGTCACTTTTGCTAACCCGATTATGACATTGGACGGGTAAAAATGCCTTGTAACCCGACCAACCCGCCCAATGCTCACCCCTAATTCTCACTTCTCACAAAAATTAAAAGCTTTAAACTTTAGGATTTTTCTCAATTGAATGTGTGATTTTTTTTTCAATGTTTGGTTGTGCATGAAATTACTCTAAAAAAAATTACTTCCTAATAGTAAAAATAGCAAAAACTATCTCACCAAGATTTTGTTGTCATGAATTTTGCAAAAAATTAACTCAAAATTTCAAAATGGTAATCAAAATATATTTCAACGCATGAATATGCCTACTACCCCAAACTTTAAATGAGACATTGTCCTCAATGTCTAGCGTTAAGCGCTGATCACCAACAAAAAACAAAACGCCAAAAGGTAAAATTCGCAACATAAAATGAAGACACAAATTAAAATAAAACACACGAAAAAGAAAGATAAAACCTTATCAGTCTTTGGTAGACAAAAGCATCACTCTCAGGTAAGTCTACCAATTGCATGTGTTCATACTATCCTGTATCAAAAATGAATTTTCTTTTATCCTGCGTCTAAAAAATAGAAGCGTTAGTAACATTTTCAAGATAAAGAAAATGTTTGGGTGCAAATCCGTGAAGGAAATTGGGTGAAAGTTACATTGCAAATATGTTTATGACTTCCTCAACGATTAAGTCTATCACATCAGTATGATAGCGTCCATTTTTCTTTGGAGTGGTTGGAAGAATTTCGGTATGGGAAAGAGTTTCACTCCAAATGGTAACAACACCATCCTCATCGTGTTTAGAACTAGGAGTAGGGGATGGTGTTATGGCCTCAGGTTGGGATGAGAATTGACTTGAATTATGTAAAATAATAGCGTTGGTCAATTCTGAAATTTGAGTACTAGTTTCCCTAAAATCTTCCACAAATTGTTTATTAATTCTCTTTGCTCCTCTATAAATGTGTGTAAAGTGTCCTCTAAGGAATTCGCATTAGTGCAGACATTATATGGAGGTTCATGTGGGAAGTTAGGAAAATTTTGCTCAAAATTCATGTGAGGCGGTGCATGGTAGTTGTACTCAGTCTTCCAACTAAAATCTACGAGGTTGGTCCAACTAGAATTATGATTCCTATGGTTGACTCTTGTAAAGTTACAATAACGTTCATCATAATCTAGCTCGGGAACCTCATAACTTTCTCTTTCAAACTTAGTTTCTAAGGCCTCAAGTTCTCGGTAATCTCTTACACTAAGTTTGCATGCACTCCTAAAACGGCTAGTACCCTCAGTAGCACTAGAATTATGGTTATTTCCGAATGAAGAATAATACATTGGAAAATACATCTCGAAACGTTTCTTTTCTTCTTCATTCATTTTTTTTTATTTTGCTTTTGAGATTTTTGTTATTTTTTGATTTTTTTACTTGTTTCCAGGTCGATTTGAGGTTTTTAGAACGGTCCCACTTAAAACCCACACTTTATCTAGAACTCCCCAAGGTTGCTAGGTAATTGTGGAGGGGTCATAATTCATAAAAACGGTCCTCTTACAACCAACACTTACTAGAACTCCCTGAGGTTACTAAGTAAGCATGGCTGAAACTTTACTCAAATTGGCCTTTAAGCAAAAATTGCTTATGTTGACAAAACAAGCTTTGTTTTTATTATTTTTATTATTTTTCTTTTTTTTGTATTTTATGGTTTTTTTTAAAAGATTTAAAACCTAAAAATAAAATAAAAAAAACTAATAACAAAAATAAATAAATAAAGAGAAAAACCTAGAAATAATAAAAAAAATTATATAAACACAAGAAATAAGATAGTAATATATTTTTTTTCAAAGATAGAAGAAAATCTAACTAAGTAAACAACAAAACTAAATTAATCATACAACCACATAAAAAAAGCACAAAAGTAAGAGAAAAAAAAATATAACAAATCCTAAACACAAATAATTAAAAAAAAAAAGAAAACTAAACTAGTAAAAGATAAACAACCAATTTATTATTTTTTTTAGTTTTTTTTAATAATTAAAAAAAAGAAATAAAATAAAGTAAGCTATCAAAAATAAATTAAAAAAAAAACTAAATACTCACCAACAATAAGCTTTTTATTTTTAATAATTTTTTTTCTTACAACAATAATAAATAAAAAGAGAGAAAAAGAAAACTAACAAAATAAGAAAAAAATACTAATAACAACAACAAAAAAATAGAAAATAAAAAAATAAAATAAAAAAAAATAAAGATACAAATCTAACAATAGAAAATAACACAAAAAAAAAAAAAAATTAAACAAAAGAAATAGTTTTCCAACAAAACTAAACTAACCAAATATACTAACCAAATATAAGCAACCAATAAACTAAGGAACCAATAATTAAACTAAAAAAAGAAATAAATTAAAACTAAACTAACAAATAGTTAAGCAACCAATTTATATACATTTTTTTTCAAGTTTTTTTTTTCTACTACAATAAAAAAAGGAGAAAAATAGAATAAAACAAGATACCCAAAATAAATTAAAAAAAAAGAAAGAAAAGTAACAAAAGAAAAATAACATCAAAATAAAATAAGAATAAAACTAACAAATCCTAGAAAAGAAATGATGACAATTTTTTTTTCTTATAGTACAACAATGTAAAAAAAATGAAAAAACTAACTAAAAAGGAACAATTAAAAAAAATGATATTGATTTTTTTTCTTTTTTTTTTTGAGTAAATAAGAAAAATCTAAAAAAAAAATCCTAGAGAAATATACACAAAAAAAATGATAGAATTACTTACCTTTTCCCAAAATTTATTGAAAACTTTTTTTTTCACTATTACCTCCCCGGCAACGGCACCAAAATTTGTTTAACGCCCAAACATGACTCCCACTTAGCGGTAGTTGTAGTATAGATCGGACGGTCGATTCCACAAGGAGGCAAAGAAATAAAGTTAATTAATAAATAAAGTTTAAGAGATAAATAATATGAGGAAAATAGAACAAGTGATATTTTTGTAGTTTTTGAGATTTAAAGATTAGAAATAAAGATAGATTAAAGTGTGATGTAACAATAGGTAACAAGTAGGAAGGATCAAGAGTCACCAATATGCATACTTATTTATTTGGATCTTTGATTCACAAAAATTACACAAATGGATAGTTTACATCCCAACTATTCATTTGGAAGATTTAACATTGATGCACAAATATATTTTACAAAAATGTATTCAAGTGATTATTATTCTTTACCATGGAAGGATGAGATAAATCTTATGAGAAATCTAAAAATGACATTATACCATTGTCAATAATGCAATAAAAGATTGGACATAAAACCTAACACAAATATTACTTTAACCATTTATAAAATACATAGAAAGAGCATGACTAATTCTATATAGATTTAGTAAAAGTAAATATATATGAATGAGATGGAGAAAATGATAAAGATATTATCTATATTATTTTTTTACAAATTTGATAATACATAGAAAGTGCTTGACAAAATCTATATACTATTAGTAAACATAAATAAAGATAATAAGATGAAGAAATAGAGATGAAGAAGTAGAGATGAAAGAAAATAAATCACTCAAATATATAAACTTTAAGCACATAGTGAATAAAAAATACCAAACAAAGTCATATGGCATATAGGATCACCCCAACCTTCCTAAGAATGTTAGCCTATTATGCTAGACATCCTCATGAAATTCTAGAGAGAAAATATGAGAGATGAGACTAAAATTTGGTAGAGTTTTGCTACCTAAAAATTACATAGAAAATGTGAAGAAAGA
Organism: Humulus lupulus; assembly: GCF_963169125.1. Classification (NCBI taxonomy): domain Eukaryota; kingdom Viridiplantae; phylum Streptophyta; class Magnoliopsida; order Rosales; family Cannabaceae; genus Humulus; species Humulus lupulus. The sequence continues at coordinate 266,955,769 of NC_084794.1, read as the reverse complement.
GTCCCTATTTATAGAGGGAGAAAATGACTAAAAAGAAATTAAACAACAAAATGAGGTTTACAAAATAAATTTGAAATATTAATAATAAAATATGATTTTGAAAAATCAAATCTTATTATAAATATTAACCTAGTTATTTTGGTGTATGGTCAAAATACCATTTTTCTAAAGCACCAAAAAAGATGAGCTTTAAAGCTAAAAATGACAATTTTGCAAGGCCCAAAGTGCACAAAACATGGGCTGAAAGGTGGCTGTGGCTGATGAGGGTTTTGACCCACTCCCAGCCAATGGGATCGCGCCACGTGGCGCTGGCTGGGAGACTGCTTGGGCCGTTGGGCTGGAAGAACTGGGCTTGCGGAGGAAGCTTCTATTGGGCTTTCGGCTGGTCATGTGTTTCCTTTAGCTGTGTTAAAGGAAAAAGGTTGAAGGATGGCTTTGGGCGTGACTGCTGGAGCTATGCGGGGCAAGAAGCTGGGGTGAAGCAGCTGCCTGGGACACGTGGCAGGTGTGGAGTGCGCCAGGTGGCGTGCAGGGGGTGATGGGAGCTTGGGGAGGAGACGGGCTGGGCTTCTCCTCAACAAAATGCCATTTTTTCCTTTTGTTTTTTAGATTTAACTATTTCTTTATTCTTTATGCCAGAATATCAATTAATTCCTACAAAATAACAATAAATTAAATCATGATCAAATATTTTCATCCATAAAATGTATCATATTAATTAAATAAAAATAATAATCAAAACTTAATTTATTTTGACATTTAAGATCAATAAAGGTGCACTTTTCACCTCTAATCACCCGTAGAGTAGGGCATGGCCCTATTATTTGTGTTTAATATATGTGTGAATACTTGTAAATACTATGCTATGTTGTGCATGGTTATGAATGAAGGGCAAAGGTCGAGAATGGCGAAGGCCGAGAATGGCGAAAGCATGCTGATGCAGGCCGCTAGGGAGAGACCCTCTAAGGGTGCAATATTCACCTACTCAGTGAAGACCGTGAACCTAGTGCTTGGTAAAGCACCTGGGTCGGCATAGGCCGCTATATGTTTAATCTGCTGTTTGTGTAAGATGTATATTATTGGATTGAATTGTTATATGTTATGCATTGAGTTTTCTTGCTGGGCCTTGACTCACGGGTGCTCTATGGTGCAGGTAAGGGCAAGGGAAAGGTCGATCAACCATGAGTTGGAAAGGGTGGAGCGACGTGTACATGTTCGGCCTACCTGGCTCCCACGGTTGGGGTTATTTTGTGGGATATATTGTAATAGTTGCTTTTGTCGCTTAGGTCGACTGTATCTACACTTTTGAATTGTAAAACATTTTTGAAATAGTATTTTGGGATCTTAATGTATAACCTTTATGATTTTAATGTATGTCCAAATATTTTATAATTAATGTTGTCAAATAAGTCTTTATTCCAATTTAATCACACTTTTCAACCTAAAACCTCGAGTAGCGAGCTAATGGAACATTTATCAATCACAAAGTAACAGCTCTAAGGTAGTAGGGCGTTGTTTGACCAGCTACAAGGGAAGATGATGTTGTCTAAGATTGACCTTCGGTTTGACTACCATCAGTTAAGGCTTAAAGAGGATGACAAACCAAAGACCGCATTCTGTATGAGGTATGGGCATTATGAATTCCTAGTCATGTCCTTTGGATTAACCAATTCCCCAACAACCTTTATGGACTTGATGAATAGGGTCTTCAGAGATTATTTGTATAAGTTTGTGATCATATTCATCGATGATATACTGGTGTACTCCCAGTCAGAGACAAAGCACGATCGACATCTTCGTTTGGTACTCCAGCGGTTGAGAGAGCATAGGCTATATACTAACTTCAGCAAGTGTGATTTTTGGTTACCCCAAGTAACATTTATGGGCCACATTTTGAATAAGGAGGGGATCCTGGTGGACCCAAGCAAGATTGAGGCAGTGAGAGATTGGCCCAGGCCGAGCAGTGTACCAGAGGTTAGGAGTTTCTTAGGATTAGCAAGGTACTATCAGTGATTTGTTGGGGGATTCTCTAGAATAACTACACCGTTGACTGAGTTGACGCGTAAGAAGACCAAGTATGTCTGGATAGATAGATGTAAAAATAGATTCAAGGAGTTGAAGCGGCGACTGATCACCGCTTCGGTATTGAGTCTTCCATCAGACAATGAGAAGTTTGTAGTTAACTGTGATGCTTCGAGGCAGGGTTTGGGGGTGTGTATTGATGCAAGCTGGAAATGTGATAGCCTACATGTTGAGATAGCTGAGGGAGTATGAGCAGAGGTATCCCACACATGATCTAGAATTGGCGGTGGTTGTATTTGTATTAAAGGTTTGGAGGCATTATCTGTATGGAGAGAAGTGCGAAATATACACTGACCATAAAAGTTTAAAATATTTCTTTACCCAGAAGGATCTGAATATGCGCTAAAGGCCAATGTGGTGGCTGACGCATTGAGTCGGAAGGGCCTAGGGAAATTATTTAGTTCGAGGCAGATATCAGAGAGGTTAGCTGAAGAGATGATCAGAGCATGAATTGAATTGGTAGTTGGTCAGCTAGCCAATATCACTCTTCAGTCCATGCTCCTTGAGAGGATCAAGGAAGCGCAGAGGGAGGATCCCCAAATAAGGAAACACAAAGAAGATGTCTTGGCTGGAGTGGCTAAGGACTATTCTATTTCAAAGATGGGTCTATTGAGGTACAAGGGTCAGATTTGCGTTCTGATGGATTTTGGTATCAGGCGAGAGATTTTAGATGAGTCTCATACCACTCCCTACACTTTACATCCGAGTACGACGAAGATGTACTAAGACTTGAGAACTTTGTATTGGTGGCTAGGGATGAAGAGGGATGTGGTGGATTATGTAGCTAAGTGTTTGACCTGTCAGCAGGTGAAGGCTGAACATCAAAGGCCAGTAGGGTTGCTGCAACCTTTAGTTATTCTAAAATGGAAATGGGAGAATATCACCATGGACTTCGTGGTTGGATTACTGAAGATAGTAGGACAGTATGATTTTGTGTGGATGATTGTAGATAAGTACACCAAATCAGCCCACTTTTTGCCCATCAAAACAACTCATACGGTGGAACAGTATGCTGAGTTTCATGTGAAGGAAATTGTACGACTTCATGAGGCTCCGAGATCGATAGTATCTGACAGGGACCCCACCTTCACCTCTAAGTTTTGGGAGAGCCTGCAGAAGGCTATGGGCACACAGTTGCGGTTTAGTACTGCTTATCATCCTAAGATGGATGGATAGTCTGAGAGGACAATTCAGATACTGGAGTATATGTTGCAGGCCTATGTGTTGGATTTTGGGGGATCTTGGAGCAAGTATCTCCCTTTGATTGAGTTTTCGTTTAGTAACAACTATTAGGCGACTATCAGAGTGGCTCCATATGAAATTTTATATGGAAGAAACTGTAGATCACCCATCCATTGGGATGAGACAGGTGAGAGAAATTACTTAGGTCCTGAGGCTATTCAGAGGACCAATGAGGTGATTGAAAAGATTAAAGCTTAGATGCTCACCTCCCAGATTCGACAAAAGAGTTACTCAAACTTAAGACACATGAATGTAGAGTTTCAAATTGGTGACCATGTGTTCCTTAGAGTTGCTCCTTTGAGAGGAGTAAAGCAATTTGGAGTGAAAAACAAGTTAAGCCCGAGGTTTGTTGGCCCCTTTGAGATTCTGGAACGAGTTGGGGAGGTAGCTTACAGATTGGCTATGCCTCCAGCCTTATCAGGGGTTCACAATGTATTTCTCGTATCCATGCTCTAGAAGTACGTATCAGATTCTATGCATGTGATGAGTTATGAAAACCTAGAGCTGGATCAAGATTTGTCTTATGAAGAGAAGCCAGTTCAGATTTTAAACAGAAAAGATAAAGTCATGTGAAACAAGACCATTGCCTTAGTAAAAGTACTGTGGAGGAACAACAAAGTGGAAGAGGCAACTTGGGAGCTTGAGACTGAGGCGTGGGATCGATATCCCGAGTTATTTAGGTAAATTTTGAGGATGAAATCTTAGTGCCTTGATTAGCCTGCCGGGAGGGCAATAACAGATTTAATTATATTAATACGTGGATTAAATGATTATGTGATTAGAAATGCATGTTTAGGTGAATTAAATATGCACGTGGGCCCATTTTGGTTAGTAGGGCATACTTGTAATTTTGGCCCATTGAGGGCACAAATGCAAATAATATGTGTGTTGTGCTTGATACCACAAGATTGTGGTGATATATTTATGATGTGTGATCCGAGACGGTCTTAGGGAGCAGAACAACGAAATAGGCACAACGAGGTTGAGTGCCCGACTCAAGGTGAGCGTAGGGGTATTATGGGAACATAGCACTTGTTTGGGATTTGCCGGGTAATGGGTAGTGATTTAGTGATTATTTGGGTATCTCGAGGATTAAATGGGGAACTATAGGAACACTCGAGGAATTATCGGGATGTGGCAAATGACAATTTTTCCCTTGGTGGCATTAAAGGATTAAGGATATACTTAGGGGCATTTTTGAACTTAGGTAGCTGAGGATAGACTCAAGCCAAAACAAAACTCTAGAACTAGCTGAAGAACAAAAGACACACCCTCAACTCATTTCTCTCTCTCTCTCGACACTCTCTCAAGGACAAAGGAAATTTTCTGTTGGATTCAAGGGAGAAGGCTTTGAATTAAAAAAGGGTTGAAGCTAGAAGTGATTGGGACACAACTGAGGTAAGGAATTCTGCTGATTTTACTAAGTTTTTAGTTGTGGTTTGGAGGTTTTATGGGGTTGAACCTTAGGATGTGATCTTTGGGTTTTGATGAGTTTGAGGGGTAAGTTTAGGGGTATTTATGTTAGTTATGCTGCTTGGATATGAATTGTAAACTGAATTATGGGTATATGGGTTGATTTGGTTGAGAATTGGTAAGTTTGGCTGAGGGAAAATGTAGTAAAAATGCATGGATTTATGGGTTTTGGGGCTCGCGCCGCGACCCTAGGGGGCGGGCCGTGGCTCAAATTAGGGGAAATGGCCTATGTTGGGTTTTAAGCTCGGGACCCAAATGTTAGGACTCGGGAAGGACTTTACTACCCGATTTAGTAGAATTTGAGGTCCCAAAGGCTAGTATTTTAATCTGAAGTCTTTAATTGGTTAGGACATGATGGATGTCTATTTATTAATGCATTGTGACTAGGTTTTACGTCAAGGCTCGGGTTTAGAGGATTGTGCTCGGGATCACAGTAATCAATCAGCTTAGGACACATGTAAGAAAATTATTTTTGCCTGTAGAGCAAGGCATTGCTCTATTATTTGTGTTTAATATGTGTGTGAATACTTGTAAATGCTATGCTATGTTGTGCATGATTATGAATGAACGACAAAGGCCAAGAACAGTGAAGGCCGAGAACGACAAAGGCCAGGAATGATGAAAGCATGCTAAATGCAAGCCGCTAGGGCGAGACCCTCTAAGGGTGCAATATTCACCCTCTCGGTGAAGACCGTGAACCCAATGCTTGGTAAAGCACCTGGGTCGACATAGGCCGCTATGTGTTTAATCTGCTGTTTGTTTAAGTTGTATATTATTGGATTGAATTGTGATATGTTATGCGTTGAGTTTTCTTGCTGGGCCTTGGCTCATGGGTTCTCTATGGTGCAGATAAGGGCAAGGGAAAGGTCGATCAACCATGAGTTGGAGAGCGTGGAGCGGCGTGTACATGTTCAGTCTACCTGGTTGCCACGGCCAATGTTATTTTGCGGGATATGCTGTAATAGTTGGTTTTGTTGCTTAGGTCGACTGTATCTACACTTTTGAATTGTAAAACATTTTTGAAATAGTATTTTGGGATCCCAATGTATAACCTTTATGATTTTAATGTATGTCCAAATATTTTATAATTAATGTTGTCAAATAATTCTTTATTCCAACTTAATCACACTTTTCAACCTAAAACCTCGATTAGCAAGCTAATGATACATTTATAAATCACATGGTAATGACTCTAAGGTAGTAGGGCGTTACAACAAGTATGCCACCAATGCATTGTTTTATTTATATTAAGTACGTACGAGTATTAGGTACGAAAATTACCTAAAACACTTGTATGGGTACATTCAAAGTAAGCTAGGCCCATTTAACCTAAACAATACACCTGGTGCCATTAGAGGTTCAAATTTGGTGCAAAAAAAAAAAAGATTTTACTCAATGAAATTGAGATTCATGGTATATTGCTTCTTTTAGTATCCAACCAGGTCCACATAGTAGCCATGATTAGCCTATGGTGTGTTTGGTGAGGTGACTATTCAGTTTCTCTATCCAAACACCATCTCTTTAGTTGAGTAAATAATATGTAAACCCTACCAATTTCCATATCCCCCATCATAAAAATAACTGCTTCCATTTGAAAAAAAATGAGGTTCATAGGCTTGGCTGGTCACCCCCCATCAACGAGGCAGGACACATCTGATGGATCTAGGGAGCCATCTCCGCCGAGAAGGGTCGGCCGTCCACCCAAAAAAAAGAACAAATAAAATCAGAGGCCAGACTAAGAAATGCCTCCTCCACAAAGTTTACAAGGTGACCTTATCGAATGAGATGCTTTGAAAACTCAGCAGCACTGGAGGCGAGGTTATATAAGTTTTTTTTTTCAACCTTCGTGCACTCAAATTCATGATTATTTTCATTACTAGATGTAATATGTTTTTTACATTACCTGAAGAAGTATATAGATTTGTATATACACATGCTAACTATCAATTTTGGTTTTTCAGTGTAATGAAGCCTGACCTCACAGAATCATGTTGTTGTGCTTGAAGGACCGTCTGCTCCAAGGTCCAAACAACATGGGAAAGCATTAGTCCTTTCGTCTTTAGAATTTGAAGTGTTCGACCAAGAGATGTACATGAGCAGGAACACCTTCCAAAATCTGACATTTAGCATGTTGTTCAATCTATGAAGTGACGTTGACGAAATTAAGAACCGAAGGTGTTTCCAATGTTGTCTCGGGGAGCAATAGGAAAGTCCTAACCTAGTCGAGGGCAAGTCTTCTTCTCCACCCATCCCTCCAGTCTTAACTAGAAAGGCATGAATGATTGGAAGGTTGTATTTTTTTTACTGTGGTGTTCTATTATTATAATTTTGTTGGATAAGGAACCAAACAGTTAGATTGGTACTTATTCTTGAATGGCCTATTTTGAAGTTGTTTTATAAGCATGTAGACAATCAACTTGTTAAAATGTGGCCAATTCGGCTTTTATGAATGTTAGTTACTATGTTGTGCTTTAATGAATTTGATGACATGGTTTAACTTACATTTTTTACTCGTAAATCATTTGCTTATAAAATCCTCAAATTTGAAAGCATGTTGTTTATAAATCTCTTCATAACCTCTTACTAGTTGTATATCTCACTGTCTCTTTTGGGACTTTTTTTTTGTTTCATCGAAAAATTCATTTCTAAAGCTTTCGATCCTCTGTAGTAAATCTTAGCCAAATAAATACATAAATTAATTAAATCGCTTTCAGATATCAATCACAGGGAAATCTAACAAATAACGACTTATAATCAAACCACAATCTATAAACTACAATTCCGTACCTAATATAGTTGGTGATTCAATCATCCCAAATCACAGAAATAAAACCTTGGTAGGTAAATTAAATAGAAAAGTCATAGTGAAAAATCATAAAGTAGCAGTTTTTATTACGTGCTACTAGTTATGAGTTACGCACCACAACCTTCAAATTGTTTATCAGCTCTTAACTTGTTACGTATCTTCTTAGTATATGTATCTGTCTTTTTTTAGAAAAATTAATTATAAAGGCCTCAAATACCTAACAAATGGTAATTAACTTGACAATTCACTCACCCCATCTCTTATAGTGATGCATTCATAATACATGCCTGAGATGATGCATCCTTAACATATGATACGATCTCGAAAATGAGAACCGTAAGTTGATGCATCCTCAAAATTACCATATGATAGGATCAACTTAGTATTGTCTTACTCCTTCTCTTCCATCAAAAAACACACAAATTTAACCTTATTTGGTGTTAGCATAGCCATGATCAATCTTATCACAAAATATAAGTTTCCTAAGTTGGTTTGAAATAAACATCATATCAATAACATCTATGACTGTAGGACCATCACTGTTGCTTATGTTTGGCCCAAAATCAGGTGGACTTATTATGATATCCTTGGAAATTACCCACTTTATAGCCACAAGTAAACTTGTTAAGTGTTTACGAATTTAATATGGAGGAGGTAGTTTACCAAAAAACAACCCTACATGCACGAGCAAACTATAACAAATAGTGAACCAATAAATGTACATTTCTTTTCCTCGCCCATTGTTGTCTCCTATATCAAATATCAAAAGACTTCAATAAATTTTCGTGTACTGTGGGATGGAGTTCGTTCACAATCATAGCAATGTATGTGCTTGTCGATGATCTTCACCAACAAATAAAAATTTGAGAACACATTCCTCTCTTGAGTACAACTAGAAGTTGTTGATTAGTGGTTGAAAATGTCATTTTATTGATATTAAATGTTAAAGTACATTAAGTTTTAATTAATATTTTCATGAATTTTATATGATATATTTTTATATTGAAAATATTTAATTTTAATTTAATTTATGTTTTTTTTGTAGGAAATAAAATGTGTTTCGGTACTTTGAAATGAAGAGAAAAGAAAATAATTGAATCTGAAAAAGAATAAGGAAAAAATGGCAAAAGTGAAAGGAAATGCCCAATTCTTGTTTAGCCCAGCCCAGGCCCGCCTATTTTTCCCTCTCCCCAGCGCGCCATTTGGCGCGTCCTCCACTTGCCACTTGCCCTCAACAACCCAGCTGACCCACCTGCCACCCGGATCCGCCCCGTGACCTGAACTTCCAACCCGCATGCGCCCCAGCTGCCTGCCAGCCTTCTGCCTCGTTCCAAGTGGCACCATCTCATTGGTTCCACGTACCCAATGCATTTTCAGGTCATTTTGACCCCAGTAGTCAACTATTTCTATTAACTTGAATTTTACAACAACACTCCACCTTCATAACACTATAAATAATAGTATTAATAATATAATTTGGTTTTTTAATAATCATGTTTGATTATTGATATTTTATTTATTTGCAAACCCCAAGCATTTTTTTTAAAGACCTTTTGAGGTTCTAGGAGCTCATTTTATCTATTTGAAATGTAATTTTTAGGTAGCAAAACTCTACCAAATGTTAGTCTCATTTCTCATCTTTTCTCTCTAGAATTGTTATGAGAATGTATAGCATAATAGGTTAACCTTCTAAGGAATATGACTTTATTTGGTATTTTTGATTCACAATGTGCTTCAAGTTTATATATTTGAGTGATTTATTTTCTTTCATCTCTTTTTCTTCATCTTATTATCTTTATTTATGTTTACTAATAGTGTATAGATTTTGTCAAACACTTTGTATGTATTATCAAATTAGTAAAAATAAAATAGACAATATCTTTATCATTTTCTCCATTCCATTCATATATATATATTTACTTTTGCTAAATCTATATAGAATTAGTCATGCTCTTTCTATGTATTTTATAAATAGTATAAGTAATATTTGTGTTAGGTTTTATGTCCAATATTTTATTGCATTATTACCAATGGTATAGTGTAATTTTCAGATTTCTCATAAGACTTATCTCATCATTCCATAGTAAAGAATATTAATCACTTAAATGCATCTTTGTGAAACATATTTGTGCTTCAATGTTAAATCTTCCAAATGAATAGTTGGGATGTGAACTATCCATTTGTGTAAATTTTGTGAATCAAAGATCCAAATAAATAAGTATGCATATTGGTGACTCTTGCTCCTTCCTACTTGTTACATTTTGTTACATCTCACTTTATCCAATCTTTATTTCTAACTTTTAAATGTAAAAAACAACAAAAATATCACTTGTTCTAATTTTCTCACATTATTTCTCTACACTATTTATTGTTATAAATTTTTTTCTTTGCCTCCTTGTGGAATCGACCGCCCGATCTATACTACAACCACCGCTAGTGGAAGTCACGTTTTGCCGTTAAATCAAATTTTGGCTCCGTTGTTGGGGAGGTAATAGTGAAAAAAAAGTTTTTCAATAAATTTGGTAAAGAGATAAGTAATTCTATATTTCTTTTTGTGTATATTTCTCTAGGAATTTTTTTAGGATTATCTTATTTACTCTTAAAAAAAAAGTAAAACAAAATTACTATCTTTTTGTTGTTGTTGTTCCTCTTTGGTTAGTTTTTCATTTTTTATATCATTGTTGTGCTAAAAAAAAGAAAAAAAATTGTTATCCTTTCTTTTATAGGATTTGTTAGTTTTATTCTTAGTTTATTTTGTTATTATTTTTCTTTTGTTAGTGTTTTTTTCTCTCTTTTTTATTTATTATTGTTATAAAACAAATTAAAAAAAAACTTGTTGTGTGTATATAATCATTAGTTTTTTTATCTTGTTAATTTATTTTTGGTAGCTTATTTTTTTTGTCTCTCTTGTTCTTTTATTGTAGTAGTAAAAAAAAACTTAAAAAAAATAAACTGGTTGCTTATATTTTGTTAGGTTAGTTTTAATATATTTCTTTTGGTTTTTCTTTATTTTAATTATTTGTATTTAGGATTTGTAATATTTTTTCTCCATCTAACTTTTGTGCTGTTTTTTTTGTGTATGTAAGATTACTTTAGATTTTTGTTTACTTTTTAAGTTTTTCCTCTAATTTAAAAAAAAAATTAAAAATGTCACTTTCTTAGAAATTTTTTTTAGCCCTTTTATTCATTTGTGCTTTTTTTTTCTATAATTTTTTTAGGCTTTGTGAGCATCTTATTTCTTGTGTTTAGATAATTTTTATTATTTATTGTTAGATTTGTCTATTTTTTTTATTGTTATTAGTTGTTTTTAAATTTTTTTTTTTTAGGTTTTAAATCTTTGAATAAATCATAAAATAAAAAAAAAGAAAAGAAAAATAAAGCTTGTTTTGTCAACATAAGCAATTTTTGCTTAAAGGCCAATTTGAGTAAAGTTCCATCCATGCTACTTAGTAACCTTAGGGAGTTCTAGTAAGTTTTGGTTGTATGATGACCGTTTTTATGAATTGTGACCCCTCCACAATTATCTAGTAACCTCAGGGAGTTCTAGATAAAGTGTGGGTTTTAAGTGAGACCGTTCTTAAAACCTCAAATCGAATTGGAAACAAGTAAAAAAAAAAAAATCACAAAGAAAAATACAAAAAAATGAATGAAGAAGTGAAAAAATGTTTCGAGCTTTATTTTCCAATGTATTATTCTTCATTTGGAAATAATCATAATTCTAGTGCTACTGAGGGCACTAGCCGTTTTAGGAGTGCATACAAACTTAGTGTAAGAGAGTACCGAGAACTTGAGGTCCTAGAAATTAAGTTTGATAGAGAAAGTTATGAGGCTCCTGAGGTAGATTATGATGAACATTATAGTGACTTTGACAGAGTCGACCATAGCCATCATATTCCTAGATTGAACAACCCTGTAGATTTTAGTTGGAATTCTGAGTACAACTACCATGCACCGCCTCACATACATTTTGAGCACAATTTTCCTAACTTCCACCATGAACCTCAGTATAATGTCTGGACTGATTGGAATTCCTTAGAGGACACTTTACACACATTTATAGAGGTGCAAAGAGAGTTTAATAAACACCTTTTGGAAGATTTTATGGAAATTAGTACTCAAATTTCATAATTGACCAACATTGTTATTTCGTATAATTTAAGTCAATTCTCGTCCCAACCTGAGACCATAACACCATCCTCTACTCCCAGTTCTAAACCCGATGAGGATGCTGTCATTACCATTTGGAGTGCAACTCTTTCCCATATAGAAAATCTTCCAACCACCCCAAAGGAAAATGAGAGCTATCATACTGATGTGATAGACATAATCGCCAAGGAAATTATAAAAATATTCACAATGAAACATTCACACAATCTCCTCCACGATTTTGACACCGAACATTTTCTTTATCTTGAAAATGTTACTAATGCTTTTATTTCTGAGACGCAGGATAAAATAAAATTCATTTTTGATACAGGATAGTATGCAAACATGCAGTTGGTAGACTTATGTAGTGCACCAAAATTTTTTTTAGATTATTAAAATTTTTGTGATTTATTTTATTTAAATGTTAAGTGTGATGAATTGTTTTATTTAAGTGTTGTTATTTTTATTTGGATAATTATTTGTTTTATTTGATTGGTTATTATTTTATTTAATTGTTAGAATTGTTTGGTTAATTAATTTAATAAGTGAATAATTGTGTAACATGTTATTTTACTATTAGTGTTACATTTTAATTAAGTGTGACAATTGAGGTAATTATGTGAGCTATGGTGGAATGCACTAAGGTGCATGATAGATAGTAATGCACCCTAGTGATTTAGTGTGTGCTAGTGCATGGTAGCATGGTGCACATGTGTAGATTTTCTACACATTATATATTTCCTTATTTTAGATTTTATTTGAGTTAATTTATTTATAAAAAAAAAAAAAGAAAAGAAAGGGAAGAAGAGTGTTTGGGCGTGTGACCTAGTGGGAAAGGAATTATTTCTTTAAGTAATAAGAATAAAAAATTGAAGACAATAGTTATTTTGGGGATAGGCATGTGATCATTTTTTAATTCCTTTATATCTATTAAAATAAAGAGAAATTAAGAGAAAATAAATGGAAGAAGGAAACTTACCATTTTGTGTTGGTGAGGCTTTATGAGACGATAATGATAAAGGGGAAAGAAAGAGGAGAAGAGCCATTTGCTCTTGTGGCTGCCGTGACCTAGAGAGAGAGAGAGAGAGAGAGGAAGAAAGAAAGAAAGAAAGAAAGAAGGAGAAGGTGAAGAGGAACCCATCTTAGAGTATGTCCTCTTGTTTTTCTTATTTGTATAATCTCTTTTTATTGATAATATGTTATTGACTTGTTTTATTGTTGTGTGTGTTTGGGTTCTTTCTTCTCCTCATGGTGGTTTTCCAATAAAAACCCTAGGCTTGAACAAGGGTGTGGAGTTTGGGTATTGATCTTATTGTGTTCTTGATTTTACAATCAAGAGAGGTAGTGGTCTTTTCTTAGCCTTTATATTGTTTTTGGTGGGTTGTCTATGAGGTTTTGATGATGATGCTAATGGTTGATTTTGGTAGGATTGGTGAATATGATTTGTATATTTTGAGAGTATGATTTGTTTTAAAAGGGTTGTGATGTTGATTTTGCTATGCACAAAAATTGGTGATAATCTATGAATGCATGTATGGAGATTTCGGCCTAAGCATACCTAAGTATGTTCTTGATATTTTTGTTATTGTTGTATGATTTTCAATATCTTAGATCCATGTTTTAGGACCTATGTGATATGGGTAAGATGATAATTGGCAATCTTGATATTTGGATCCATGAAATTTTGATAGGATGCATGTTATATTGTGAATGATTAAATTATAAGATGCATGAAAATAATGATAGAAACATGTTAGGTTAATATAAGACATATATGAATATGGTGCTTATGAACTAATATATGTTATTGTTATGGTTAGTGTTTTGTTGGTTTTCAATGGAATAGAAAAAAAATGGTTTTAAAAGAATTCATGGGAATATGTTAGTGATATTAGAATCATGCATATTATAAGAGTATGATGAGATTTTAAACATGTATGATTTTATGTAATTTTTGGGACAAAAGTTGAGTTTCATGAGGAATTAAGCTTGCTGTTTTTTTTGTAAATAATTGGGTAAAAGTTGATAAAAAGATGATTTGCATGCATTAGTAATGTCCTTGATGTTATGTTAAATTTTATGAAATTAAAAAGGGGATTTTAAGTCCCATTAAAATGATATTTTACTCAAATAATTACCTACAGAATTTTTATTGAATTTTGAGAAAATATGAGTTTTTAAATTGAATATGGTGATTTTGAATGATAAAAATAGTTGCTGGAATTTTTGTAATAAAATATGAAGTAAGTTTCACTAAAATGGATTTGATTAATTTTTGGAATAAATTATTTTTCCTAAGTTATGGTAATATTGAAAAATGATATTTTTAATGGTATGAATGCATATTTTGATAAGTAATGATTTTTCTTTATTTTGATTGAGAAAAATATTTAGATTCTATTTATTTGTGATTTTTGAAGAAAATAAATGGTGGCTGAAAGTTTGTTTTAAAAAGGTTAAAAATTGTTATTTAATTGTCACATATGGATTTTGTTACATAAAACTAAGTCTTAAATAATTTGAATAAAAAATATATTTTTCCACACTTAAAAATATATTTTCTCACCTCATTTAAGTAACACAATGATAAAATTTATTTTTCTAAAGGGACATATTAAAAATAGGCATTTTAATTAAATCCAAGCTTTTTGGTTAATTCTTTGTAATTTGAGATTAATTAATGGAGATGTCACATATTTTATTTTTGAGCTAAAATAAAATAATTTTATAAAATAAAATAATGTTTTGAGAAGTTTAATCAACTTAGAAATTTATAAGAAAAATAAAGCATGTAATATGTCTATTGATTTTCAAACAATAAAAGCAAGAAATATAGAATTATCGTTTTTGAAAACGTCTTTATTACGCAATGTTCCCACGTATGCATGTTACATGCAAATCAACTTTTACGTCCAAAATCATGATTATTATTCAACCATGTGATTTTTATAAAACAATCATGTTAGTAAAATGGGTAGAACGAGCATTATTCTTTTTGGCGATAATTGCATGTTTAGTGTAACTGTTATCATGAGTGCATGGCCCATGCACACATGAGTTGTATGGAAGGGCAAAATAGTAATTTTGTGAACCTAAGAAATGTTATTTTGATTATGATATAGGCTCGTTGAAAGATTGTGAAATTCTTAGCTTGGACCTGAGGTAAGGAAGTTAGATAGATTCTATGATTTTATGCTATGAATGGTAAGACTGTTGTATGAATGAATTGTTATGAATTATGAATGCCATAACGTGATGATATGTTGAATGTGATATGTGTATGGATGTTAGATACATCAAACCAGTTACGATGTCAGATACATCAAACAGAATACGATGTTAGATACATCAAACAGATTTCGATGTCAAATACATCGAACGAGTTACTAAGGACATTGAGACGTGACTCCTAGGGCGGACGCGCCGAGATTATTCAAGGACCAGTGATCTCCTGTTTACCTCATAGGGTGACATGGACAACTAGCGTTCCATGCTCATCATGTATGCTGTATGTTTGTGATATGATGATATGTCACATTTATGTTATGATATGATGATATGTTACGTTTATGTTATGATATGATGATATGTACGATTATGTTATGATATGATGATATGTACGATTATGTTATGATATGATGATATGTTACGATTACGTTATGACGTACCATGATGTCTTAGATGAACGTTAGTGTTTGGTTTTGTTGTTTTCTTACTTACTTATTTGTTTGTACTTCCTTACTGGGCTTTTAGCTCATCCCCTTACTTTCCTTCCAGGTAGCAAATAGGATTTCTCTATGGCACGCGTGGTGACGTGAGGAGTTCTTTCATCATGGGGTGTATGGCGTGGGGTAATCCTATGGACGAAAAACGATCGACGTAGAACGCCATTTTTAAATTATGTTTTGTTTTTAAGAGACTTTCCTAAACTATCAGTGGGACTCAGTTATTTAAATTTTTGGTTTCTTTGAACTTTGCATAAAAACCTATGTTTTATTTTAAACTTGTGGCGCCAACTTGCATGGTTTTAAATAAGTCCCCCCCCCCCCCCTTGAGACTTTAATAATGGATGGTATTCTTTTATAAACTATGTTATGCGAATGTTTTGTAAGTATTAGTCTAGGGCGTTCTTTACAACTTACCTGAGAGCGACGCTTTTGTCTACCAAACACTAATCAGGTTTATCTTTCCGTTTTAGTATGTTTTATTTTGTTTTGTGGAATTTTACTTTTTGGGGTTTTTGTTGTTGTTGTGTTTGGTGGTTATCATTTTCCCTTTTGCTCCCACAATGTGCATAACGTTAGACATTGATGTCAATGTCTCATTTAAAGTTGGGGGTAGTGATCATATTCATGCGTTGAAATATATTTTGATTACCATTTTGAAAATTTGAGTTAAATTTTTGCAAAATTCATGACAACAAATTTTTGCGAGATATTTTTTGCTATTTTTACTATTAGGAAGTAATTTTTTAGAGTAATTTCATGCACAACAAAACATATGAAAAGAAAGTTGTTGATGCGGTTTTTCGCCAACAATGGATTAATGAATTTGAAAATAGAGATATTAGGTTTTTGCTAAATCGTAATTGGACAAATAAGAAATATCGAGAACCCTCACACAATTTTTATGTGGTTCACTGGTTAAAATCTACCTAGTCCACGAGTCACTCTTATTAATCTGTTTTTATATTCTCTCCGTGAGATTGTTTGTGAATATTTCACCAGAGTTTCAATATACAAAATATCGATGCCCCTTTTTTGTCCATTATCCTCTATAACATCCCATTTTTGGGCAACATCCCATTTATATAAATTCATTAATGTCTATTGATTCTATGCCCACAATATTGGGTAATAAATACAGAATAATATCTGAGCATTAATGAGCGTATAAAAAATCTCCAAGTCTTTTTGGATCCTTCACTATGCGTCATGATCAGGCTTCTGCGAGCTGAACACTTCCTTCTAGCTGAGTGTCGAAGAACTAACCTGAATTGACACGGGTCACGTTCAGAGTTTCACGATGGCGATCTAGCTCTGGCGCATCTTGAACTAAGTTGTTGGCGCAAGAGGCGATATGGAGACTATCTGGTTGCCGTAAGCTGTCAAGTTCTGACTCGAGTTGCTCACTCTAGAGTTAGATATATATTCTGTATGCACACTTTCTTCATAGTAATTTAGCTCGTATTTTTGGGGTACAACATTTTCCCCCAAGCTCCTGCTGGTGCATGACGTCGCTTTTGACACGCGTAGTAGGAGCTTTTAGACTTCTGTTATGTGAAAATGTGTCTATCCACTCACTCGAGTGCAAGACACGTGTCGGTCTATAATAGGTGCCTGTTCGGGTTTCGAGTACTGTGACAATTGTCTTGCCAACTCTTTGTCGCCACTTGGTTTATTTAATTTAGGCCCTTGGATCTCAAACTGATCTAAATGTGTGGCCTAGATCAGTCCCTGAAGTTTACGTATAAGTAGGATAACCAGACCTGAACCTTACCACCTTTGCATTAAATTTTTTTCCTCTTTCTTATCAAAATACTTTCAGAGCTTTTTGCATTCCCTTATTTTCTAGAAGCTTTCAGGTTATTACCTCCAGTGCTGCTATAATTTTCTCGACTGAAAATCTACATTGTAAGTATCTTTATATTCAATTTAAATTTCATCTTCTAATTTTTAATAAGTTTTATTGAATTTTCCAGTATATTTTCTTACTTTGTTTCTGTTTGAGTTTCGTATGAGTTTTTGTTAGGTCAAAAACAATAGCACTAGGTCTGATTAGAAATAATGCAAAAAAAAGAAATAGGTGATTTTTTGGGTTCGAAAGAGGATCGCCTGAGTATGTGAATGTAAAAATTTGAGGGTTTTTAGGTTCTGTTCTAGGTAGCTTAAGGGTCACAATTGCTCGAGTTGTTTTGCATTTAATCGCTTTTCCAAAAAGCTACTGGGTCTAACACGTGAATCCCGAAGTATCAGGGGTTTCCCGAGGTTACAATGCGTGGTCACTATAAAGCGCCCTATTATATTACTTTGTAAAAATGTCACTTATCTCATAGATATTAGAAAAAATACCACTTAGAAGATAAACTTAGTGGGGCCTTGATAAAACATGCAAGTTTGAGCCCAATAGTTTAAAATAAAATTAAAGTATTCATATGCAATGTCTAAAAGAAAATAAAAGTTTAAGTTACACTGTCATATTTGAAAATGAAATCCATAACATAGTTTCTTTAAATCTCGGTGCTCATATTGATCATCTATTCGTTCATAGGAAACCCCCACGCCATACATACTTAGACGTCGAAACTCCCCACATCACATCGCGTGCTAGAGAGAAACCCTATCGTTTACCTGAAAGGGGGAAAGTAAGGGGGGTGAGCTAAAAGTCCAGTAATGAAGTACAACAATACAACGATATCAAAGAAAACACAAAAGACATGTATAATAAATATGGCAGTACATAACATCATCATACTCATATTTCATAATCATGAACAAGTCATAGTCATACATCACATTCATACATCATAAACATATCTTTGTGGTCTTGACACCTCTGTTGTCCATGTCACATCTTGAGGTAACAAGTATA
This sequence comes from Humulus lupulus, assembly GCF_963169125.1. Classification (NCBI taxonomy): domain Eukaryota; kingdom Viridiplantae; phylum Streptophyta; class Magnoliopsida; order Rosales; family Cannabaceae; genus Humulus; species Humulus lupulus. The sequence goes on along the minus strand of NC_084794.1, from coordinate 266,937,429 downwards.
ACCTGGGTTGGTAAAACCTCCTCTATGAGGTAAATAGGATCTCAGGTCCTTGAAGCCTTTGAATTACATCATATCCTTAGTAACTCTTTTGTTGCGTTGTGTTCAACACGCTAATAACCTTTTCTTTTCATTCATCATGCAAACACATGCAATCGAGTTCACATCAAAACATAGAAAATACACGTTGCATCATACTTTTCATAACATATCAAGATAGAATTTTACTTTTCCATATCACTTGGCTTATCACAACATGTCAAAAATTCTTTCATTTCCATAACACATCATTTCTTGTAATCATACAAGTTTTACCATTCCATAGCATAAACATAAAAAATTCTATCTAATTTCCTTACCTCAGGTCCGAGCAAAGAAAAATGAGAAAACGTCACAACAAGCCTATAATCATAAAAAAACATTCGTCTCTTAAAATCATGTAAGAATACTCATGCCGATCATACATCCTCATGTGTGCATGGGCCATGTACACGTGGCAGAAGTTGCACTACCATTGCAAACATACAATAATTTCACATAAAATCATAAAAATAAACAACAATCTGCATGTCTTTAATTTGATAAAAACACCATTAACATGTGAAATAATATATATTTTTATTTTCATAAAATCAAATACCACTTTGAGGAATCATATGTGCATTTCAAAACATTATTTTACCATTACCATCACAATATATATATATATATAAATAGCAAGCATAAAATCACCAAATCTTGTTTAAACAATGCTCCTAAAATGCTTTTATCCATTTAACAATTTACTCTAACATTCTCCTATACTTGTACACCACACCATTACATTTAGCATGAAATTTAATCAACAAAAAAATCAAACATCAAATATGACCCTATGCCGAAACCCTCATGATCAACATCTCAAATTTCTTTTTGCATTTTTACAAGAATATTTAAAAGACAACATTATCATAACATAGGCCAAACCAAACTTAACTCCTAACATGTGTCTATTAGCATTCTTTCATAAACCATTAGATTTGAAGCAACCATGAAAACATAACCATAAAATCCCATACTTCATGCATGCCCAAAAATTTCTATTCATGCTCGCCTATATACACCACATGCCCAAGCATACTTAAACACATAAAATCATAGAGTCCACACGCCTAGGCCATATACACTTCATAACAAATCCTTTAAAGAGCTACTCAAACCTAATCAATATTCATATTCCCCTTCATGCTCTTATATACATCAAGAAAGTAAATAACAAACAAGAAGAATGAACATAGACCAAAACCCTATCCCTTGGCCGAAACCCAAACCATATAACACAAATATACTCTATTGCTTAGAACTCAAGATGAAGAGAATAGATGGAAAGAAAGTATGAACATTAGAACACATACCCTAGGCTCTCGAAATCTTCTTCTTCTTCTTCTCCTCATTTCTCTTCTTTCTTTCTCCCACGAGCTCTCTTTCTCCTTCTAAGTTGTCGGTTAGCACTTCAAACAAATGAGGCCAAGAAAAGTTTCCTTTCTTTTTTATTACCCTCTGGCCGAATACCCTAATGCTTCTAGCAAGAAAAGGCTACTTAATTTCTTTTCTTTTTATTTTGATTAATCCCTTGATTTCCTACATTTCCAATAAAGGGTGGTGAACCTTCCTTCTTCCCATTCAAATTCACACTAATGTGGAATCTTCAAAAATATGGAAACAATTCCCTAGCTTGCATTCACACTCCACACACCACTCCCTTGCTTCCCTTTTCTTTTAATTCTTTAATTTATTAAATAAATAAAAATAAAAGGAAATTTGGTGCAGGAAATACCATTGCATGCTCAACATGCAACCATGCACATGCACACACACACACACACAATAGCTTATGTGCATCACTACTTACCATGCACATTGGTGCATTCAATCAAAAATCATATACTTATATCTTAAAATAAACAACCAACAACATAAATTCACATATTTCCTACCAAACAATTCAAACAATTAAAAATAAATTTCTAACACTTAATATGAGACTCTGGCTCATATTATTGCTAGGGAGAAAGAGTTCAGGATAGTGGTGAATGATGCCACCATGGTGGCCTGCATGCTGATCCGGAAAGATCAGACATTGGCCATTAGAGCTCAAGGCCCTCTCCCCAAGCTCCCTCCTCCCCAGAAACTCATCTCAACCGTTGATGAGGTTGATGAAGAGGAGGAGGTTGCACAGTTGGTGCACAAAAGAAAGGTTTATGAGGATGGACAAAATCCTGACCAAGGCCGAGCTGAATCGGGGGTAGCAGCCAACACCTCTGGCCAAGGTAACCAATATAGAGAAATGAATCGAGTTGCTGCCAGTTTTAGGCTAGTCTGATTCAACCCAAGGAAGCTCGTGAGTCGACACCCGGTTGATTCAGACTTGAATGTGACCCTCTTTCAGTGTGTGGATCACTTGGTCGTATGCCACGACCATAGCTACCCCATATGTACCATAGTGGTAGATAATAACCTTCACTTTAGGTCCATCATTTTTGAAGAATACAGTATAAACCTTTTGTCACGACCTTCCCTGTGTTATGGTGTTTTTACTCCAGGTATTAGGCATGCCGAGCATGAGTCTAGTTCATATGAGGAGTCTGAACCCTATAGGTTTCAAAGTGTAATAATAATAGAGTTCCCCCCTCATTTGATAATCCAAGAGTTAGAGGTTTTACCCAACTCGGTTCATAATCCAGAGCCGACCATAGTAGTTTCCTCCTCTAGTTTGGAGGGTAGGGATCTTGTACTGTTGCTCTTTGCTTTATGTTATCTTAACTAATCATTTATTGGATCTGACTCTTCTACTCGCCATTTTTATTTGACTCTTCTGCTCGCCTTTTTATAGACGAAGATATGGACTTGAAGAGCGCCTTCAAATTTGTTGGGGTCGGAATTGGACCCATTGTCAAGAAGGCGAGACTATTAAAGAAAAGCACCTCCAGAGCTAGAGCTGCCACTAGATCCCCTGCAAAGGATAAATGTGCCAATTCCACCCAAAAATAGCAGCAGAAAAAGTAACCGCTAGCTCAGGTAACTACAGTTACCATTCATGAGGCTCCTCCTCCTCATCCTCGCGAATCTTCTCTGATTCCTTAAGTTATTTAGGGTGAGGTCCCATCTGCTTAGCTCCCAGATACGCAGTTCGTGGACTTGCAGCTCCTAGTCAAGCTGCTTGAGGTTGCAAGGATCCCAGAAGCACTTCGTGGACCCTTTCATGACATGGAAAATCACATGGTGGGTCATGCCAACCAAGTAAATGTCAAGGACATGAGGGCCATAGAGGAGCATTCCCCAGGGGATGTCCTGGAGTCAACTTTGGGAATGAATCTGACTATGAGTTATCCTCTTTCTCACTACATTCCTTTTTTTTCCGCGAGCTAATCCTGGTCTTGCATAGCTTAATCTGCCGCATCTTCCAAATCGAAGCTCAAAGAGATGAGGCCAGGGCCGCTCTGGCGGCATCCCAAGACAATGAGTTAATCGCCAAGGAACAGGTCATCAAAGTTAGCCATCGTTAAAACTAGATGCAAGTCGAGGTCAACAACCTCCACAAGAAACATGAGGAAGTCGATGTGCTAAAAAAGAAACTGTCTGAGGTCGAAGAGAGAACTAAGCAGGATGCCGAGAAGGCAAAGCATGACGTTGCCGAGGCAACGAATGCTTTAGAGGAGATTTTATACCAGTGCTTGGCATACAACCAGGAAGAAGATTTCTCATTTCTAGAAGTAGAGCTTTGGGGGCATTACCTCGCCAAGTTCCAGAGCCGACTCTCAGAATATCCCTTCGAAACCATGGAGGCTTCCAGAGCTGCTGAATGGGGGAGATGATGAGATGATTCCACTACCTTGTTTGATGGAACTAGGACTTCCCGGGGGCTCAGGATTGGCCCTGAGGCTAGGTTTTGAACTTGAGGATTGATAATGACTTTGGCCCATGATCGTGTTTAGGTGAGCGCTAAGGCTCGAGGGGGATCGTGCTCAAGGAGTCGAGGGATCAAAGCTAGTGAATTGAAAGGTAAGAAAACTGCACCCGATTATATGTTTGTGATGGGACTAAGTGCTCCCGAGAATTGCATCGTGTCAATGATGGTATTACGCCATGGGACATGTACAAGCGGCCTAAGAGTGCCGTACATAATACTTGCGCATAGGGCGCGGCTTGGCCACTGGTAGCCGAGGACAGCTTAACATTCACTGAGCTCGGCTTAAGCGGGCCGGAGTCAGTGGGATAACGGAGGGAGCAGCCTGAGAGCGCTAGCCCTAGTTATCATTTGTGTAGTGATATGAGATATGAATTGATATGCTTAGTGTGTTGAATACCTGGTCATACTGAATGATTATATGTTTGAGAACTTGTGATGCAATATGAGATATGGATTTGTCTATTGATTGCTTATGCTCTGTTGTTGTGTTTTCTTGCTGGGCCTTGGCTCACGGGTGCTACATGGTGCAGGTAAAGGCAAAGGCAGATTGGACCAAGCCTGAGATGGAGAGCTCCGAGGTGGAATGTACATAGCCAGCTGTTGATCACCATGGTCGAGGAGTGGATCAGGACAGGGATTACCTAATTGTCTGTTTTGCCTTAATATGGCCTGATATTGTGTATAAACCTTGTGTCTTTTGTAAACATTCTTTAAACTTAATATTTTTGGGATCCCGTGTAAACAGATGATGCTTCTTAATGAAAACGTGGCTTTTGAGACCAAACCATATTAAACCCTAGTTCCTTTATAGTTCCAGTAACACGATTTTAATAGAATGACTTGATTAGCAAGTCTGACACTTTATAAACACACAGTGTAAAGGTCTTGGCTATCCAGAGCGTTACAGTTCATTTCTATCAGTAAGGATGAATAATACAGCTGATCAATTTTTAGACCTCTTTGTGGAAGAGGTAGTGCGCCTTCATGAAATTCAAGGTTTATCTTACCAGATAAAGACTCTATTGTTACTTTTAGGTCATGGAGGGGTTAAGGAAGGCGATGAGTATATAGATGGAATTCAGTACAGTTTATTATTCTCAGACTGGCGGTAAATCAGAGAGAGAAAGAGAGAGTTATCCAGTATTGGAAATGTACCTTATGAGATGAGGTATGTTTGAGAATGTTTATCACCCGTTCATTGGAATAAGATGGGTGAGTTGTTGATTTTGGATCTTGAGGTAGTTCAGGGGATCATTGAGATTATTAGAGGTTAGAGCTTGGATGCTCATTTCTCAGAGTAAATGTAAAAGTTTTACTGAATTGAAAAGTAGGAACATGGAATTCTAAGTGGAAGATTGTATCTTCCTTAAAGTATCACCATGGAAAGGGGTGAGAGGTTAAGGGCAAGTTGAGCCCTAGATTGTTATGACAGTTTGAGTCCTGGATAGGACTGGTCAGGTTGACTTTTAATCAGCCTTATCATTGGAACTGTCAGTTGTATACAATGTATTATGTATTTCCATGCTTAGGACATGGGTTAAAAGGAAACTCATGAGTTGAGTTGTGGGAATTTGGAGATTGAGGCTAAGTTATCCTGTAAGGACTAGCCAGTTCAGATATGAAACAGAAAATAAAGTTCTGAGGAACAAAGTTATACCTTGAGTTAAGGTAAGGTTATAGAGACAGTGAGGTCGAGGGAACGACTTGGGAAACTGGAATCAGTTGTGCGGAATTGATATTCTGGGCTGTTCAGATAAATTTCGAGGACGAATTTCTGTAAGGAGGGGATAGCAGTAATGCCCCAAATTCCCTAATAAGGTTTAGGACCTTGATTAGGAGGTCGGGAGGGCCATACTTGATTTATTATGCCATTAATTGGTTATATGCATGTTTATGAGAATTATATTATAATATGATGATAAATGCATGCATATGGGTCTATTTTTAATTATAAGGGCATTTTTGTAATTTGGCTCGTTGATGGCGTAATTGTGTATTTTCATGCATATGGGTGAATTAAAAATAAGACCATATGATATGTGGATTTGTTTGCGCCATTCGGCATGAGACGATCTTGAGTGCAAAGTAGCGGTTTAGTCATAACGAGATTAAGTTCGGGGCTCGGGGTGAGTCTTGGGGTGAATTTAATGTTTAGAACGTTGCCGGGAATCAAAGGGTAACGAGATATGATTTATTGGTATTTGAGAATTTTGAGAATAACGGGAATTGGAGGGTGTTAATTATGATTAACGAGATAGGCGGGAAATGACGATTTTACCCTTGGAAGTCTTTAGAAGCCTTTGTTTGACCTAGGGGCAAAATGGTCTTTTCACCCCTAAGATATATATATCAACTCATGGATTGTAGAAGCTCAACAAAATAGAGCTGCTGGTTTTCCTTCAACCGATCCTCATCCTTTCTCCTCCCTCCTTTGGAGTTTTTGATCCCAATTTGAAGAATTAAGCTAGGAAATCAAAGGTTGGAGCTTAGAAACTTAGTTCATCCATTGAAGAGGACTCAAATCCAGGTTGAGGTAAGAATTCATCCATGAAATTTGGGCTATACTCTGTTTTTCTTATGGTTTTCAGTCAAGAGCGTTTGAAGTGGTTAGTTGGGAATTAATGGAAGTTTTGGAGTAAGGTTGTTTGGGTTTTGATGAGGGTGTGATATGGATGAAGTTTTGGGGTTCAATTTGATGTTTTGATGATGTTTGGGATTGGTTTGAAGGTTTGGTTTTCAAGGGAAGTCGCAGGGGAGAAGACCAGAAAAATTTCTGGTCTACTGATGGCGCCCCAGCGCTAGGCAAGGCAGAGAGTGGGACTCTATCTGTTTTGGGCCAGCGCCCCAATGCCATATAGTAGCGCCCTAGCGCCATCTTGCAGCACCCCAGCACTAGTCCATTTTCCAACAAACATATTTTTGGGGTTTTGGATGATTTTGGGGGCTTGGGGGATGGTTCCGCTACCCCGTTTGGGTGAGTGGGAGTCCCGAGAGTGCGGGATGGATCCCAGGAGTGAGGTTTTAGATTATAAACCTTTTTTATGATTTATTTTATTGATGGGATTCTATATTTGGTTATGACTATGTGACTGCTAAAAGATCAAAGGATTGATCGTTCTCAAGGGTCGTTCTTTTAGTAATTCTTGCTCGAACCCGAGGTAAGAAAACTGTACCCCATATGTGACATGCATGATTATTCTTGATGCAAGTTGAATGTTTAAATGTGATGCATGTGATGCACGTGAAACATGTGATTAGGGCATGCCATGAATGTTGAATATGAGATTGATCAGAGCTTGAGTCTTTGTGTTTGTGCATGATCATAATTATGCAAGCAACTGTTAAGTAAGCATGTGGAATTCCCTACTTTTGGATATTTGACATATGATATATGCCTGGAAGCATTGCTTACTTGTGCATGGCACTGACTAACTAGTCAGATTTGGCAATGGTGTCAGTATTAACTGTGAAGCTGTGACCTACTTGTCAAAGTTGGCAGTAGTACTGAGCACTGGTCACATGGTATTGACTAATGAGCCAAGGATGGACTTAGCGTGTTTAACGCAAGCCGATAAAGATTAGTTCTAATCGATATCTTCATTGAATGACTCAAATGAGAATTAATGCCGAACCGACCTCAAGTTCGATGAAAACTAAAAGTGCTTGTCTAGCCAAAGGCTAGTCACTTAGAGCCAAGGCCAGAGAGCCCCACATGGCTATGGGTGTTGAGCCCAAGTGACTTACCCAGCAGTCACTCATCTGATTACAGCCAATGCAGAAAGCCTAGGTGATGGTTTTGTCACACGACTGTGGGTGCCAAGCCCAGTAGTGACTTGCTTGTCAGTCACTCATTATGGTTTAACAGAACCTCAAAGTGATATTCACTCATCTGTTCAGGGCTATAAGCTTTGTATGATCATAATGATCATCATTGGCATGGTTGTGGGTGCTGAGCCCTGTGGTGACTTGCATGTTAGTCCACTCATTATGGTTTACGAGAACCTCTAGTGTTAAATCACTCATCTAATTAGGATTGACTTGATGATCATCCAATCAGGAGGGCAAGATTTCTTATCCTAGATTCCCCAGCATTATGTGAATTTATTTGCATGCTTGAATAGAGTTATGTTTGCTAGGCATGCCAGATATGATTTGATGTCATGATATGACTGTTCATGAGCATATTGAGTTTTCTTGCTGGGCTTTGGCTCACGGGTGCTATGTGGTGTAGGTAAAGGCAAAATAAAGCTAGACCATACTTGAGTTGGAGAGCTTAGGTGACGATGTGTACATATGCGGATGCTCGACCGCCCCGGCCGAGGGTTGAAAGAGGAACTAGGGTTAAAATTCAAGATTTAAAAAGTCGTAAAATAATCAATTTTCCGAATTCTAAGCTGAATTTTTTTATCAAATTTTGCCAACTATCTCAAGGACTATGGAGAGTTGTATGCCCCCCAAGAGATGATAATTTATAAGTATTCTAGGTCACTTTTACAAAATAAGTTCGAGATGCATTACAAAAAAAAATTATAATTTTGGTACCTTGTTTAAATTACGCGATAACCTTATATTATTCAAATTCTTGTAAAATAATAATGGCTTTCATAAATAAGCTTTACAAGAAAGAAGTAATGCTAAAAAAAACCTAACAAAATCGTCCTATTATTGGTAGTATTTTTTGAGATGTAGAGCATTCCAGGTCTGTGGTACCAACTAGCTCCACTTAACCGAGCTAGTTTGAAGGTTCTTTCACACAAGATTTCCACGATCTGGTATGGTCCTTTCTAACTCGGTCCCAATACACCATCTTTAGGATCTTTGTTTGCCAAAAACACCCTTCGAGTCTGCATTCTTTTACCTTTGATTTAAAGTAACAAGTAATTCTCTACTTATAATGGGTGAGCTGTAGTTATGACTCCTCCCATTTTTCCTCGATTAGGTTCAGAGATGAATTGAGCACATCATGGTTTCGATCTTGATTGAAGGTTTTCTACCTATGTGAAATCACTAGTGCCTCAATTGGGAGCATAACCTCACTTCCAAAGGTTAAATAGAAGGGATTGGGCCCTATGGAGGTGCGATGTGAGGTCCTATAGACCCAAAGTACTTGCATGAGCTGCTCGGGCCATAATCCTTTAGCTTCATCTAGTCTTTTCTTTAAACTCACCTTTAGGATTTTATTTACAGCCTCGACCTACCCATTAGCTTGCGGATACGCCACTAAAGAAAAACTCTTGGTTATGATGTACTTCTCACAAAAGTTCATGAAAAGATCATTATCGAATTGAGTTTCGTTGTTAGATACGATATTCTTTGGGAGCCCAAAACGACATATGATGTTCTTCACGACAAAATCAGGGGGTTTCTTCGAGGTTGTGGTCGCTAGAGGCTCGATCTCGACCCACATTGTAAAGTAGTCGATGGCGAAAAATGCATAGTGAACTCCTCCTTTTCCTACTGGTTGTGAACCAATTAGGTCGATCCCCCATACTGCGAATGGCCAGGGCGATGAAATCATGGTTAGCTCGATGGGTGCTACTCGAGCAATCATGGAAAAGAGCTGGCACTTATTACAATTTTGGATGTATGAGGCCGAGTCCTTTATGAGTGTAGACCAAAAATAATCCCACCTCAATATCTTTAGAGATAGGTTTTGCCCCCCAGTGTGGTCTCCGCAGAATCCTTCATGTATCTCATGTGGGATAGTCTGTGCTTCCTCGGGCAGAACACACCATAGGAAGGGTAGCGAATGCCCTTGTCAGTAGAGAATTCCCTCAACCATAAGATACCGTGGAACTTGATATAACAATTTTCTTCCGTCCTTTTGGTCATTTCGTAGCTTATCGGTTGTGAGGTACACTACTATGGGGGTTATCCAAGTTGGCTTTGTGTCAATCACTCTGACCTCAACCAATTCTTCTGTTATGCTTGGTCATTCTAAAAAATCCAATAGGACTACATTTAACATATTCTCCTCTGTGGTGGTGGCAAGTTGGGCTAAAGCACTAGCATTTGAATTCTGCTCGCGGGGTACCTGCTCAATGGAGCAGAACTCAAACTCAGACAAATCATCTTTAACCTTAGCAAGATAAGCTGCCATTTTGATACCTCGAGCTTGATACTCCCCCAATATCTGATTAACCACGAGTTGGGAATCACTATAACATTGAATCACATTTGCTTTCAGTTCTTTTGCCACTTGTATTCCCGCCAATAATCCTGTACTATAACAGGGCCAAGCCCTAAACACAGACCGGGTGCAGTTTTCTTACCTCAGGTCTTGAGTAAATAGTGTTTGACGACCCCCGAGTACGATTCTTTCCTCCCGAGCCTAACGGTTCACCCTAATCATAACCATAACAAAGAATAATTATCAGGAAATGAACTAATAAAGGCTTCCGGACCCAATCCTAGCCTCCAAGACCATGCCTTCTACTAACTCGGTAGTAGAACCATTCTCGAGCCCTTAGATTTGAGTTCCCAGCTCTTAAAACCCATTTTTTCTCATTTCTCCTATTTGAGTCACGACGCCCGAGCCCAAAACCATAGGGCATGTGTCGCGACAAAACCTGCCTGACGTCGCAACGCCAAAGCGGTTCGAGGCACCTGTTTCTCCCTCTGAGTTCATAAGGGCCGCGGTGCCCAAGGATAGAGCCGCGACGCAACATAGCGAACTTAGAATACCAACGATTTTTAGAATCGCCAATCCTCCAAAAACCATCCCAAAACATCGTTTTCAACTGTTTCGTCCATAATAATGGTCCCAACAACTCAGACATATCAAAACCAAACTTAAAACTCAATTGAACATCAAAATTCACTAAAAATTCAAAAACTAGAAAAACTAAACTGAAGAACATGAGTTTACCTCAGGTGAAAACGTTTGCCTTGATGATTACCAAGCTCACAAGCTTCCCAACTCTACTTAGAGCCACTCCAAATCCCTAGCTAGCTTGCTTCCAAGCTTTAAGATCAAGAACTCTAATTTCCTTCAAAGTGTAACACTAGTGAGAGATAGAGAGAGAGTGAGGCAACTTTTGAGTTAGTCCCCTCAGCCAACTCAAGTATAACTAATGGTCTAAAGAACAAAATGCCCTTAAAGCAACTCTCTCCTCTCAACGCCCCTCAAGGGAAAAATCGTCATTTTGCACTCCTGTCTCCCATTACACTTAAAATTCCCAGTTAATTATGCTAAACCTAGAATATCACTAATCCTCCCAAAATATGACTCACACTCTAGTGAGTCCCAGAAACTCACTGGATTACCGAAATACCCCTTGACATTCCCCGAGCCGGGTATAAGTTCTCCGTTGTGACTAAACCGCTATCTTGCTCGAAAGACCGACTCCTGTAGAATATCTCAAATATATCCACATAATAATGTGGTCTTGATCACATAATATCATATTATTATAATTAGACCCTCAACGGGTCAAAATTATAAATGTGCCCTTTCAAATAAAAGCGGGTTTGTTTCGCACATTTAATACACCTAAACATGCATAATTACTTATATAATAATATAACCCATGCAATTCACATAATAACATCAATATCCAATTTATTCACATAATATTCCAATATTGCCCTCCCACGCCCCTAATAAAGGCACTAAGCCTTATTAGGAATTTTGGGACATTACAACATCCCTTTTTTTAGCATTAATTTATAAATTTCCAACTCCAAGCGTGTCAATCATCTCTCGTAAAAATATTATCAATACCTTTGTGCGAATTTGGAGTTGAGAATTTATTCTTTGGTGATTTTTCAACACTATTTGTGTTATAAATTTTAGAAATAATGATATGGTTTGGTGCACACATATACAAAACTCTTGAATTACAACTTTGATAGTTTTAAATAGCATTTTCTGAATTCTCACTAAACATTTTGTTAAATAATTTTGCATAATTTGATTCATTATTTCATCTTGGTAATAATTTTTATCTGTTTGAATTGCTAGGGACTAGCAATAAGCTAGTTGGGGGTTGTGATTAGTGGTTGAAAATGTCATTTTACTAATATTAAATGTTAAAATAAATTAAGTTTTAATTAATATTTTCATGAATTTTATATGATATATTTTTATATTGAAAATATTTAATTTTAATTTAATTTATGTTATTTTGTATGACATAAAATATGTTTTGGTACTTTGAAATGAAGAGAAAAGAAAAGAATTGAATCTGAAAAAGAAGAAGGGAAAAATGGCAAAAGTGAAAGGAAATGCCCATTTCTTGTTCAGCCCAGCCCAGGCCCGCTTGTTTTTCCTCTCCCCAGTGCACCATTTGGCGTGTCCTCTGCCTACCACCTGCCCTCAGCAGCCCAGTTGACCCGCCTGCCACCCGGATCCGCCCTGCGATCCGAACCGCCAACCCGCTTGCGCCCCAACTGCCTGCCAACCTTCTACCTCGTGCCAAGTGGCACCATCTCATTGGTTTCGCCTACCCAATGCATTTTTCAGCTCATTTTGACCCATGTAGTCTACTATTTCTATAGCTTCAATTTTACTACAACACTCCACCTTCATGAAATGGAATATGACCAAAAATAGCCATCATAACACTATAAATAATAGTATTAATAATTTAATTTGGTTTTTTAATAATCAGATTCTATTATTGATATTTTATTTATTTGCAAACCCCATGTAACGACCCAATGATAAAAGACTAAAATCATGCGGAAATTTAAACTTTTACTTTAAATCATTGTACCGAAAACCCATATAAAAATCTTTTAAGAAAAGATTGTGTGCACACACTTTTAGTTTAGCAAATAGAATTACAACTACTCTTCCACAAAGTTATAGCAAAATAATGTCATAAAAAAAATAACAAGCTCCCATCTTTTTCTTTTCAAAATGGTGTTCCATCAAAAACCTCCCCAGGTCAGGTCACATGTACATATATTCGCAAGCAGTTTCCGACGCTCACTACTCCACTTTGCTTTTGCACTTACCTTCAACATGAAACAACTAGGTAAGCAAAAACGCTTAGTAATAGTAGCCTTACAACACAAGTATACTAAACCTAGTAACGGGTCGACCCAAGGTAGATATCGCTACTTGTCATTAGGGTATTGGATAAGTTCCAACCCTATCATATAATTATCAATAATAGCCATAACAGAAAATCAAGCACTTTGGTTGTACCCAACAACAAATTTTCATACATATTATAACAACCTGCACTTAGAAAATCCCAGGCATTCAAGATATATAACCATAAATACTTTGGTTGTTTCTAACAACCAAGTTCACACATATCACAATAACCTGCACTCAGAAAATTCCTAGAATATTCAAGATATATAAAACATATCATAACTAATCAATAAATTAACAACAAGGGATCTGGGCCTCAACCCAGTTCCAACAATAATATCCTAGCTCCAACTCGGACTATATTACCATTGTTCTGGCTCCAACTCGGACTATATACTCTTACCATGTCCTGGCTCCAACCCGGACTATATTTTTACCATGTCCTGGCTCCGACCTGGACTCATATTTTTACCATGTCCTGGCTCCAACCTGGACTATATTTATAACATGCCCCGGCTCCGACCCGAACTTTATTACGCTAAGGTTCTGGCTCCAACCCGAACCTACTTACCATTTAGCAGCAGAATGCAAAAGCATTGCAAGAGTAGGTATTAAGCATACCCTGGCCTTAATGACCTAAACAAAACTAGTGTAATCTACTAATACAAGCACGCCCTAGTATATTCATGTTGTAGCTAGGAAAGAGAAATGCTAACTTACCTGGAGTCCTTAGTTCCCAGCTGGATCTCTAACACCGCTATTCGTTTTTCCTTTTGCGGTTACTGTAATTAATACAGTGTACTCAGATTAAACAATTTAGATATTCTTATATCTAATATTCTACGATAGCTACATGAAATAAATTCTTAGAGACTCTATACTATAACCTCTTATACAGTTCACAGTGTATAAGGCCGAATTTCGTTTCAATCTTTACGGTATCATAAGAAAATCGACCTCACCGCAACACGCTCTCTGTGCTGTGAATTTTAATATTCTTTAAATAAAGAACTCTCTTATCAGATAACTCGTATTTTGGTTTTAGAAAAAGGAGTTCTACACAAATCATATCTTTAGAAAAATACAAACTTTTTCCTCTCCTATGAAAGTTTTCCGTTTTCTATCATTTACCAAGATACCACTTTATGACCCTTTACAATTAATATCTGAAAATGTTACTCCTTTCTTAAAGGTTCTACAAAACCCAAACTCCCATTTTTACCATTTTTATCTATAACCTAGGATCTCATTTTATGTTATTTTTGAAAAGAAGGGAAATTGGACCCTTAACTTATAAAATGGTAAAAATCAACTTTAATTAACTTAAGCTGATTTGGGGATTGGTTAAATATCCAAATCCTTAGTTATCTTTGCAAGGAACTATTTCTTTTCATTTCCAAAACTTTACTTCAACTATTTAAATTTAAAGTGGTAAGGTCTCATTTTTAAACATTTGCCCTAAGTTTAGTTTTTGGCAAAAACCCTTACACTATCATTTACGTATTCTGTGTCATAAGGAGGCAAACTAGGCGAAAGCCTCACGTCAAAACTTGTTTTCGGTTAAGAGAACTAACCTCCCAAAAATCACTTTTCGTTAAGGTTCGTAATGACTACTTTTCAGTTTTTTTAGGGCAAACTTAGAAAAATCATTTCTCTTAACCATGATACAGTTTTCTCTACAATTTTACAGGGGTCCTTATAAACATCTTAAATAATTTCCTTAAAAATTTTATAATTTTTGGGATGGTAAAGCCCATTCAAATATTTAAAGCAATCTGGGCAGTGCCTGCTGCCCAAAAGTTTTTCCCAGATTTTAAGGTAACTTTGACAATTTATTTCTCTTACACCGTAGCCTAGTTCTTTCTAAAATTTTACAGTGACCCTTATACATGTCTAAAATAATATCTTACAAAATTTCATAGATTTTAGATTACGAAAACCCATTCAAAAGTCAAAACAATTTGGATAGTGCATCCTGTCCAGAAATTTTCCAAATTTACATCACAATGCCAAAAAGTGCATAACTTGAGTTTAAAAATACTTTTTTTTACAATTTTTCAAAGCCTAACCTCAAGTACTCACAAATAAATATGCATATATACAATTTATTTTCACAAAAAGAGGCAGTAGAGTGCAATCTGACCCGTTGGAAGCCAGGCCATAAATTTTGGCAACATGCATTTTTAGTCACACTTAACCACAACAAGCATTTCTAGCATAAACCCTAGCCACATGCATGCATGAAATTCATCATATCACAAAAATTCAATCATAAGCATAAAAAAATAAGCTCAAAAACCATTAAAATACCCTATACAACAAGATCTACAAGAATCACCATAAAACTTAAGGAAAGCAACCATATATTCTACCATTTGAAGCCCTAGCTTGGAGATGTATTCCTTTGCTCTTCAAAAGCTTTCCTTGGTGCTCTAAACTCTCAAAACCGAGCCCCAAGTTCCACATGAAGGTTTTAAAGAAAGGATTAGGGTAGGAAGAACTTAGATGAGGAACAAGAACATGCAAAGTTACAAGAAACTCTTATCTTGTTTTATTTGATCACAATGGTGTTCAACTTTGAGATCCAACTAGTAAAGGATTCTCTTGAACCCTAGAGCACAAGAACAAGGCCATACATGGATTTTAGATCACATGCATGCATAAGGAACCCTAGGTTTCGGGTTTGAAGGAGAAGAGAAGAAAAAAATGTACAAGAGAACATTATACTTACAATAAACAAGGAAATATCTTCATGAAGCTTTTTCTTCTCCAATGGGGAAAAGGAGTACTAGTTCTCTCTAGGATTTGAATTTTTTGCAGCAATGGAGGAGAAAAAAATAGAGTGTATTCGGTTTTTGAGAGAGAGAGCTTGAGAGAGAGAGTGTTTTTCTTTTTGAGAAATGATTGGTTTTGGCTTGTATAAAAAGGTAAGAGACTTTTCCCATTCTTTAGATTTTGGAGTATGTAACCTAGCTTATGAGAGAGCCCTATGGTCTACCCCTAGCCTTGCGCCCCACCTCTCTCTCTCTCTTCCCTTGGAAATTACTTTTATGCCATTGCTTATTTTACCTCACATATAAGGAACCTAAGGGCCCTTTGGGAAGTTTGTGCTCTAAATTTCCCTTAATTTTTAACCTATAGTTTTTAAATATCCAAGCATAATTTAATAAAAAAAATTGTGACAAAAAATAAAATTTGTCAAAATATCCAATAATTTTGTCAATTTATCACATATTGACCAAAATGCCCTTAATGGCCTGTGCAAGAAATTTTCATTGTTAAGCCCAGATGATTGGAATTAAAACCTCAATCAATTCTCTTAAAAATTATTGGCTCAACAATAAATTCCTAGTTGCCAAACAAAATTAATATTTCTATTCCATAGTATTTCCTATTTTATTTAATCCGAGATTTTTCTCCCATTAGGGTTTATCCCTTGGTCCGAGACCAATCTTTCTTTACACAAAGCTAGATCCTTTATCGAATCATCATAGCGGCTGTAAAAATTTATGAATAATAAAAAATTCATATAATATCATTTATCAAAATAATATACCACATAATTCTTTACCTGCTCCAACCGGCTACTAACGTGTGTTAAGAACACGGGACATCACACCCCAAGCTTTTCTTTATTTATTTTTCAAGACCTTTTGAGGCTCTATAAATAGGAGCTCATTTTATCTATTTGATATGTAATTTTTAGGTAGAAAAACTCAACAAAAATAAGTCTCATTTATCATATTTATGCTCTATAATTGTTATGAGAATGTATAACATAATAGGCTAACCTTCTTAGGAAGGTTATGATGATCTTATATGCACTATGGCTTTATTTGGTATTTTTGATTCACAATGTGCTTCAAGTTTATATATTTGAGTGATTTATTTTCTTTCATGTCTTTTTCTTCATCTTATTATCTTTATTTATGTTTAGTAATAGTATATAGATTTTGTCAAGCACTTTCTATGTATTATCAAATTAGTAAACATAAAATAGACAATATCTTTATCATTTTCTCCATTCCATTCATATATTTACTTTTGCTAAATCTATATAGAATTAGTCATGCTCTTTCTATGTATTTTATAAATAGTAAAAGTAATATTTGTGTTAGGTATTATGTCCAATCTTTTATTGCATTATTGCCAACGGTATAGTGTCATATTTTAGATTTCTCATAAGACTTATCTCATCTTTCCATGGTGTAACGCCCTAATTTCTCATAGATTACCGAGAACACAACGTTGGATCATAATTCATAAATATTGCTCCTTTATTGAATAAAAACTTGAAAATAAATACATGGATCCATGGTTTTACAAAAATAAAATAATTGTCTTTAACATAAAAATGAGCAACATTTAAATAAAACTTTAAAATAACATGCTTTTAAAAAAATAGGCCCGCTTGATCTTCCTCGACTATATGGTCCCCACGAGTACATCACGAAGCTCTTAGGTCCCACTCACCACTGACCTTTCTATCCTTAATTTCTTGAAATAACAACATCATAAGGAGTGAGCTTCTCAGCCCAGTAAGGAAAACACAAACAAGAGTTAGTTATATAATCAAACATATCATAAATTTCACCAAAGTCATAAACAAACTTATTTATACTAATCACACAACAATAAATCCTAGGTCATATCATAACCTAAATCATATCACAGTCCTAAATCATAGGTCATAGATCATAAATCATAAGTCATAAGTCATACTTATAATCATAACTATGGGTCATAAGTCATAATCATAACTATAGGTCATAGGTCATAAATCATAATCATAACTATAGGTCATAATAACAAGTCAGATATAATAAAAATATAAGTGTTTATACAGGGGTGGCAATTAAGCCCCGGTCATAAGTCCATCATACACTGGACATCACTTAGGTCCGTCATAAAGTTTTGGCAACCGAGCCTACCGGACATAGTCCGTCATACATCATTGGACACCTTAGGTCCAGACACAGTTACCCCTTTATTGTACCTGAAATGTTAGGTCATAAACTATATCATAAACTACATAAACTAGGTCATAATACTAAACTATCTAATTTTCCTTACCAAAACCCGGAATATTGGAGACAAGAGCGGGATTGAA
Source organism: Humulus lupulus (assembly GCF_963169125.1). Classification (NCBI taxonomy): domain Eukaryota; kingdom Viridiplantae; phylum Streptophyta; class Magnoliopsida; order Rosales; family Cannabaceae; genus Humulus; species Humulus lupulus. Next base: position 266,919,327 of record NC_084794.1, on the reverse strand, counting down.
ACTTCTAAAACCAAACATAAAGAAACTATAAGTTTCTAAAGAAATAAAGTTGAAGAGAAGATCTAAACCATTGAGATAAGAACTTATCGAAAACCTTATGTTTCAAAGGAATTGAACACCTAACCAAAAGTCACTGTCACAAGTTAGGATTTGAAGAAAAATGAAAGAATAATAGAAACTATAGTGAACTAAACCTGAAGATAATGAATACCTTGGATAGCTTAGAACCTTGATCTATACCTCGAACACCGAAAAAACACAAACACTTACTTCCCAAGTGTTTAGAAAAGCCTTAGATTTGAAAGCTTTAACCCCAAAACCCTAGTGTTTTTCTCTAGAACGAACTTAGCAGCTTGGAGGCTCTGAACTGTGCTTGATGAATAGAATGGCTGAGTGAAGGGTCCTATTTATAGAGTTCAAGGAGTGAAACTAACTCCTTTAAAATGAATAAATAAATTATTAAAAATGAATAAATTTGAATTATCTGTTTAACAGATGCTGAGAACTCGGTCAAAAACATTCAGGAACGAGTCAAGGTTGTTGAGGGCTGTTTCTAGTTCGGAATATTACGAACAACTCAAATATGGCCACTGGAGCCGATATATCACCTAGGGTCGATGATATATCGCCCCTACCATGATCCCGAGGGTGTAACACCCTGGGTTTTCGGGTACCTTTAAACCACTCGGGTCGGGATTTTTCCTCGAGTTAAGAATATTATTTTAAATAATATTATATTTGTTTGGAAAATTATTCCATGAGTTATTGCTAGCCAAATTATGAATTTTGTGATTTAAAAGTCAAGATAAGACTTTCGATCTTGAACCGACACAAAAACCCTGATCGGGTAAAAATCTCAGAAAATAAAAAGAAAGGCTATGGAAAATATATTTTGGGCATAAAATACATTCATAAAAATTAAAGTTTGGTAAAAAATAATAAACCTAAGAGAAAATGGAAATTTTAGGGCATTTTGTGTTAAATGCTTAATTTTACTGAAGTGGAGAAATTTTATTCCATAAATAGACCTTAGGTAAAATTTTATTGTGTGATTAATTAAATTAAATGTGAGTGACATTTAATTTGATTATTACGTGTTAAGTTTTGTTTTTAAAACTTAAATAGAGTAAAAGGTATAGAAAGTCAATTTGAACTTTTCTTCTTAGGAAATATTGATTCACCTTTATAAATATATATATATATATATATAAATGCATATATAGGAAAGGTTGGCCGGCCATGTGAGGCTTTAAAGTAGTTTGAACAAAAATTTATTAACTTTTAAATCCCATTTATTTAAATGTTAGGGATAAAGGCAAGTGGGTAAAACACTTGAGTGTTTTAGGTTATAATTAGAGTTGTATAAACTCTTCCAAACCCTTCCCCAAACCGACCACCCACTCTCTCACTTTCACTATCATCTTTTTTTGAAAACTCTCTCAAGTTTTCTCTCCATCTTCACCCTCAAGAACACTAAGGAGACTTGGAAGCTAAGCCTTGGTCTAGGAAGGTAAAGTTTCAATAAACTTGACTTTTGTAAAGTTTTAAACCATAGATTTTCAAATAGCTAATTATCTATGTTGTTGGGGGGAGTTGGTTAGGGTTTTTAAAAGGTTTTGAAAGAGCCAAAGCTAGTAGGAAGATCCACACTTTAAGCAAGAACACCAAAGAGGTAAAAAAAAGTTTACTTTTATGGTTGTTATTGTATGATTTTTAGTTTTAAGCATTATTTTGTATAGTTAATGCTTAAAGTTTCTTATTGGTGATGTAATAAGGTTATGGTAGTTGTTTTTATAATTTTTATGATGCTTGTGTGTTGATTTTTTGAAATAGGGATCAAAACCCCCAAGGGTTTTGTAGGAAACCTTAAAACAAAATACATGTTTTGAGCTGTGACTTCCAAGGGGTCAAGCATCGAATGTATATTGAATTTGTAATATTTAATTATACTATGATGTTGTTGAGATTGAGTACATAAAATCGAGCTTTTGAAACACTAAAAAATGTTTAAAAATGAGTGAGTTATGCTATTTCAAAGTTTACGTAAAAAACTGTTTTTTCTTCGTATTCTTATTTTCGGAACCAAGTTTGGACAGTCACTGTATAGGGCAAATAAACCTAGTGTTTTCAAAATTTTTTTGGACATATTATTGGCATAACCTAGTATTCCACTGTAAAATTTGGTAAAAAAAATACTGAACGGTTTGAAAGTTATTAAGTGTCAAAGTTTGGAAAAATTAAGGACTTGAAAATAAGGTAATTTTTACCTCATTGTTGGAAAATAATTTCACCAATAAAAAATGCTCATTTTGACCTAAGATTTTACAAAGACCTAAATGGCATACCAAAAATAGAATCGGGAAATTTTGGTAACAATTGTGTAAGTAAATTTCATGTTATGAAGTAACAAAGTATATAGTTAAAAATGTGAAAAAATAGGGTTTTCACACTTAGTGCAAAAATGAGATTTTGGAACTTAAGGTAAAAAGTAAAATTTTGCTTATTGCAAGATAAAAACTTGGTAAGTCTTGAAAACATATTTTGACTAAAATTACCACTTTGAGTATAGTGTGAATTATTTTTATTAAAGAAGTTTTATTCTTTTTAAAAATAAAAGATTTAATTTATTAATAGTTAATAAATTAAAAGAGGGTTTAAAACCCTATATTTTGAGAAAATGATTAAGTGAATTATTTTCTAGTAAGTAAACTTGATTAATTGATTTTGAAAAATTAACTAGTCAAGATGAGAAATTTTTAACGGTTTTCCTAATTAAGATATATTAGGCTATTTTTCTTAAAACGATTTTTAGAGATTAAAACCTTAAGAAAAATAAAAGGAAAATTAAGAGTTTATTTTCTTTAAAAATAGTTAAGGAATTAATTAGTATTTTATGGATATAATACCGGCTAAAATCTTCCATATATTTAACCGACTTGTTGAAAGTACGGGTCAACAGCGATGCGTTTAAAGAACAAGATTTTTAGCGGATTGTGGGAAAATACGATTTTGATACCCGAGCCTAGGTATCGAAACCATAGGATAGGTCTCCCTGAGACTTAGGGTTTAGTCTCAAATATTTTTTTATGAATTTCCTTAATGGGTTTAAAAACCAAATAAGGATCATTAGTCCTTACAAATGATTTTTATTAAAATGACCAAACTGCCCAAAATAATAATAATGAATTATGAGTGTCATAATTAATCCGAGTATACAGTATTGGCTAGCGTAACTGGACTGAACGTTGGAGGGTGAAAACCTACTGAGTGCTAAGGACTCCAACTAAGTCAACTTATATTGTGTGGTTGCAACATGAAACGATTATTGTATTGTATGCTAGTATAGGGACACATGCACATATATACACTGTCGTAGAGAGTTGCTTAGAGACGTTAGTCTAGTGAGTGCTGATTTAGAAAAATATGAACGGTAGATATCTGTCATATCCTAGACGGCTGATCCCTGTCACATTGCTTGATTTTATTATGTTCAGTTCATTACCGCGACGAGTGGCCAAGAGGTGAGGATTGCTGGTTAAACCTAGGGGTGCCAAAATGAATGGGACCTAGGGGCCCTCATGCTTACTTAATCAGTGAACAGTTAGAACCGAGCAAGTGCTCTGATAAGTTATTCTCAGATAGCAGCCGTGAATATTGGCCATTCAGTGAGAGTGCCTAGAGATACTAGGGGTTGCCAAGATTGAGTGAGGCTGAACACCCTAGGGGCAACTGCTCACCAGCACCACTGATTAATATAGAAGTCTCTGTAAAACCGTGTAAAATCGATTTACTCTTGGATAAGTAGCGATGCCCTAGGTAACACGATAGTTACCCTTGATGGGGATATTTATTGGCTAGATCTTAGTGTTGAGACTCGGTTCTCTCTTACAGATTAGCATTTATGTTGGAGGCGTGTTATGCCCGAATTGTTGGAAGTTGTCGAGCGTTGGTCTCGAAGTATATTGTGATATGATATATCTGCTTGCTTTGGGATTTTCTGAGTGAAGGGATATATTTGTTGATAAGATATAGTTGTGAAATAATATATCTACTTGCTCTGGGATTTTCTGAGTGCAGGTATTTATTTGTTGATAAGAAAGAGTTGCGATATAATATGTCTGCTTGTTCTAGGATTTTATGCGTGCAGGATTTTATCTGTTTATATGAAATAATTTATCATTGGTTATCAGGCATGACCATAAGTTTTCCAAGACGCTTTTGCGTTCTTAAAATTGATTGTGTAGGGTCCGGATGGATCTGGAACCCTACTTCTCTGCATGCTTTGTTTAAGGTTGAACTTACTAAGCGTTTTCGCTTACCTAGTTGTTTCATGTTGTAGGTAAGAGCAAGGGCAAGGCAGAGCAGTGAGCGTTGGAGTCTACCTTGAAAATGTACATGTGGACCGACCTTTTGGGAAGCTGTTTTATTTTTGGAAATGTTGTGTAATTTTCCTAAACTAGGCTCACTCTACTCTTTATAAAATATGTTTGTTATTAAATGTTAAGTATGGCCATAAAATTTTTTAAAAAGTTTTTTTATACAGGTTTTTGAGACATTTTGTTAAATGAAAACATGTATATTTCCACATTATCGAGTCTTAAAAATCCGGGTCGTTATAGAGGGTCCGTGGTTTCGTTCATGCGAAGTCGACGTGTTTTCTATATCAATTATAGGCGATATATCAGCCCTTATAGCTGCGATATATCGGCATACGTTGATATTTTAAACACGTTTTTGCACATTTCAGGATAATTTGAAAGTGATTAAAACTACTTTGACTGAGTAAAACGTGATCCTAACAGATGATGGGAGGTTCTAGAGCTTCTAGATCTTTCTTTTAATTAAACTATTCATCAAAAATACTTAAATCCTTAATAAACATGCTTGTGACAAGTGTCACACTCTTATTTAATCTATCTAAACCTTAGGTTATAATAAATAATATTCTTAGGACTATACTCATTAATCAAACCTTATGATAAAATTAATATTTCTAAACCATATGCTAAACTTATAAAATCCATAACTATTTCTACGTGTTTCTAACTAAATCTCGGCTTGAACCAATATCCATGAAAACTAAAGCTCTACAGATGCTACTACTACCACTATCTAGCTAAGTAAAATTTCGGGACGCTACACATGGTAAAGAATATTAATCACTTAAAATGCATTTTTGTGAAATATATTTGTGCTTCAATGTTAAATCCTTCAAATTAATAGTTGGGATGTGAACTATCCATTTGTGTAAATTTTGTGAATCAAAGATCCAAATAAATAAGCATGCATATTGGTGACTCTTGCTCCTTCCTAATTGTTACCTTTTATTACATCACACTTTATCCAATCTTTATTTATAATATTTAAATGTCAAGAACAAAAAAAAAAATCACTTGTTCTCATGTTCTCACATTATTTATCTCTACACTATTTATTGTTATAACTTTGTTTCTTTGCCTCCTTGTGGAATCGACCGCCTGATCTATACAACAACCACTGCTAATGGAAGTCACGTTTGGGTGTTAAATCAGCTGTCAAAGTTTCTGATGATCAACGATAAACATGAAAGGCATTGTGGATCAATTGATGTTACTTTATATGCATGGTAAGTAACTAATTCATACATCATTTTTCATGTTTTATTATGCGCAACATCTTTTGATAACTTCAAAATGTACTCAAGACATTTCACTACAATTAATCATAAAATTAAACTCCCATTTCAGTTTAATTATGAATGACGACAAGTGATGGTGCCTATTATTTTCTTTACTCCACAACTTGATGTTTTAAAATGGAATTCATTTTTTTACTCCAATGGTTCTTCACTTTGCAAGTGGGCCTCACTTTGGTAGCCTATATTTATCCCAAACTTATTCATAAATGAAACTAAACTACTTCACTTCCTCAAGTGGGCTAAGAAAAAATGATTAAATTAAAATTTTAAATTTTTAATGTTTGTGTAGGAAAATTCAATAGTTTGCTCATTAAGCTTGCTCACTACTTAATGAGTATAATATATAAATTCATAATAGTAACATTAACCTTATTATATGCTTTCAGTTTGGCTGCATCATTTACTTAATTAAATGAAACTTTCAAGGGTGCTTATAATCTCATCGACATAAATCTAATGGCGGAGCCAGAAGACACAGAATTGGAAACAAAAAAAATGAAATAGTTGCCAATATCAAAACTGAAAATTGTGCTTACGGCCCGTAGAAAAACAAGATCCCAACACAAACCAATAATGCTCCCATTTCCAATAGGGAGATATTCAAAATTTACAAATGAAAATGGAAATCTTACTATTTTTGTCTTTGACGAAGGACAATGTGGTATATACGACATTGTCATAGGTTCAGTAAGTCCTTAAATTCGTAAATTAATCCAAATGATTAATTGAACTTTTTAATTTTTAATACAAATATTCCTACTCATTTATACAATGCTCGTTACCAAGTTAATTTATTATCATTTTATCATGTTATAAATAACTCATAAATTGTTTGCACTTTCAATGTTGCAAAATATAGCTTTCAAGACGGTATTGCACTGGTAAAATTCTTCCATTTGTCATTTGGAATGGAGTTACGATCACAACGAATGGATTTAGATCAATATAAACTTGTCACAATGTACACCAATGACTTCCACAAATTTGGTGGAGTTTTCAGCTGGGAATACCATCCATTCAATGACTCTCATCATATGTATACAAAAGTACTATAGAATAAGAACAACAAGACAAGGAAACATACCACTGCCACGTGCCCAGTCATCATCTACTGCTATATGGAAACAACGAAGGTAGTTTCATTAACTTGTTTCATTTTACAAATGAGGCTATTAAAATGAATTACGATGTTGGACTTCCCTTACAACCACTCCTATTTCAACACCAATTGCCTGGAGTAGCAATGAAGGAGTCATTCTACATTCAACCAATGGATTAGGACCATGGGATTGTAGCGCACCAATTTTTTTATTTATTTTAATTGTTGTTTATATTAAATTAATTGTTAATTGTTAAGTGTTAGAATTTTATTTTTAAATTGTTTGAATTGTGTGTATCCTAATTTCAGCACGAGTCTTTCACTCAGCTCATGTACAGCTGGCAATTAAATACATGGAAGAAATAGCCAAGGAGTCCATTTATTATCCACGAAGACAGCACAGTTTTCATGATGGTTATACGAGGTAGGGATGCATAAATTGAAAAGCGCGAGTTTATAATATTCATAAGGCACGACCTCCATAGTACGAGCTCGAAAGCATATCCAGCCCGTGGTAACTTGGATATATGGCGTATCTGTGGATCCCCGAAGACCCAGATATTTTATACGAATATTTATGGCTAGCCTGTGATATTTAATGTCCCAGATATTAGGAGACCATTTATTTCGTGATTAGATCACATCCTAGTAGAAATGGGAATATTACACATTAAATGTAATAAATATGTGAATTCGTGATTGACTTATGCGATTACCCACACCTGTCCAAGGATTTTCTCTATAAATACTGAGAATATTGGACAGGAAAGGGGGAGATAATTATGTAATACTGAAACTCTGCCAAAATAGAGAGAAAAATAGCAATAATGTAGACTCGTGGACTAGGTGGATTTTAACCACTGAACCACATAAAAGATCTGTGTTCTTGAGAGTTAATTTCTTATTTCGGTTTATCATCAAGCACTAATTCAACCTTGTTATTTTCTTTATTCACTGTTGGCAAAAAACCACGTCAACAGTTTGGTGCTTTCATTGAGAGTTGAGATTAGTGCTTTCATCAAAATCCCAATCAAATCTCATCATGGTGGTCACTCGCTCAATGCACAACAATGAGATGGAACAGCCTGGTGGGCAAAGGGCCCATCATGCCACTGTTTCAAATGAGCATGGCCCTGAAGTTCAGCAATGACCGGGAAAGCAACCGGTGGGCCACGACGATACTGGGGGTTCAGTGTCATTGCCACGGAATCCTAACCCAGACTACTTGACTGCAGTTGAGTTGGAAAACATGCAGTTAAGAAGCCATCTTTCCTAGGCAAATTGAGAAGGCTTTGGCTCGGTTACCCCCTTTTGCAACCGACGCTAATGTTGGAAAGAGGCAAAGTAGGTCTCATAAGTCCCACAGGAATAGCCGATCAAAACCAAGTCGGTTAGTCAGAAATGCCACCCAAGCTCTATGCCTACGGCGCAAGATCGCCAAAATGCTCAACCTAGTGGCCCTCCTAGGGGGCATCGACACGTTAGTCGATCGGTTAGAAGCGCGACCCCAAGTTCGGTACCTCCGTCTCCTGCGCCTGGAAATACCCATGGCAACCCACGAGGAGGGGCCAGAGTAGGGTCACAGAGACAAAATGTTCCAGCCAACCCTCCTGTGTCACGATCAGGTCGCCAGACGCAAAAAGCTAGAAATAGTGGTGCGGAGCGAGTGCGGGCTAACTTAGTTCGCCCTGATGGGACAAGAATTGCCTCGCCAGTCAGGCATCCCCCATCAACCATAAGACATCCGAAACTGCCTTGTTCTACACGGGACATTCCTGCTTATGGAGATAGCAGGAAAAATCCTCCTCCGTCTGCTCCTACTTATGTCCTGTGGACACGTATCAATAATCTAGATCCTCAGCCTCAATCGCGAGCAGTAATCTTTGCAAATGGAAGTTATTGGACTGAAATTCATTGAAGTGGCAGGTCTGAGGGCGATCTGAGAAACCACCTAAGTTTGGCACAGAGTCCTCGATACGATCCACAACCTGATCTACGAGATTGCCTGAATTCACAAAGAAGAAATTCAGGCCGAAATGAAGGAGTCAGTTACACTCGTCAAGGGGGAGGTCCTTCCGAAGTACATGATAACGGGAATGTCCCACAAAACCAAGCCTGAACTTGGAGGGACAACAACTCGCCGAACACGTACGATAGGATGGGAGCTGTTGAACAGCCCCAGAATAACCAAGGAACCAGATACCAAACCCTTGAAAGGCTTGACCAGATGGAGGAGCTAATGAAGAAGCTCCTATCAGAAAAAGAGAAAGATGAGTGTGATTCAGAGGATGAGCTCGAGCTTTTCGCCCCAAATACTACGGCAACTGCATATCCACTGGGTTTCAGAATGCCACATTTGTCAAATTTTGATGGAGATGGAGATCCGTCTAATCACCTGGGGATGTTCAACACCATAATGATGGCCCACAACATCGGGCCCGAGCTAAGATGCCTTATATTCCCCTCGACTCTGATTGGGCCATCTAGGCAGTGGTTCAAATAGTACAAGAGGTATTCAATAAGCTCGTGGAAGAGTTTTTCCACTGATTTGAAGAGAGCATTTAGGGATTCTCAAGCAGCTCAAATTAAGGCTGACTCTTTGGCTAACGTAAAGCAGCAGCCCGGTGAACCGTTGAGAGCATATCTAAGTAGGTTTGCCAATGTTGCTACACGAGCTAGAGACACCGATGAAAGTTCTAAGCTGATGGCAATGAGGACGGGAATCCTTGTTAGAGGCGACCTGTGGAAAGAGCTACAGAGGAAAGGAGTTAATAATGTGGAGGAGTTCTTGAAACGAGCTCAAAGGTGGGTTAACCTAGAAGAGGCACAAGCTTTCGTGGCAGGAACTAGCCAAGTCCCTGTCCATCCCGTTGGAGCGGTAATAGATGTTGCAGCTACGACTCAAACCGTTGCCCATAATAGCCAAGGGGGAAATGATAAGAGAAAGAGAAATGGTGAGGGCGACCAGAGCGGAACAAAGAAAAACAAGTCTATGGAGAAATTTAAACCGGTCTACACAATATATATCGATCTCACGGATACTAGAGAACACATCTTCTTAGCTAATTCTACTCGCCTTCCATGGAAGAAACTAGAACCGTTAAAGAATCAAAAAGAGAGATTTTTTGAAGTTTTGCCGATTCCACAATGATACCGGTCATAATACTGATGACTGTAGATAGCTGAAGGATGAGATCGAGACTCTCATCAGGGCAAGAACTTTGGCTCAGTACGCTCGGAATTGAGTGACTCCCAATCAGCCCGCTGGACAAAACACTCCGTCAGCTCCTGAAGCTTCAGTGAATCAAGCTAAAGCTCAGACAAATCAGAACAATCCTCCTCCGATAACAAGATGAGATATAGCCACTATTTCAGGAGGACCTCATCTGGCAGGTACGAGCAGAGTTTCCCAGAAGAGGTATATCAACGAACTGAAGTCCCATAACGGAGTGGAGTTCGTCCTGGAGCAACAGTTATCAAAGTAGCAGCGATTGGAAAAACAACCAATCATTTTTACGGAGGAAGATGCCAGCCATGTCCAATTCCAACATAATGATCCTCTGGTCATAATAGTTCAGCTCGCCAACCGGAGAGTTAGGAGGACACTAGTAGATAATGGCAGTTCTGTGAATCTACTTTATAGGTCCACCTTAGAAAAAATGGGATTGTCTGTAACCGAGCTGAAGGCAACTTCAATGATTCTATATGGTCTTTCTGGTGAAGGGTCAGCTGCTATCGGAATGATCGAATTGGTGGTAACATTGGGCGAAGGTCCACAAATTGTCTCCAAGCTACTTTAGTTTATGGTCATCGATTGTCCAGTCGCGTACAATGCGATTTTGGGTCGACCTGCGTTGATGGCGTTTGAAGCCATAACCTCTATTCGCAACCTAGCAATCAAATTCCCCTCATCTGCAGGAATATGCACTGTCAGAGGCGATCAACTCGCTGCCAGGGAATGCTATAGCATTTCTATGGGGGGAAAATCACAACCCAGGCAGGAAGTGATGGCCATAAGTGACAGAGGTGAGGAAGTGGAAGCTGCCTACGGGATGGAAGAACCTCAAGAAACAAAGGATAGTGACGTCGCCCCAAATGATGATATTGACCCATGAATGGGAGAGGATAGATCAGAGCTCCAAGCTACTGAGGAGCTCGAGGAAGTAAACATAGATCCCATAGACACTTCAAGAGTCATCAAGATTGGGAAAAATCTTGGTGATGATAGGAAAAATGAGCTAGTTAAATTTTTACAAGGGAATCTAAATGTTTTCGCCTGGTCCCATGAGGATATGGTGGGAATAAGCCAGAGTGTGATCATGCACACTCTAAACTTGGACAAAAACGTGCCTGCAAAATCCCAAAAATAGAGACGTTTGGGAACAGTCCGAGCTGAAGCATTGGAAGAAGAAGTAGCTTGGCTATTAAAGTGTGGGTTTATTCGTGAAACAAAATATCCAACCTGGGTCGCGAATCCTGTCCTGGTCCCGAAGCCAAACGGAAAGTGGAGGATCTGCATCAATTTCTCCGACCTGAACAAAGCTTGTCCTAAAGATTGTTTTCCACTGCCGAGGAATGATCAGTTGTTAGATGCCACCGTGGGACACGAGCTCATGTCCTTCATGGATGTGTATTCTGGATACAACCAGGTCGCGATGAATCCTGCAGATCAGGAGCATACTAGCTTTATGACTCAAACTAATGTATATTGTTACAAAGTTATGCCCTTCGGGCTGAAGAATGCCGGAGCTACCTACCAACGGTTAGTCAACAGAATGTTCATTGGGCATATTGGGAAAAATATGGAAGTGTATGTCGATGATATGCTGGTCAAATCCAAGACTGCTGATAACCATGTATCTGATCTAAATGAATGTTTTGAGATCTTGAGGAAGTATAACATGAAGTTGAATCCCCAGAAATGTACTTTCGGAGTGGCGTCGTAGAAATTTCTGGGATTCATAGTCAATACAAGGGGGATAGAGGCGAACCTAGATAAAGTCAGATCATTATTGGAAATTCCTTCACCTAGCTTGTGTAAAGAAGTTCAGAGCCTGATCGGAAAGGTGGTAGCCCTGAACTGATTTATTTCAAAATCCACTAAAAGTGCTTTCTGTTCTACAACTTGCTTAAGGGAAACAAGAAATTTGAATGGATTGAGGAGTGCAAGCAGGCATTCCTCGACCTAAAAATGAACTTGGCCAAGCCCCCAGTATTGTCTAAGCCCATGTTTGGAGAACCCCTGTTCCTTTATTTGGTAGTGACAGAAAATGTAGTTAATGTTGTGTTAGTTCGGGAAGAAGATTGCACTCAAAAACCAGTGTATTATATAAGTAAGAGACTTCAAAGCTAAATCATGGTATCCACTGATAGAAAAGATAGCATTCTGCCTAACATTAACTTCCAGGAAGCTCAGATCATATTTCCAGTCCCATTCAATCCACATCATGACCGACCAAACTCTAAGGCAGGTATTACAAAAACTTGAAACGTTGGGATGTCTTTTAAAATGGGCAGTTGAACTCAGCCAGTTCGAGATACTGTACGTACCACAGACCTCGATCAAAAGCCAGGCCCTTGCTGATTTTGGGGCTGAATGCACCAGATTTCAAGAGGAGCTTTTGAAGGAACCGGTGCAGGAGTTGTGGAAAATATTCGTAGACGGCTCATCGAACGAGAATGGATCCGGAGCTGGGATCATATTGATCTCTCCAGAAGGGCATTGATTTCATACAGCTCTGAGATTCAGATTCAAAGCATCTAACAACAAAGCCGAATATGAGGCCTTGTTAGTCGGACTTAGAGTGGCAAAAGAACTGATAGCAAACGCCATCCAGTTCATGGTCAATCAGGTGTTGGGGGAATATCAAGCACGTGGTACGATGATGGTAGCTTACCTAGCTAAGGTTAAGGGGGAGCTATCCAAATTTGAGTACAATATTGTTGAATAGATACCTCGTAAGCAGAACTCTAATGCTGACACTTTGGCAAGGCTTGCCACCACCAAGGAAGCTGAGACTTTGAATGTAGTACCAGTGGAATTCTTGGAGAGTCCAAGCGTGGCAGAAAAAATGATAGAGGTCGAGATGATTGACACGAGGCTGACCTAGATGACCCCAATAGTGGAATACCTTATAACAAGAAGGCTACCTAAGGAAAGAAAGGATGCAAGAAAAATACTCTATCAAGCTCCGAGGTATGTGCTAGTGGATGGAACATTATACCGACGTGGTCATTCACTGCCTCTTCTACGGTGTGTTCTGCCTGAGGAGGCTAAAACCATTCTGCAAGAGGTGGATGAAGGCTTTTGTGGAGATCATGCTGGGGGGCTAAACCTAGCCTTAAAAATATTAAGGCAAGGTTATTTTTGGCTCACTTTAACAAAAGATTCCATCTCCCATGTTCAGAAATGCGACAAATGCCAGTGCTTCGCCACAGTCGCTTGAGCTGCTCCAGTCGAGCTAACGATGATCTCGTCCTCGTGGCCATTCGAAGTCTGGGGAATTGACTTAATAGGATCCTTACGTATGGGAAAGGGAGGAGTTCGTTAGCCGGTGGTGGCAATTGATTATTTTACGAAGTGGGTAGAGGCTGAGCCTTTGGCATCCATCACTTCAATAAGAGTCCTGGAATTTGTGGTGAAAAACATTGTATGTCGATTTGGGCTTCCTAAAAAGATCGTGTCAGATAATGGAACCCAGTTTGACAGTGATCTCTTCACCGACTTCACTTATGTCAAAAGCACGTCGTTCTTAAAAGTTTTTCTTCGGTAGCATATCCACAGACCAATGGACAGTTTGAGGCTGTGAATAAGACCCTAAAGGCGAGCCTTAAGAAAAGGATAGATGAGGCCAAAGGAGTCTGGCCTGAGTAGCTCCCGCAAGTACTTTGGGCATACTGAACTTCCCACAGGACATCCACAGGACACACTCCTTTCTCCTTGACCTTTGAAAGTGAGGCCGTCCTTCCCATCGAAGCAAAGGTAACCATGCACAGACTAAGGACATTCATCCAGGAGCGGAATGATGAGCTACTTAACGCATCTCTCGACCTGATTGATGAGAAACGAGAGGATTCACAGTTACAGCTCGCGCATTACCAACAGAAAATCACTCGTTATTTTAATTCTAAGGTCAAGAGATGTAGTTTTGGATTTGGTGACCTGGTTCTCCGAAGGGTCTTTTTGGCAAACAAGGATCCCAAGGACGACACTTTAGGCCCGAACTGGGAAGGACCATATCAGATCGTGGAAGTTTTGCGTGAGGGAAATTTCAAGTTAGCTCGGCTTAGTGGAGAAACAATCCCACAGACCTGGAACGCCATGCACCTAAAGAAGTATTACTAGTAGTATAACCATCCATGCAAGGCTTAGTTATAAAAGCCATTTAACTAAATAACGGGGGATTATTATGTAATTTTTCTTGTTAAAGCAGTTCTAAATAATTTTTCTTTATAATGTTATTTATGAATTAGCTTGTGTATTAGCGTTTGTATAATCAACCAAGAAAGTCTTTACATTCTGGTTACTTGGGGGGCATATAACCCGAGGTGGATCAGAACAAGGTTGCCAATTGAGTTTAAATTACTTAAAATCCTGGATACCACCAGGTACAAAAATATCTTGGATACAACCAGGTCAGACACTTAGAAGCTTGGAAAATTGATTATTCGACGACTTTTTAAGAGCTCGAGGTGTTAATAAACCTAGCACGAACTAAGTTTAAATCACTTAAAACCCTGGATACAACCAGGTTCAAAACTTAGAAGTCAGCAAAATTGAATATTCGATGGCTTTTCTAGAAGCTCGAGATGTTAATAAACCTAACACGAACTAAGTTTCAAATATTTAAAATCCCGGATATAACTTGGCCCAAGGCCTGACACTATAGGTATGATATAAATCAACACATTAAGTTTGGATATAATCGAACTCAAAATATCTATCCCGATCTAAAAATCGATTCCTAAAATCTCGAATGTACAAGTCTAAGAAAGCATAAACATGAGAGATAAGCAAGGAAACGACAAATAGATTAAAAATTAGATATACAAATTGAAATTCAATTTGTACCGAGGAGAAAAACCTCGAACTAAGCCCAAGGGCAATTGTTTACAAAAAAAAAAAAAAAAACAAAGACTTCATTGAGCCCTTCCAGGACGCTCTGAGGACGTGACCTCCTCGATCTCCTGGTCGCCCGCTATAGAAGCGTCCCTTGTTTTCGAAGACTCTTGCAAGATCTAGGCCTTGAATTTTTCAAGGTATGGATCCCACAGCTCAAGAGCCATGAAAGAAAAGTTGCCATCGTGGTTAAAATCCTAGAAATGGTACAACATGTCTTCCATGGAGGACAATGAGGCCGCCTTCTCTTTTTTAACTGCAGTCTCGGCCTCTAGCTGTTTTGCTTTGGCCTTAGCAACCTTGACCTGGAGAGAAGCCAAGGAAATCTTTGTGGCCTGTTCACATTCTTGAGACGATGCAAGGGCAAACTTGGCATCGCAATCACTCTTTTGAGCAGCTGCAAAGGTAGCTTTAGCGGCTTGCTCACCTTCTTGAGCAGCGGTTAGGGTGGTCTTGGTAGTATTAAGTTCAGCATGGAGTTCATCATTTCTAGCCCTAGCTCGGGATATACTGCGGTGCTGAGCCAGGGCAAACTGCAAAAAAAAGGGCAAGTTAGATGTATACTTTGGAAAGATGAAGAGAAAAATGTCACTAAGGAATGGCATCTTAATGTGAGGGTCATCCCCAAGGCTAACTCGAAGACATTCTTCGGGCTCAACTCCTCTATCGTCCTCAGGTCCCTCGGGCTGGCTTTATAAGCGTGCCCCACCATGTGGCTCCCTGTCTCGTAGAGGATTCCCCGAAAGGCTTTGGGGATCTTCTCCAGATCCTGGGGATCAACTGGGATGCGCACAGTAGCAGCTGGGGCAGGACGAGCTGGGGGATCAGCTTGTATTACCTGATCCCGAGAAGACATGAACCGAGGAGGAAGGGGAGGATGAGGAATCCTCTTCTCAGTCACAGTAGACGCCAGAGCTATCGAGCTCACGCCTTTCCCCTTAGCAAGGGATTTGGAGGTATTTCCTGCCACAGGAGGGATTTTCTTTGTAAATCGCGACCTCTTCACGACA
Source organism: Humulus lupulus (assembly GCF_963169125.1). Taxonomy (NCBI): domain Eukaryota; kingdom Viridiplantae; phylum Streptophyta; class Magnoliopsida; order Rosales; family Cannabaceae; genus Humulus; species Humulus lupulus. The sequence continues at coordinate 266,903,422 of NC_084794.1, read as the reverse complement.
GGACCTGAGCCGGATTTCCCACCCTGGAAAGCTGTACGGAGGTCAGGAGCTCCGAGTCGTTCCATCTCGTCGCCTAAAAAGAACAAAAAAGGATTAGTTCATAAGTAAAGTAAAAAACATACACAAAGGAAATAAATAAAGATCCTACCCTCCGAGTTGGGGGAGGAGTCTATTATAACGACCTCTGGTCTTAGGACTACTAGAGGAGAAGGAGAATATAAGTTTAGTATTTCTTGGACCCTAGGAGGTTCAGGCTCAGGTTCTACCTCGGGACTAGATTCTTCTACATATTGCCTAAATCCAGGGGCAAAGGCGCCTCAGAGCAGAGAAGCCCATGACCTATGGTTGGTCCCATACTCCTCAAAAATGGCAAACCTAAAGTTTAAGGTGTTATCTACAACAATGGTTCCCTATAAGGGTATAGGTTACCTTGGCAGGAGGGCCGACTATTACCCGTGACGCAGCTCGCTCTAAATCAGGTTCCTGAACAGCCTTGGGAACTCGCCTCTTTCACACAAGAGGCACGTCGTCCTCTTCCTCATCTTCGCTGTCGGTGGCCCGCAAGGCATCTTCTTGTGAGGGGGGGGGGAGCTTGCGGATTGCCGGGAGAATAGCCCGGGTCCATAAAGGCAACGTCTGGCCTTCACCAATCAATTGACATGCCAACATCGTGACGTCATTCACGATCTGGCGGTAATCCTTCTCACTAGGGGGCAGCCCAGATAATTTCTCGTATTGACCCCAGGTCACGGACTTTGCTGTCCTCATGAATATGGCTGTACGAAAATTAAACTCAGTTAATGCGAGTACAAGGGAAAATATTTTGGAAAGAATAAAATTTCCTGAGCTGAGGTCAGAAGAAAAAGAAAACTTACGAGGATGGTTGAAGTATCGATGCTCATAGTTTCAGAACCCATTCGACATAAAAAACTGGTCCTTGTAGTCATTGGGGTGGCTTGGGAGCTCGGTGACTGAAGCAGAGTTCGGGAATCTGGTGAGGTAGTAGAATCCATCACCTCGACCCTTTTGCTCTGGGTTGGCTTTAAGGCAGAAAAAGTACAGAATATCTGCCGGAGTGGGGACCTCCTACTCGTGCTTCAGAAATAGGTATTTCAACCCCACCAAAAGCGTGTAAGAATTTGGGGGGAGCTGAAAATGGGCCAACTTCACATAATTCAGGAAGTCGGCAAAATATTGATCCAGGGGAAGGAAGGCCTCCGCCTTCAAATGCCGCGAAGTCGTCCTGAAGAGGAGAGCAGCTCCGTTCCCCTTTGAATGGAGGCCGGGCAATGAGGACTCCGGACCCGACCTCGATGTTATGGCTCAACATAATCTTGTTTACCCTCCCATGGGTCATGATCTTGGAGACGATCCTTTCCGCCTTGAAGTAAGCATTAGGGTCCACCACTACTTCCTTTTCCACCACTGGACCGAAGTGGGGAATGGGAGACTCAGGGGAGACCTCCTTCCCCTTTTGCTTTTGTTGAGAAGACGAGGCATTTTTCTTTGGTGCATTCTTTCTGGGAGCCATCAGATCGCCTAGCGAGCAAAAATGAAGAGTCACTTAGTAGGCGACCTAAGATTTTTTAAAGGTTATGACACGAAAGTACGAAGGAGAATGATGCCTCTGATATGTGAGCTGAGTTAGTCTTAGCTCGTTGCATGATGCCATGCGCTACCCTACACTACAAGCCTCGGTTTCCCAATAGACCCCTGATGTTTAGGGATCCATGTGTCAGAAAATCCGGCCACTACTGTCCTTGGGGGATGGTTTAGAGCAAACCCACCCAAGAAGCGTGTTCCCTAAGTAATCTGGTTTTGAACCCTAACAACCTTTCATCTTCTATATCCTGAATGGGTATTTCCTAAAAATTCGCCATAAATTATCCAGATTTACCCAGAAATTACCCAGTTTTATGAATATCATAGTTTTAAGAGATGTTTTAAGACCTACTCAATAAAACCTAAGTCGAAGTCTATGTGCCAAAAACATTTAGAAAAAAACCTAATATTGACTACGGTGAAGTGTGGATGAGCATGGTAAATAAAACATAGAAATCAACAAAGGAAAAGTTTCTTCGAAACAAAAAGACTTACAATGTGTTCGTCGATAGAAGAAGTAGATTTTGGAAGGGAGAGTTCCTGGAAGACTCCTGAGTAATTGAGTAACAGGGTTTCGAAGAGTTTTTGCAGCAGATGGTTTTTGGGTTTTCTCTGAGAAAGAAGAAGGGTTTGAAAACACAAAAGAGAGAAGATGAAGACAAATTTCGAATAAAAGGTGGTGAACTGTGGAAATTGTCTACCCTATTTATAGCTAAATGGCATAGATCAATTTTAGCCATCCGATTTGGTCCGTACAAGATCAAAGGGCTATGTTTCAAAGGACAAAACATCAAAAAAAAGGTGACAAGACAATTATTGCAGTCCTCGAAACCCGAACAGACACCAATTGTAGTATTCCACATGTCCAGTACTCGAGTAGTGGGCAGGCATGGTTTATTGCAACAGAAGTCTAAAAGTCCTTACTGTGTAGGTCAGAAGGTGACTCATAAACCACGAGCAGGGACTTGGGGGACAAATGTGTACCCTAATTTCAGCACGAGTCTTTCACTCAGCTCTTGTACAGCTGGCAAATAAATACATGGAAGAAATAGCCAAGGAGTCCATTTATTATCCACGTAGACATCACGATTTGCATGATGGTTATACGAGGTAGGGATGCATAAGTTCAAAAGCGCAAGTTTATAATATTCATAAGGCACGACCTCCATAGTACGAGCTCGAAAGCATATCCAGCCCGTGGTAACTTGGATATATGGCGTATCCGCAGATCCCCGAAGACCCGGATATTTTATACAATCATTTATGGCCAGCCTGTGATATTTAATGTCCTAGATATTAGGAGACCAATTATTTCATGATCAGATCACATCCTAGTATAAATGTGAATATTACACATTAAATGTAATAAATATGTAAATATGTGATTGACTTACGCGGTTACCCACACATGTCCAAGGATTTTCTCTATAAGTACTGAGAATATTGGACAGGAAAGGGGACGATTATTCTGTAATACTGAAACTCTGCCATAATAGAGAGAAAAACAATAATAATATAAACTCGTGGACTAGGTGGATTTTAACCACTGAACCACGTAAAAGATTTGTGTTCTTGAGAGTTAATTTCTTATTTCAGTTTATCATCAAGCACTAATTCAACCTTGTTATTTTCTTAATTCACTGTTGGTGAAAAACCGCGTCAACAAATTGTTTGGTAGAAAATAAATGATTGTATTTTGTTAATTTATAAATTTAATTTATTGTAAATATGAGTACTTGAGTTTTGGTTGTGTGCACCAAGATGCATGGTTAGTATAATGCACCCTAGTACTTGTGTGTGTGCATGTGCATGTGCATGGTAAACATGCAATAGTTTTTCCCATGTATTATTTTGTTTATAATTATCTTAGTCCTTCTATAGTATTTAGTTAATTAAGGAGAAAAAAAAAAGAGAAAATGGAAAGAAATAGAGTGAGTGGTGTGCAAAGAGAGTGGAAGAGCATGAGTTGTGTTTCCTCATTTGTTCATGTCATCTTTTCCTTAGATTTATTATTATTTTTTTGTAAATTGATTTTAAGAAAAAATTAAGGGAAATGGAATTGGGAAAGTTACCCACTCACATTAGGAGGTTAGGGTTAGATCACTTGGGAATATAAAAAGAAAATAACATGAGCCTTGGGGACTCATGTGTGACCGACGCCATAGAGGAGAAGAAGGAGGGATAAAGAGCTTGACCTAGAGAGAGAAAGTGAGGCACGAAATAGAGAGAAAGAAAGAGAGAGAGAGAGAGAGCTCGTGGGAGAGAAGAGAAAGAAGAAGGTAGAGAAGATAAAAAGGGATTTCAATCCCTAGGTATGTCTTGATTTGTTTTTGGTTTTGATTCTTAAGTCTAGTTCTTCTCCTCAATTCTAAGGGTTTGTTTCTTTCTTCTCATTGTGATGGTGTTTCGAAATCCCTATAGGTGTAAAGGTTCCTTTTTGCTAGGGTATTCTTGATTCCACAATCAAGAGAGGTAATGGATTCTCTTTTATTTTGTTTGATTTGGCGTTGATCATGGATTATGGTTTTGAAGTATGGATTGATATGAAATTTCTAGCCTTGTTGTGGTTTTGTTGTTATTTTAATTCTTGTTATGCTTTGATGGTTGTTGTTGAGAGGAGACATGATTATGATATGAGGATTGTTGGATGGTGTATAGTTGGCCTAGTGCGTGTATTGGGCTCTTATTGTTGAATCTTTGGTAACCTAGGGTTCTTATGTATATAGTACAAATATTGTTTTATGTATGTTCATTGTTTTGAAAATAGAAACATGTTAGGATTTCTTATCTTTTAGCATGTTTAATTCTCTTCCTACCTTGTTGTCACTTGTAATCTTAGAAATACGCTAGGATTTGCTTTGGGTTTTGAAAACAATAAGGATTATAAACATGCTATGGGTTTTTGGCCTAGGGTTCCTTGTAACATGTTGTAGTTATTTTGATCTTGGAAGCATGCCAATGATTTAATTTTCTAGATCATGTTAGAATTTCTTTTCTTGGGATGTATGAGTTGTAGAAACATGCTAGGTGATGGTTTTAACATGATTAAAGGTGTAGTTTAGACAAATATATGCTTGATGTTTTTTTTTATTTGATGGTGATGATCAATCAATGATTTTAAAATACACAAGTTATGCGTGTGCTCAAATAAACACATGCATTTTTTTTTAAAATACACAAGTTATGCGTGTGCTCTCATCAATGATTTTAATGAGATTTTTATCTAATTAAACACATGCATTTTTTTTTTACTTTGTGAAAGAAAATATGGTTTTAGTTCAATTATGTGATTTTTAAACAAATAAAAATGCTTACTAGAATTTTTGGTTTATGGAAGACATTTCTTTTGAAATAAAATAAGTAAAGCGTGTGCTCAAATAAATTAAACCCTAGGCTATATACATGAAAAGTGTAATTTATGTGTTATACCGAGATTTCGAGCTATGTTAATTATGACCTCGAAAGTTGGATTCGCAAATCAGTGAACTCATAAGGTTGGAAACATGCTCCAGGATTGCATGTCGAGCTTGCAGGATATAGACGACCTCGAGTATGGTGACCTCGAAGTGCTCATGATCTCGGAAGATAACTCCGGGAACACACTCATCTTCAGGGACGACTTCGGATCCGGGGTCCCGAGCTCGACGCACGTACGATCTCGAAAATCATGTGGCTTCGGGAGGTGTTTCTAGCTCGATAGATGACGGGAAACCTGGGAGGCTAAAGCCTCCCAGAGATACGCGATAACCACCTTGAATATTTGCAAGTGTTATAAATATGAGATGTAATCCTCATTTATTGTTGTAAATCCCCTAGAATCGTGGGATATTATTTGGTAATCATACGTCTCCTGGTCTTCAGGGGACGTTTCCTTTTATATCTGATTATAGGCATTTAAAGTCATTAATTTTATTTATACAAAAAGAGTAACTACCCAAAATATGTGGGATAGTATTCTTTAGCCTTCTCTATAAATAGAGAAGCCATGCACCATTGTAAAGGACCGAAAATCTGATCCTTGAGAGAAAACTCTGGAGAATTCATTCTTAAAGAATTCCTAGAGATAATCTTGAGATTAATAACAAAGACTCGTGGACTAGGCAGATTTAACTGCTGAACCACGTAAAAATCGTGTGTTTTCATTGTTTTATTTCAATTGGCCATTTTCAGCTATAGTTTACGTGCTCTTCTTTCACTGTTTGACGAAAAACGGCATCAACAGTTTGGTGCTTTCATTGAGAGCCTTAAGCGTTCATCCCTGAAAAAATCATGGCCACAAACAATCAGAACACCCCTGATGAAAACTACCCAAGGCGTCCTGGAAAACAGCCAATGGAGAACCCGGATGCTGAGGAGAGAAGTGGGTCCTCTAATTCCCGGGGACCACCGCCTCCGCCAAGGGATGAGGATATGTACTACAATCCCGAACGTTACGTTCCTATTGTAGAACTGGAAAATCGGCAGTTGAAATAGCTGTTGGCAGAGGCCAACAAACGGAATGAGGAGTTGACTAGGATAGCCGCAGAGGCGCAGGTGGCTCAGCCCCCGCCTCCGCGCGAAAGCCAAGTCCCTCCTCCAAGGGACGTGCATGTTCCTCCCCGGAGGCCCCGTGGACGTCCACAAAAGGATGCTGCCACAAGGAGGCCAACTCAACCTTCGGCGCCAGTAGAACCATCTATTCCTCCTAGGCCTCAAAGGAGTACCCGAGCTCGGGTCCCGCCTAACCCGCCTGTAGAAGTGCCTACAGGAACTGAGAATAACCGAACCCTTGCAGAGGCTCGGACTCAGGTACCTGGTAGCGCACCGAACGCGACTGACCCGTCTCGGGCAAATTCAGGACCCTCTAGGCCGCGACAAGGGTGGCAGCCACCGTTGCCTATATGGTTCCCTCCGTCACCCATAAGATATCCTTCGCCGCCCCGCAGAAACGCTCAACCTGCTCGAGATCAGGATCAAGGGCGTCCAGGGAATGGACAAGGGAACAGGGAGACTTTCCGGGAGCGGAGAGGCGCTCTATCTGAGAAAAGTCAGACATCTCGCTTTCGAACCGCGGAGACGAGGCGACGTGGAAAGAATCCATCTCGAAATAACTGCGCAATGAGTTTTACCAGTGAAGATTCTGGAGATACCGGGTCGGTCAGTAGGCATGACTGATGTCATAAGAATACTGGAAGTCGCAAGAATCGCCCCAACCTGCGCAATCATTTGAATCAGAGTCGGGGGAATGGAGATCGAACAAATCCGGACCTGAGGGATCGCTTGAATAGGCGTAGAGATCCCTCGCGGAGACGCGAGCCTGGAATTACGATCAATGACAGTCAATTCCAAACAGTACCTCCTACTGATCCAGTCCAAGAAAGAATCGATCAGCTCGAAAGAGCTTTTAGGCTTTTAAAGAATGAACGAGGAAATGGTCGATATGAGGACTCTGATGAGGAGCTCGAGCTGTTTGCTCCCCATATTTCTGATACTCAATTTCCTCAAGGGTTTCGCATTCCTCACGTCCCTACATTTGAAGGAAAGTCTGACCCGTGTAGTCACCTGAGCACGTTTAACACGATCATGAGAGCCATTAACGTGGGTTACGAGCTCAGGTGCATGTTGTTTCCAACATCATTGGCAGGTCCTGCCAAAAGTTGGTTCGAAAAGTACAAGAGACACTCGATAACCTCGTGGGAGCAGTTGTCCAAAGACTTTAAGAAGCAGTTCAGAGCAATGGTAGGGGTCAGACCAGAAGCATCCACCTTAACTAACGTCCGGCAGCAACCGGGTGAAACATTGAAGAGTTACTTGACAAGATTTAATCTGGAAGTAGCCCGAGCTCGGGATGTGGATGACAGCGGACACCTCATGGCTATCCGAGCTGGCGTATTACCGGGAAGTGCCCTTTGGGAAGATATGCAAGGGAAACCGGTAAGATCGATAACCGAGTTTAACAGACGAGCGCAGAGGTTTGTCAATGTAGAGGAAGCGAGGTCGACGCTCAAAGCGACCTCCCAGTCCGAAACTACAACGATAAACATCAACTCTGCCTCAACCTCGGCGGACCCAGCGACATCAAAGCCTGCCTCGGAGAACCCATCCAAGAGGAAGAAGAACGAAGGGAGTAATCCCGAAACTGAGGGAGTAAAGAAAACGAAGGGAGAGAGGTATTTCTCCGTGTATAAAGTGCACACCGAGCTCAACGAGTCTCGGGAAAACATATACCTGGCTAATGAAAACCAGGTCCCCTTTAGGCGTCCGTACCCAATGAGAAGTCAAAAGTCCAAGAGGGATTCCAGTAAGTATTGCCGGTTCCACAGAGACACCAGACACACAACTGATGAATGTCGACAACTGAAGGAAGAGATCGAAGGGTTGATCTCGAGAGGTTACTTCCGGCAGTATGTCAAAAACTAGAATTCTGGTCAGATGGCCGCAAGCCAGAAAGTAGCCGCGCCTCAGACGACACAAAATAATAACTCACGATCTCGGGAAGAGGACAGCCCCCCCCCCCCCCCCCCCCCGATAGATGGAGAGGACGTAATAACCATCTCGGGAGGGCCTCATCTCGCAGGAGGAGGCAGGAATGCCCAAAAGAGATATGTTAACGAGCTTAAGACAGGGGACGGGTCTCCTTATGAACCCGAACCTAGGGCACCCAAAAGCCAGAGGGTTGAATCACAACCCATAACCTTCACTGAGGAGGATGCCTCCCATGTTCAGTTCCCACATCATGATCCACTGGTTATTACTCTTCAGCTCGCCAACAAAAGAGTCCACCGAGTTCTCATAGATAATGGGAGCTCAGTCAACATCCTTTACAAAGCGACCCTCGAGAAAATGGGACTCTCCCTTCGCGACCTGAAAGCATGTGCAACTACTTTGTACGGCTTTTCAGGAGAAGGAACTGCCTGCATGGGATCCATTGAGCTCCCCGTGACCCTGGGAGACTATCCAGTCTCAGTGACCAAGATAATGGAGTTCGTGGTGGTAGACTTGCCATCTGCCTACAATGCGCTGCTCGGGAGACCCGCCCTGGTCGGGCTGGGGGCAGTTTCATCAGTAAGGCATTTGGCCCTTAAGTTCCCGACTCCTAGCGGAGTCGGGACATTAAAAGGAGACCAGCTGGCAGGAAGAGAGTGCTATAGCATCTCTTTGAGAAAGAAGCAAGCGAGCGCTTAGGCACTCGTTATCATACAAAACAAAGATGGAACGGTCTTAGAAATCGACGAGGAGATTGATCCAAGGATTGAGGAGAAGGTTGACCTCGAACCTCTAGAGGAGCTCGAAGAAGTTCAGCTCGAGGAAGCTGAACCCTTGAGAAAGGTGAAGGTCGGGAAACACCTCCCAGATGAGACAAAATCGCAATTAATTTGCTTCCTGAAGAAAAACCAGGACGTCTTCGCATGGTCGCATTCCGACATGGTGGGGATAAGCCCGAATGTAACAAGCCATGCTCTAAATATAGACAAAAATTTTCCCCCAAAGTAACAAAAGCAAAGGCAGCTGGACGAAAACAGGAAGAAAGCACTGAAGGAGGAGGTTGATAGGTTAAAGGCAAACCATTTCATTAGGGACGCCTTTTACCCTGACTGGGTAGCCAATCCGGTGTTAGTCCCAAAGCCCAATGGGACCGTGGAGAACCTGTATTGACTACTCAGATCTCAACAAAGCTTGCCCAAAAGATTATTTTCCGTTACCAAGGATTGACCAGCTCGTGGATGCCACAGCGGGGCATGGCCTGATGTCGTTCATGGATGCCTATTCTGGATACAACCAGATCCCCATGCACGCCCCAAACCAAGAACATACGAGCTTCATTACAGATAAAGGGCTATATTGTTATAATGTCATGCCATTCGGGCTCAAGAATGCTGGAGCCACATACCAGCGGCTCGTAAACATGATGTTTTCGGAACAAATTGGGAACAACATGGAGGTTTATGTTGATGACATGCTTGTCAAGTCTCAACTTAACAAGAACCATGTTGATGACCTCGAAGAGTGCTTCGGCGTGCTCAAGAAGTATAACATGAAGCTAAACCCTCAGAAGTGCACTTTTGGGGTATCTTCGGGAAAGTTTCTAGGCTTTATTGTAAAATTTCGAGGAATCGAGGCTAACCCCGACAAGATCAAAGCCCTAATTGATATGCCCTCACCTCGAAGGCATAAGGATGTCCAAAGTCTGACTGGCAGGATGGCGGCCCTAAGCAGATTCATCTCGAAATCTACAGATCGTGGTCTTCCATTCTTCAACTTATTGAGAGGAGGTAAGAAGTTTGAATGGACGGAGGAATGCGAGCTGGCCTTTCAGGAGCTCAAAAAGCACCTTGCGGAACCACCCATCCTGTCAAAACCTGAAACGGGAGAAACACTGTACCTATACCTTTCAACTACCGAACACGCAATAAGCGCAGTGCTCGTCCGAGAAGAAGAAAGGGTGCAGAGAGCCGTTTACTACATCAATAAAAGATTACTGGGGGCAGAGTCAAGATATCCATTGATGGAAAAACTCGCGCTCAGTCTAATTCATTCATCTCGGAAGCTCCGCCCCTACTTTCAGGCACATCCCATCCATGTGCTGACTGATCAACCACTTAGACAAGTCCTATCTAAACCAGAAGCTTCAGGACGACTTCTTAAATGGGCTGTTGAGCTCGGACAGTTCGAGATCACCTATCACCCGAGAACGACCATTAAAGCACAGGCATTGGCGGACTTTATAGTGGAATGTACGGGTATAGCCGACGACGAGGTAATAACCACGGCCCACGAGTTGTGGAAACTCTACGTCGACGGCTCGTCAAATGAAAATGGAGCAGGGGCAGGGGTCATTTTGGTTACCCCCGCAGGAAGCAGATTTCATTCCGCCCTAAGATTTGACTTTAAAGCATCGAATAACGAGGCCGAATACGAGGCTTTACTCGCGGGACTTCGTATAGCTAACGAACTCAAAGCTAAAGCTATTCATTGCTACAGTGACTCTCAGCTCGTGGTTAATCAAATCTTGGGAGAATATCAAGCTCGCGGCACGAGAATGGTAGCTTATTTGGAAAAGGCAAAATCCGTGTTAGAGTGTTTCGAATTCTATACAATCGAACAGGTTCCCTGTGAGCAGAACTCGAATGCAGATGCCTTAGCTCGACTCACCACGTCCCTCGAAAACGAAGAACTAAATATTGTGCCCGTAGAACATCTATCAGCACCTAGCATTAACGAGCCAGAAGAGAAAGGTGTGTGTATGATCGAAACAGAGCTGACTTGGATGACCCCCATAGTTGATTATCTCAAAAATGGAGTTCTTCCAAAAGATCGGAGCCAAGCTCGAAAGTTGATGTATCAACTTCCCCGTTACACAATTATGGATGGAAGGCTATCCCGAAGGGGATATTCCATGCCGTTACTCAGGTGCATAACCCCTCCCGAAGCTAAGAAAATCATTAAAGAGATCCATGAAGGATTCTGCGGAGATCACACCGGGGGGCATAGCCTATCCAAGAAGATAATACGCCAGGGGTATTTCTGGCCAACCATTAAAACAGATTCTTTCGATTATGTGAAGAAATGCGACAAATGCCAGAGATTCGCCACGATACCCCGAGCCCCACCCTCCGAGCTGACCATGTTTACATCCCCATGGCCTTTTGCAGTATGGGGCATCGATCTCATAGGCTCTCTCCCGACTGGAAAAGGCGGAGTAAAATATGATGTAGTCGCCGTAGATTACTTCACAAAATGGACGGAGGCTGAACCATTGGCGACCATAACCTCGAAAAAGATCCTTGATTTTGTGGTAAAGAGCATCGTATGCCGATACGGAGTACCGAGGAAGATCGTATCCGATAACGGAACCCAGTTCGATTGCGATTTGTTCAGCAACTTTTGTGAAAAGAAGGGCATAATAAAGAGTTTTTCATCAGTGGCTCACCCTCAAGCGAATGGTCAGGTCGAAGCCGTTAACAAAACTCTCAAGAGTTCACTAAAGAAAAAGTTGGAGGAAGCAAAGGGACGGTGGCCCGAGGAACTGCCTCAAGTCCTTTGGGGGTATAGGACCACAGCTCGGACATCGACAGGACATACCCCGTTCTCTCTAGCATACGGCTGCGAGGCAATGTTGCCTATCGAGATCGAAATCCCAACGATCCGAACTCAAATTTACGATCAGAATTCAAATCACACTCAGCTCGAAGAAACCCTAGACTTGATCGATGAAAAAAGAGAAGAGGCTCAGCTGAGAAATGCCGATTACCAGCAACGCACTATCATATATTTCAACAAGAGGGTTCGAGATCGAAAGTTCAGAATGGGAGATCTGGTGTTGAGGTGCGTATTCTTAGCAACCCGAGATTCAGCAGCTGGAGTGCTCGGGCCGAACTGGGAAGGTCCATACCAGATAGAGTCAGTAATCCGACCTGGCGTATACAAACTTGCGAGATTGGACGGGAGCCTAGTACCACGAGCATGGAATGGTGAACACCTTAGACCTTACTATCAGTAGTATAGGAAGTGTGCTGCCTGTAACCATGATTTTCTATATGTATTAGCTTGTCTGTTTTTGAATTCCATCAAATAAAAGATATTTTTTGTTCAATATGTAATCTCTTTTTGTTTTTTTATTTATTTTTGCAATCTCTCTTAATTTAATAACCTATGGTCACACTCATAGGATATTAAGGGGGCATCATTGGTATATATACCATCAGCTTAAAAAATAAAAAATATATACAAAGTATTTGGATATAACCAAGTACGCGAGTTTAGATAGTTCGGACAAAACTGAATTATCAAAGACATAAAGTATTTGGATGTAACCAAGTACGCGAGTTTAGATAGTTCGGACATAACCGAATTATCAAAAACATAAAGTATTTGGATGTAACCAAGTACGCGAGCTTAGATAGTTCGGACATAACCGAATTATCAAAAACAAAAAGTATTTGGATATAACCAAATACGCGAGCTTAGATAGTTCGGGCATAACCGAATTATCAAAAACATCAAGTATTTAGATGTAACTAAATACGCGAGCTTGGATAGTTCGGACATAACCGAACCATCAAAAACCTAAAACATTTGGAGTTAACCAGATGTGCAAACTTAACAGGTTTGGAACAAACCGGCCAAAAAGTTGATCGATGATAAGTAGGAACCTAAACCTACTTCGGGATAAGTCGAGATCGAAGCTGGAATATCTTAAAGAAAAATAGTTTCGAACTCTTAACCTCGGAGCAAAAACTGAGGATGAGGAAAAGTGACTAAACAAAAAAGATATAACCAAATCATATACATTACATACCATATAAGTACTTCCGGGTTCATGGTTAAAGTAATATCCGACCTTGATAAATAACGAGGTCGGAAGCGGATAATTCGAACAAACTATGTATGAATGCATCGAGTTTCGAGCCTAAAATCCAAACTATGTTTGTATGAATAAATAAACATAACTGATTCATCAACAAAAAATGTGCAAAATATTTCGAGCCAAGAAATGTAAAGCATGTAAAAGAATAGTTAAAGAAATTGTATCAGCCCCGTGGGCATAAATTAAAATAATTACAAAATAGGGGGACACAGCCCCAATAAATGATCTCCCCGAGGTCAGATTCAAGGAAGAGGAGTCTCCTTGGTCTTCTCAGCCTCAGCAGCACCAGAGTTATCAGGATGAATGGCATGACTATCCTCCTGGGCCCCCTCCGAAGTGGCCTCCTGAGCAGTTTTTTCCTTCTCGAGCTGGGCAGCTTCTTCCTCCTCGAGCCGGGCATTCCACCTCTCAAGAAAAGTCGCCTCGTGAGGGCCTAAGAAGCTGGTGTCCAGATCTTCATTGTAGGCCCACATCCGGTACATGGCTGAGTCGACCGCCTTATCTTTCTTCTCTTTGTACTCGGTAAGGAGACGAGCTTTTGCATCCTCCATGATGTCGAAGGTGGCGGCCTTATCCTCCTCAAGCTTCTTATTGGTCTCCCAAAGCTGGGCGATCTCTTTTTTATGCTCCTCAAGCTCGGCCTTCATACCTTCACGCTCCTTAAATCTCGCCTCGAGTTTCGCATTCGCTGCCTTCAGATCATCACTCGCCTTGAGGTGAAGATCTTTCGCCTCTTGAGCATGAGTCTTGCTCGAATGGATCTGATGGTTTAACTGGTAATTGAGCTGAGCAGTGAAGGCAAGAGCCTGGAAAGGAAGTAAACCATCATTAGCTCCAGGTCAGTATGATTACAAGTAGAAAATGAAGGAGTATAGAAGAATACTTACCGCGGCGGTGTGCTCGATACTCTTCTCATAAAGAGCAGTGCAGTCTCGGGTATCATTTAAGCACTGCCACTGGAGAGCTTCGAGGATGCCATAGCTCTGGCTGATCCGGGACATGACATCCGAGATCAACGTGGATCCATGGGACCCCGCAGCATTGTCCACCGCATATGCATCCATATGGGTGGAGATTGACAGTTTCTGAACTTGGGAAGCAGAAGGCCTTTTGGAAAGCGGAGCAGAGGATGGTTGACCCACCACATGAGGTTGGGTCCCAACCATGATGGGAGCACCAACCAGCGTAGTCGGTGCCACCGCAGAGGCGACAGCCTGCAAGGATGGCGCCGTCGTGGAAGTGCCGGCCTGAGTAGTCGACGCCGCAACAGAGCTCGAAACCGGCGGAGCAGGGGGAGGTGTTTTCTTGGACCTTTTAAAGCCTTTGCCCGGCTGGCCGGTCTTCAGCGACCCCGCCCTAGGGCGTTTGCTCCTCTTGGCACCAGCAGTGTCGATGAGGGTGTCAAGGTCGGAGTCCATCTCGCCTGCACAAGTCACAACATGGTGAGTAAAGTAAGGCACACAAGTTGTTTCAGTATCACAGATATAGAGTGATGATAGAAGAAACCTAACTGGAACTCTCCCCCGAGCTCGAGCCTGGGGACCATGAAATTCCCCCGTCTTCAGAGGAGGCGGGGGGAGTGCCTTCCCTATAAGTGGGTGATAACCTCGAGAGGTCCCTATAATCATTTGTCCCATACTGCACAACTATCCCATTCCACACCTCGTCAGTGGTGTACATGGTGTCGTATTTCCCGAGCCCACTATCAAACCTATGGACGCAGTCATCTACCCAACTCCATATGTAGAATTGGTATCTATCCTGTGGGCACGAGACTAACCTATTGGGCCTGTGTTTTAGTAAAGTGGGGGACCACATTCTCGAAGTAGGGAGGACTTTACCTTCATCTGAATCCGAGCTCGAAGCCTCATCATTGGCCTTATTCCCAGATCGAGGACTCCTCAGGCGAACTGGGAGTGATGGCCTCGTTTCTCTCCTCGGAAGAAGGGCGCCTGTGGGCAGTGGCACCTCCTCCCAGTGTTCATATTTTTTATTGAACCAGTCAGAGGTTGACTAGCCCTCTCCCAACAGCCCACAAGCTCGGAGCTTGCCCTCATGTAAAAGGTACGAGAGAGACCTCCTGCCATAAGGGAGTTGGAGCAAGGCCTTTTTGTGCCCCTTCATTGCTTCATCAGGGGTGGGACGCTGAAAATTAGCTGAAAGGCGAAACACATTTCAACTAAATATGGATTTAAGAACTAAAGTCTCGAGCACAGAAATATAGGTAACGAGACTACTTACGAATCCGCCTGAACGAATAATGTCGAGATGGGGACAGACCATCTGTCCAGAAGAAGGCTCTTTTGAAATCAGGCGGGTGGTTGGGAAGATCCCCAAAAACCTTCGTCTCCTTGGGGTAGCTCGAGAGGTAGTAAAATCCATCCCCTCCTCGAGCTCGGGAGGGGTTACTTTTTTAAAAAAAGAGATATAAAATCTCTTGTGGTGAAGGTCCTTTCCACCCCAGCTCGTGGTACAAGGACCTCAGGGCAGATAGCACCCTGTACGAATTGGTGTTGAGTTGGAACGGGGCCAACCCAACGAAATCAATAAAGTCTTTGAAAAAAGACTTCAAGGGCAGCAGTGCTCCTGCCCTCATGTGCTCCTGGCTCCATGCCGCATATTTCACTGTGGCATCACGGCCGCCAGGGGCGAAGCAGCTCCGTTCTTGACCAGTCGGAGCTCGACACTTCAAGGTGCCTGACAAGCCAAGGCCATGGAAAGCCAGGATTTCAGTTATTTGGCTGGTTGTGGTAACCGTGCTCCAGTAGAGCTCGGCCTCGAACATCTCTCTCCTCGGCTGTGAGGAGGAAGGTTCCCCCATTAATGAAAATTTGAGCTCTCCGGGGGGGTATGCGACAGTAACCTTTAAAGCAGGATCGAGAGGAATCGGCCTAGGGCTTGAATTAGATTCCGGATAGATGGCTTCCCGAAGAACTTTCCTCTTCCCCTCGATGACTTCGTCTATCTGACGGTGGTAATGAGCTCGAATGTCCTCTTGCTCGCGCGCAAGCTCGTATTCTCTTATCTGACGTTGATTCCGAGTGAACAACGATTTTGGGGTCGGAGATTTTGGCTCGTAAGGGATTGCCTGCGATGACCCCCACCATCTTTCTAGATTCTGTGACATCTAACGAGAAAGAAAAAATGGTGAGGTCCATGCATACAAGAATCACGAGCTCGATGGAATGAGCTCGGAGATTTAGGAACGAAACAAAGTAAATATTAAGACCCTTATTGAGAAGTCAGGGGCGTGTATTCCACGAAAAAGAAAAGGAGCGTGGATAATTTTTTGAAAATCCCGAAATTCAAGGGAAAGAAGAGTGGCGGTTAACCAGAAAAGGCGTCTTTGGGTTTTGTGCATTTATCAAGGCCCATGTTTTTATCCGAAAACTTAGTGTACAAGAAACGTTCCCTAAAAATTTCAAAACCCAGAAAAATTGGAACCTCATTCAAACATCACAACTGGGTATGAACCAGAGATGTAAATCCAGGATGGAAGTCCAAAAATTATAAGAGCTTATCTGATCAAAACCTCCTATCGTATTATGCTAAGAGCGTAAACTAATATATACACATACACAACAAGAACAGTTTAAAAAAAAAAAAAAACTGACAAAATGGGAAACAGAGATTGCTTACTTACACAACAATGGCGACTACAGAGAGATTGTTGACTGAAGAAGAGGTTGCAAATAGGAACTCACCGACTCGAACAGACCAGGATTTCTTTGCTTCTTTGACCGAGAAAACATGCGCAAGATGGAGACTTTTTGTGAGGAGGTCTCTGGTTTCTTTTTTCCTTTTTTTTTTCTTGTTCTTGGTAAACAAAGGTAAAAATGGAGACGAAGAGTAGGGTCTTGTATATATAGGTGGGAAAAAGGAATTAATCTGGAACGTTGAACAAAATCTTTGCAAAATCCAATGGTCAGGGATCAATGACAAGATGGCGCCGAAAAGGTGTCAGACGGACGATCGTGGGCGTGTTTCCAAGGTACTTAAGTACTAACAATGAGCAATGCCCAATTGACGCGTGTCCATTTTCAAGAGTGTATGACGGTACAATTCTCAAAGAAAGTAGTGCAAAAGTTTCCTTCTCTTAGGATTCGAACAAATACTTTTGAGGGGGCAAGATGTTATACCCAGATTTCGAGCTATGTTAATTATGACCTCGAATGTTGGATTCGCAAATCAGTGAACTCATAAGGTTGGAAACATGCTCCAGGATTGCATGTCAAGCTTGCAGGATATAGACGACCTCGAGTATGGTGACCTCTACGTGCTCATGATCTCGGAAGATAACTCCGGGAACACACTCATCTTCAGGGACGACTTCGGATCCGGGGTCCCGAGCTCGACGCACGTACGATCTCGAAAATCATGTGGCTTCGGGAGGTGTTTCTAGCTCGATAGATGACGGGAAACCTGGGAGGCTAAAGCCTCCCAGAGATACGCGATAACCACCTTGAATATTTGCAAGTGTTATAAATATGAGATGTAATCCTCATTTATTGTTGTAAATCCCCTAGAATCGTGGGATATTATTTGGTAATCATACGTCTCCTGGTCTTCAGGGGACGTTTCCTTTTATATTTGATTATAGGCATTTATAGCCATTAATTTTATTTATACAAAAAGAGTAACTACCCAAAATATGTGGGATAGTATTCTTTAGCCTTGTCTATAAATAGAGAAGCTATGCACCATTGTAAAGGACCGAAAATCTGATCCTTGAGAGAAAACTCTGGAGAATTCATTCTTGAAGAATTCCTAGAGATAATCTTGAGATTAATAACAAAGACTCATGGACTAGGCAGATTTAACTGCTGAACCACGTAAAAATCGTGTGTTTTCATTGTTTTATTTCAATTGGCCATTTTCAGCTATTGTTTACGTGCTCTTCTTTCACTGTTTGACGAAAAACGGCGACAACATTATGAAATATTTTGATTAGAATAATGCAATTTTTATTTGTAAAATATTTATTAAGTAGCATTATTTTTATGAGACAGTATTTTATTTGAATAAAAAGATGGTATAAAGAAACATTTCCAACTTAGTTAAAATTATGATATTTATGAAAATGTGGTAACCTTGGGACATCATTTTTAATTTTCTACAAAGTTAAATATGTATATGGTAAAGGGAGTGAGAACCAAATTTGTTCTATCTTAAATAATTACGTTAAATTATTTACTATTAATTATTTTATGAGAATGAGAAATAGAAAAGGGGTCACTATACTTTTGTTTTATCTTATTTTAATTTAAATTGTTAAATTGGATAAATACTTGGTAAATGACAACTAAAATGAAATAATTCTTAGTTATTTTTAAGTACGATTTTAATATATTCTTGAGATATAAAACAAGTTGGTAAAATATTTTTGTTTAATAAACTTTTCACAAATTCTAAGAATTTAAAGGGACTAAAACCTACCAACATCTACACACATTTTAAGATTTTTCCCACATATGCATGTTACATGCAAGCTTAGTTTTACGTTCAAATATACCTCATTTGATTAAGTATATGATTCTTGTTTTGCAAACATTGAGAATTCACTAGTAGACTTAAGATTATTGTTTTATGATTTTATGTGAAATTGTTGAATGTTTATAGTATGGTGCAACATGTGCCATGGGTGTATTTGTTACATCGGACTGGACCGATATTGATAATAGATAGGATAAGTAAACATACTGTTATTATCTATTCTAGTCATATCATATAGTTGACCATAGGTTAATTCAATCTCAATTCTGAGTGGTTAGTATTCTAACTGATTGTATTATTTGAATTATTTGACTTGTTCGTTACCAGCTTCCCCTACGGACTAGCCCGTACTTACATCTTGGGAACTCGGTAGTATAATTGAGTGGGAGTGTTAATCATAGATATGAACATCTATAGCTTCTGATTAAGAAGTGAAACGATGATTTCATTTTTGTTTGGTTCAAGGTGCTAAATGATAGGTATCTCATTTTAGTAATTAATATTAGTTTATTGAAATATCATTTACAATGAACTAAGTGTTTTAAGGATAAAATACAATAAGGGGTAAAATTGTATTTTAGTCCCATCTCATTGTAGACCATCTATAGAAGATTGAGTGACAATTATGGTTGTAACAATGGATAATTAATAATGTATCTATATTGCTTATAGAGCGTTCTATGAATTCAAGAGTGCAATTCCGAGTCTTTAGTGGAGTCACGAGGAATTAATAAGTTAGTAAATTTATTTGTTAGATTTATGATAACTTATTGGAGCTTGATTTCATAGGCCCATGTTCCCCACTGTACTTTGGATAAAATCATCTAGGTAGTCTCAATTAATTGATTTAATTACCAAAGTTGACCAGGTCAATTTTGGATAGTTTCAAAGAGTTATACAATTTTGAGAAGAAAAGAGAAATTATGGCAGATTTATTAATTAAGATAAATTGGTATCTAAATTAATAAGTAAGTTTAAATCAATGTTAAAATTATAAATAATTAATTTGAGAACGGATTTAAATAATTATTTAATTAATTAAATCAATAGAAAATAATAAATGCCTTGATTTGAAGTCCAATGGACTTATAATCAAATGGGAAGTTTCACGAGCCTAAAGCCCATGATAATTTCGACTTAGGGCTGTTAATTGGCTATTATTTTGTTGATTTTTTTTAATTAAATAAATGACATAATTGAGTCTATAAAAGGAATGCTAAGAGAGAGATGAAAACATAAGTCAAGTTAGATTTATGAAACACAAGTTTTAGATTCTTTATAAACACAAGCCATTTTCTAAGCCTCAGCAGCCACAAGATGAACGGTACCCGTGGTACAGTTCATCCAAATTAAAGAAATAAAAATGTGAAAATTGATTATTTATAATCAAAGCAAGAAATATCATATTTTTTTTTGCATTTAAAAATATTTTTTAAAATAAAATATTTTTGTTGGTTGAGATTTAAATAATTAGATATTTTCTATAAAGATTCAAATTCAAATATAAAAATAGACTAACAACTTAATTTTAAATCTTTTAATATATTAAAATATTAGAATTAAGTATCAGATATTTAAGATATTTTCTTTTAAATAATTGTTATTTTTATTAAATATTTATTTGAAAATATAAATATCTGTTATTCTATAGTTTTTAATATTTAAATTATTTAAAATTTGAAATTTGTTAGTTAGATATTTTTATGGATTTTGAATTTGTTTAAATTTTTTAGATATTTTAGAGTTGTTATAACTATTAATATTTTTTTAAATGGTTAAAATATTAACTTACTGTTGTAACAACACAATATATTTTTTGAAAAGCAGTTGAGATATTTTTTCAACCAATTAATAAAATATTTTTTTAATAAATGAGATTTAAATTAACTTTGGTTAATTGTTGATAAATCTTATTTAAATTAAATTGATATTTTTTTTCCAAATTAACCTAAACCAAGTTGATTGTTGATAAATGAGATTTAAATTAATTATTGTTAATTGTTGATAAATTCCATTTAAATTGACTTATTTTTTTATAAAAATTTATATAATTTGAATTTTTTGATAAATTCTAGAAAATTAATTGTGGTATTGTTGCATAAATTCATAGACTTGCTCATATATTAACATGATTAGGCCCATCCAATTATAACATGTCTATTTGTACTATATGTGATATTTTTGCAATTGGGCTTAGATGCATATAGTGACCCATATGTTTACTAGATATATGGATTTTGCCAAATAAAATATTCATAAAATGATAGGTTTTATTTGGGCCCATTAGAAAATGTAAAGTTTAAATTGGGTGGTTCCACTTGTGAATGCCCATTTGCTTTGCATGACTATAGTGGGCTTAATCAATTAATAACAATTAATAAAACGAATGTTTCAATTCCTGATTTTTGGACCTTGTATGGAAGTATGAGGGCCTTAATAGTGGGTACGACATACTGGATTTAGCCCTCCTCCATACAAGCCCAATTGTTAAGGCCCATTTACCAAAGTTAGACTTACTTGTATAGGTTCATTATATTACTTAAACCTAAATATTGATTAGCAACAAATTAATTGAATTTGTTTTAATGTGAAACTTTAGAATTAATAGGAGATTATAGGACTTTGGTTTTAAAAATTTAATCTTTTCAATTTTTTGGAGAACCATAGTCAATAATTTTCTAAAAATAAACAATAAAAATACTATTTTTAATTTTATAATGAGCTTATTTTAAGAATTATATTCGATCTCCACCGTTGGTTTAACAACGTAAATAGCTTAATGGGGTCTCGAGACGCTTTAATTCGTCTGTAATGCCCCGACTATTTCTAAGACCATGGACCATTAAACTACTATGATATAGCTACTAATTTGAAATACATACGTATGAAATAACATAACTTTATTTAAAACCCAAAATATTGTACCAAATACAAAATATGGTATGGGATTGATTAGAGGTGAAAAGTGCACCTTTATTGATCTTAAATGTCAAAATAAATTAAGTTTTGATTATTATTTTCATTTAATTAATATGATATATTTTATGGATGAAAATATTTGATCATGATTTAATTTATTGTTATTTTGTAGGAATTAAAGTTGCATTTTGGCATAAAGAAAAAGAAACAATAAATAAAGAGTTAAAACTGAAAATCAATTGAAAAAAATGACATTCTTGAAGCCCAAAATTAGGCCTATGACTCCAGGCCCAACCAGCCACCAAGTCGAAGCCAGCCGTCTCCGCTTTGAGCCGCAGAGCCACCTGACGCTTGATGCCTGCCAGCCACCTGTCCGCCTCCTCCAGCCATGCGTCCAATCCCCAGCAGCCCACGCAGGCCACCCTCCCTTCCCAGCTGCCCAACACTTCCAGCCTGAAGGCCCATCTCCAGCTCAGCTTCCCTCAGCATCCCAGCAGCCCCAACGCAACACTTTCAGCCATACGGCCAACCAGCCTCTTCAGCCCAAACGCAGCCCAGCCTTCTCCTCTCCCAGCCACTGCCACGTGGCACCTCCCCATTGGCTGGGAATGGGTCAAAACCCACATCTGCCACCAGCCACCTTCAACCCATATTTTGTGGGTATTGGGCCTTACAAAATTGCCATTTTGAGCTTTAAAGCTCATCTTTTTTTGTGCTTTAGAAAAAGGGCATTTTGACCATGCACCAAAATAACTAGGTTAATATTTATAATAAGATTTGATTTTTCAAAATCATATTTTATTATTAATATTTCAGATTTATTTTGTAAACCCCAAATTGTTGTTTAATTTCTTTTTAGTCCTTTTCTCCCTCTATAAATAGGGACTCTTCCTTCACAATTTCTATGTAATTTTAGGTAGCAAAACTCTACCAAATTTTAGTCTCATTTCTCATATTTTCTCTAGAATTTCATGAGAATGTCTTGCATAATAGGCTAACCTTCTTAGGAAGGTTAGGATGATCCTATATGCACTATGACTTTGTTTGGTATTTTTGATTCACCATGTGCTTAAAGTTTATATATTTGAGTGATTTATTTTCTTTCATCTCTACTTCTTCATCTTGTTATCTATATTTATTTTTACTAATAGTATATAGATTTTGTCAAACACTTTCTATGTATTATCAAATTAGTGAAAATAATATAGAAAATATCTTTATCATTTTCTCCATTTCATTCATTTATATTTACTTTTGCTAAAATCTATATAGAATTAGTCATGCTCTTTCGATGTTTTTTATAAATAGTAAAAGTAATATTTGTGTTAGGTTTTATATCCAATCTTTTATTGCATTATTGCCAATGGTATAATGTCATTTTTAGATTTCTCATAAGATTTATCTCATCATTCCATAGTAAAGAATAATAATCACTTGAATACATTTTTGTAAAATATATTTGTGCATCAATTTTAAATCTTCCAAATGAATAGTTGGGATGTGAGCTATCCATTTGTGTAATTTTTGTGAATCAAAGATCCAAATAAATAAGTATACATATTTGTGACTCTTGATCCTTCCTACTTGTTACCTATTGTTACATCACACTTTAATATATCTTTATTTCTAATATTTAAATCTAAAAAACAACAAAAATATCACTTGTTCTATTGTCCTCATATTATTTATCTCTTAAACTTTATTTATTAATTAACTTTATTTCTTTGCTTCCTTGTGGAATGGACCGCCCGATCTATACTACAACTACAGCTAAGTAGAAGTCACGTTTAGGCATCAAACAAATTTTGGCACCGTTGTCGGGGAGGTAATAGTGAAAAAAAAGTTTTCAATAAATTTTGCAAAAGATGTGAGTAATTCTATCATTTTCTTTTTGTGTATATTTCTCTAGGATTTTTTTTTAGATTTGTCTTATTTACCTTTAAAAAAAAAGTAAAAAAAAAAAATCAATATCATTTTTTTTATTGTTCCTTTTTAGTTAGTTTGTCATTTTTTTTGTCATTGTTGTACTATTATAGTTAAAAAATCACTATTATTGTTGAAAAATAATTAAAAAAAAACCTGTGTATTTAGTTTCTTTTTTTTAATTTATTTTTGGAATCTTATTTTATTCTATTTTTCTCTTTTTTTATTGTAGTAAAAATAATAATACAAAAAACAAACTTGAAAAAAAAAGATATAAATTGGTTGCTTATATTTTCTTAGTTTAGTTTTCATTTATTTTTTTTATTTTAATTATTTGTGTTTAGGATTAGTTACATTTATTTTATATTCTATCTTACTTTGGTACTATTTTTTTTTGTGTTTGTAGGGTTACTTTAATTTTTTTTGTTTACTTAGTTTTTCCTCATCTTTGAAAAAATATTACTTTCTTCGAAGTTTTTTTTAGCCCTTTTATTAATTTGTTTTATTTTTTTTCAATAATATTTTTTTAGGCTTTGTGAGCATCTTATTTCTTGTGTTTAGATATATTTTTTTTATTTCTAGGTTTGTCTCTTTATTTATTTATTTATTTATTTTGTTATTAGTTTTTTTTTTAATTTTTAGGTTTTAAATCTTAAAAAAATCATAAAATACAAAAAAAAAAAAAAATAATAAAAACAAAGCTTGTTTTGTCAACATAAACAATTTTGCTTAAATGCCAATTTGAGTAAAGTTCCATCCTTGCTTACTTAGTAACCTCGGGGAGTTCTAGTAAGTATTGGTTGTAAGAGGACCATTTTTATGAATTGTGACCCCTCCACAATTATCTAGCAACCTCGGGGAGTTCTAGTTAAAGTGTGGGTCTTAAGTGGGACCGTTCTAAAGACGTCAAATCGACTTGGAAACAAATAAAACAACAAAATCAAAAAAATAAAAAAAAATCATCAAAACAAAATTAAAAAAATGAATGATGAAGAGAAGAAACGTTTCAAGCCGTATTTTCCAATGTATTATCCTTCAGTTAGAAACAACCATAATTCTAGTGCTACTGAGGACTAGCCGTTTTAAGAGTGCATACAAACTTAGTGTCAGAGATTACCGAGAACTTAAGGTCTTAGAAAATAAGTTTGAAAGAGAAAGTTACGAGGTTCCTGAGGTAGATTATGATGAACGTTATTGTGACTTTGAAAGAGTCGACCATAGGAATCATAATTCTAGTTGGACCAACCCCGTAGATTTTAGTTGGAAGCCTGAGCACAACTACCATGCACCGCCTCCTATGAATTTTGAGTAAAATTTTCCTAACTTCCCACATGAACCTCCATATAATGTCTGCACTAATACGAATTCCTTAGAGGACACTTTACACACATTTATAGAGGAGCAAAGAGAATTCAATAGATAATTTGTAGAAGATTTTAGGGAAACTAGTACTCAACTTTCAGAATTGACCAACGCTATTATTTCACATAATTTAAGTCAATTTCTGTCCCAACCTGAGGCCATACCACCATCCCCTACTCATAGTTCAAAACCCGATGAGGATGATGCTATTACCATTTGGAGTGAAACTTTTTCCCACACCGAAATTCTTCCAACCACTCCAAAGAAAAATGGAAGGTATCATACTGATTTGATAGACTTAATCGTTGAGGAAACCATAAACATATTTGCCATGAAACATTCACCGAATTTCCTCCACGATTTTGAAACCAAACATTTTCTTTATCCTGAAAATGTTACTAACGCTTCTATTTTTGAGACGTAGGATAAAAGAAAATTCATTTTTGATACAAGATAGTACGCAAAAATGCAGTTGGTAGACTTACCTGAGAGCGATGCTTTTGTCTACCAAAGACTGATCAGGTTTTATCTTTCTTTTTAGTGTGTTTTATTTTAATTTGTGTCTTTATTTTATGTTGCGAATTTTACTTTTTGGGGTTTTGTTGTTGGTTATCATATTCCATTTTTCTCGCACAATGAGATTAATGTTAGACATTGAGGACAATGTCTCATTTAAAGTTGGGGGTAGTATGCATATTCATGCGTTGAAATATATTTTAATGACCATTTTGAAATTTTGAGTTAAATTTATGCAAAATTCATGACAACAAAATCTTGGTGAGATAGTTTTTGCTATTTTTACTATTAGGAAGTAATTTTTTTAGAGTAATTTCATGCACAACCAAACATTGAAAAAAAAAATTCACACATTCAATTGAGAAAAATCCTAAAGTTTAAAGCTTTTAATTTTTGTGAGATGTGAGAATGAGAAAACAACTTTGAAAACTTCTATTGATCATTTGAGTTGGTAAAATTAATTTTTGGGATTTAAAACATGACATTTACTAGAGGTATAATTTTTGTTTTAAAGAGCCTATGTTGTATTTAATTGTAATTTCCTTTTAAATTTATTGTATTTTTATGTTGTCTCCTGTCAAAAAAAAAATTATAAAAAAAAAGGAAAAGAAGAAGTATAAAAAAAATGAATGAAAAAAAAAGAAAAAAGAACAAGAGCAACATTTTTTTTGGTAGTTTTGTTGAAAAAAAATTGTCAAATAAAAAAAAAATCAACATTACTACATTTATTTTCAATTTATGTCGTCAAAAAACATAAACAAAAGAAAAAAAAAAGTTTGCGTATTTTTTTTTGTTTTGTTCTTTATTTTGGCTCTTGATATCATTTTGAAAAATTCCGAAGATTCTTTTGTCATTTAGATTCCAATTAATTGATTAGCTTATCTTTTGATCAATATTCATTAACATTGTTTGTCCTAAAACGATAACATCCATTTTTGAGTGTTAATTGATAAATTTCCGACTCCAAGAGTGTTAACCGTCTCCCATAAAAATACTTTCAATACCTTTGTGAGGATTTGGAGTTGAGACTTTATTCTTTGGTAATTTTTCAATATTGTTTGTGTTGTAAATTTTGGAAAGAACAATATTGTTTGGTGCACACACACCAAACTCCTTAATTACAACTTTGATAGTTTTAAATAGCATTTTCTAAATTCTCACTAAACATTTTGTTAAATAGTTTTGCATAATTTAGTTCACTAATTCATCTTGGTAATAATTTTTATCCGCTTGAATTGCTAGGGACTAGCAATAAGCTAGTTGGGGGTTGTGATTAGAGGTAAAAAGTGCACCTTTATTGATCTTAAATGTCAAAATAAATTAAGTTTTGATTATTATTTTCATTTAATTAATATGATATATTTTATGGATGAAAATATTTGATCATGATTTAATTTATTGTTATTTTGTAGGAATTAAAGTTGCATTTTGGCATAAAGAAAAAGAAACAATAAATAAAGAGTTAAAACTGAAAATCAATTGAAAAAAATGACATTCTTGAGGCCCAAAATTAGGCCCAGAACTCGGCCTATGACTCTAGGCCCAACCAGCCACCAAGTCGAAGCTAGTCGTCTACCAGCCGAGCTAAGCTGCAGAGCCACCTGACGCCTGATGCCTGTCAGCCACCTGTCCGCCTCCTCCAGCCATGCGTCCAATCCCCAGAAGCCCACACAGGCTAGCCTCCCTTCCCAGCTGCCCAACACTTCCAGCCCGAAGGTCCATCTCCAGCTCAGCCTCCCTCAGCCTTCCTCAGCATCCCAGTAGCCCAAACGCAACACTTTCAGCCATACAGCCCAACCAGCCTCTCCAGCCCAAACGCAGCCCAGCCTTCTCCTCTCCCAGCCACTGCCACATGGCACCTCCCCATTGGCTGGGAATTGGTCAAAACCCACATCTGCCACCAGTCACCTTCAACCCATATTTTGTGGGTATGGGCCTTGCAAAATTTCCATTTTGAGCTTTAAAGCTCATCTTTTTTAGTGCTTTAGAAAAATGACATTTTGACCATGCACCAAAATAACTAGGTTAATATTTATAATAAGATTTGATTTTTCAAAATCATATTTTATTATTAATATTTCAGATTTATTTTGTAAACCCCAAATTATTGTTTAATTTCTTTTTAGTCCTTTTCTCCCTCTATAAATAGGGATTCTTCCTTCACAATTTCTATGTAATTTTAGGTAGCAAAACTCTACCAAATTTTAGTCTCATTTATCATATTTTCTCTAGAATTTCATGAGAATGTCTTGCATAATAGGCTAACCTTCTTAGGAAGGTTAGGATGATCCTATATACACTATGACTTTGTTTGGTATTTTTGATTCACCATGTGCTTAAAGTTTATATATTTGAGCGATTTATTTTCTTTCATCTCTACTTCTTCATCTTGTTATCTATATTTATGTTTACTAATAGTATATAGATTTTGTCAAACACTTTCTATGTATTATCAAATTAGTGAAAATAATATAGATAATATCTTTATCATTTTCTCCATCTCATTCATATATATTTACTTTTGCTAAAATCTATATAGAATTAGTCATGTTCTTTCTATGTATTTTATAAATAGTAAAAGTAATATTTGTGTTAGATTTTATGCCCAATCTTTTATTGCATTATTGCCAATGGTATAATGTCATTTTTAGATTTCTCATAAGATTTATCTCATCATTCCATAGTAAAGAATAATAATCACTTGAATACATTTTTGTAAAATATATTTGTGCATCAATGTTAAATCTTCCAAATGAATAGTTGGGATGTGAGCTATCCATTTGTGTAATTTTTGTGAATCAAAGATCCAAATAAATAAGTGTGCATATTGGTGACTCTTAATCCTTCCTACTTGTTACCTATTGTTACATCACACTTTAATCTATCTTTATTTCTAATCTTTAAATCTCAAAAACAACAAAAATATAACTTGTTCTATTTTCATTATATTATTTATCTCTTAAACTTTATTTCTTTGCCTCCTTGTTGAATTGACCGCCCGATCTATACTACAACTACCGCTAAGTGGAAGTCACTTTTGTGCGTTAAACAAGGATCCCATTGTTATAAAACATAAACATAAACATAAACATTAAATCAATTGTTTAAAATACTAAGTGCGGAATTACATAAAATCTTAAATCAAAAGACTAAAAAAACAACGTCATCCTCGATCTTCCAGCAATCCATTCAATCCATTCATCCTCAACACATATGCCAAGCTGCCACAAATCCTTCCCGCCTTCCATGTTATTTTTCCTGCACCATCTAAAAAGAATGGAATGAGCCTAATGCCCAGCAAGGAAAATCTACTAAAAAAAACATATATGTCATAAATCAATAAACATGAGACTATATCATAAAGCATATACTATAAAACATATGACGTAAAAACGTATATCATATAGGACTACAATATTAATGCCCATTAACTCATTAACGTGGTATGTGATAAAATTATCTAGGTCCCCAGTCTACTAATCGAGGTAGGTTAGATCACAACTATAGTATATGATAACCCATCTAGGTCCTCTGTCTACTAATCTAGGTAGGGTAAATCATAACTCTAAACCACGAAAATGATAAAAATTCTTGGGGCTTGCTATCTAAGCAAGTCATATGCCCAAGTGACTACAAAACATCTATCATATCATAACATAAACATATAAACACATATAATATAACCTATTTTCCTTACCAAAAACTGGGATATGGAGACAAGAACGGAATTTGGAACACTCCTAAAGCCAACAGTAAAACCATGAGTTTCTAAA
The DNA here is from genome assembly GCF_963169125.1 of Humulus lupulus. Lineage (NCBI taxonomy): Eukaryota > Viridiplantae > Streptophyta > Magnoliopsida > Rosales > Cannabaceae > Humulus > Humulus lupulus. The sequence continues at coordinate 266,874,487 of NC_084794.1, read as the reverse complement.
GAAAAGGAGATGACAAAGAGAACTAAACCATCAAAGTAGAAACGTACTGAAAAACCTTAAGTTTCAAAGAACTTAAACACCTAACCAAGAATCATAACAAAGAGTTAGGATCTGAACAAAAGAAAACTAAAGAACTATGAAGAACTAAACTTAAGGATAATAATACCTTGGATGAACTATGACTTTGATCTACACCTCGATACCGAAATAACACTCTATCTTACTTCCCAAGTGTTTTTAAAAGCTTAGATTGGAAAAGCTTTTAACCCAAAACCAAAGTGTTTCTCTCTATAATGCTTGAATGATGAGTGAAACTAACCCCTTTTAAGATGAATATAAAATGAAAAAGATTTAAATTTTCATTCAACAGATGCCCAGATTTCGATCAAAATCGTACAAGAGCAAGTCCAAGTGGTTAAGGGTTGTTTCTAGCTCAGTTATATAAATATTTCGAAAATGGCTCCAAGAGCCGATATATCGTCCCTACCTATTGCCCTGAGCCTTCGTGCATTCGTTCGTGCGAAGTCGACGTGTTTTCCGTATCTCCCGTAGGCGATATATCGACCCCTATAGCTGCGATATCGGCATACGTTGATATATCAAACACATATTTGCACTTTTTCAGCATATTTTGAATTGATTAAACAACTTTCACTGGATAAAAATGTGATCCTGACAACTGCTGGAAGGTTCTAGAGCTTCTAGATCTTTCTTCTAATTAAACTATTCATCAAAAATACTTAATTCCTTAATAAACATGATTGTGACAAGTGTCACGCTCTTATTAATTCTATCTAAACCTTAGGTTATATTGAACAATATTTCTAGGACCAACAGTATTAATCAAACCTTATGTTATAATATTTCTAAACTATAGGCTAAACTTATTAAATCCATAACTGTTGCTATGAGTTTCCAACTAAGTCCCGACTTGAACCAATATCCACGGAAGCTAACATACTATAAGCTACTACTAGCTATTACTACTACTATCTAGCTAAGTAAAATTCTGAGACACTACATCGTCCCCCTATGGAAGGTGTTCATTAGTTGTTTTGACAATGTTAGATTTTGAAAGATAGATAATTATAGGTCAAATTCTACTAGACTCAACTCTACGGTGACTACTAGGACTAAATCTATGTTTATCGAAACCGTGGGTCTAGCTCATAAAATAAGAGATTTTGTTTTCTTATTTTGATCGAATAGTAGGTTGTTAATAATGGTGTCCATTATTAAATAAGTTTACAACTTTATTTAACTAGTGGTATTTTTGACTCTCGCCAACTTGGACAAGGATATCATAGATTAGTTAAAAACCTAAAGAAATAGAGATATGATTATTTTGGTATTTTTCTCATATCTTACATATTTTTGATATAGGTTGTGCTATTTCTTGAAATTTGTGTGAATAGGAGTTTTATTGAGCAAAAGTGATTGATTTCTATTGTATTCATAATTGGTAGTTTTTAGTATGGCTGTGTCTACTCCCATCCTTTCTCAACTTTCGATGGAGAAACTCATTGGAGAAATTTCCTTAAATGGAAGCAAAACATCAACAGTGTTGATTGGCGACAACTCCAAGTTAGTCATGACTGAGGAATCCCCGGAAGTTCCAGCTGAAGGAGCTACCAAGTCTGTGAGGGATAAGTATGAGCCTTGGCAAGCGGCTAAAAACAAGGTGCGATACTACATGTTGACTAGTATGGTTGACACTCTCAAGACAAAGATAGAGAATGTCGAGACGACCTACAATATCATGGATCAGCTCCAAGACATGTTTGGTGCCAAGTTAGCGCATACTCGTTTTGAGGCCACCAAGAAATATGCCAATGCTTGGATGGCACCTTCTCAACATGTCCATGATAATCTGATCAAAATGACAAACTACTTTTAAGAAGCTGAACCGCATGGAGCAATAAAAGATGAGGAAACTCAAGTTGGCTTATTCCTTAACAGTCTTCCCTACAATCCATGGTTGTCTTTTAACAGATTCACTCTCACTCTGGCCCATGTCAAGGCTTCCATATAACGAACTCTATTGCTCTCACCACGAATCTCTCAATTACTTGCATCCCAATTTCTCTTCTGGAAGTGTCTAATACATTCTCAACAATCACTAATACTTTCATCCCGCGCAGTACCCTTGAGGTACATTCTCAACGTCAAACTCTCCCAGCTCGTTATATAACCAAATACATGAACTATTCAATCAACTGATTGTCTTCGAGGAACTAGCCTTGGACTTCTTCTATAACCAAACATCCTAGTCTTCTGTTTCCCTAACCATGGGAAATCCATCCTAATGCGTCAAATCATTCATATAGAAATCGTGCCCTCACCCGATATCCTTCCAGGTGACGCCCTCTGCCTTAGGTGCATACCAAACAACCCCCACTGGTTCCCGTCACCATCTTGACGACTGCCTTTACAATCAAATCCCCTTCCTATAAGAAATTAAGTGCCATAGCACCGCTTGAGGTTCTTCTACCTTGATTGCCAAAGGTCTGTCCTTACTGAATTCCACCAATGAAAGTACCGTCTTTTGCATCTCCTGCCCTATGACATTGATGCTCTAACCTCATTCCCCAAATCACAACTATCATGGCCCTCACTGCTACCTAACACACAGACGAAAACCCCATACATTGGAGCGACCCTAACGCTCTGACCCATATCAGAGTTTAATCCTTATCTGAGTCGTCATTTCCAACTACTTCCACCCGTACTAACTTTCCAAAATAAGTTACCCAACTCACAAAGCTCATTGATATACATTGTCGTTACCTTATCATTCCAAATCAAGCTTATAAGCCTATTAGTCTTCGCATCTCAGACTATGCCTTTATAACCTCTTTTGTCAAATCACCACCTGAGTTCTTTCCAACCCATTATGCCAATATCTCGGTACGAATACCATTTCCTCGCATCCCTCTGCCACAAGTACCTAGTGCAACTCCTTATTTATGACCTCTCATCTTCATATGCCCAAGGATGGAATTAGCTTTGCCCATCCACTAACCAATTCTTAGGCAAACCTAAACTTTCTTCCTCAAACCAGAGGATAACGCCTTTTAGGCCTTCCATTTAATACTCTTTATTTGTCTGTACCCTTATATCAAGCCAACACTGGTAACCTTACTGTCAAAATATACAAAGTAGCTCATTCTCCAAAAAGTCTGCTGCTCTACTATCTAGCCTCAGCTAATAAATTCCACAGCTTACTCATATACTAGCGACATCTGCTGCGACTTTTAGGGGCAAATGGAGGCTTCCAACCCCAAATATCATCTGCAACCCTCCTGTAATATAATGCCCAGTCTACTTAACCACTCTGAACACAAACAATTTGAATGCATCCGCCACTGCTGACTAAACTTCTCAGCTCTGAGATTCACACTCTGAAACAAACCATATCTAGGTCCAAATAACCACAGTATTCATGCACACATAAAGCATAACAAACACTAATTCACAATTCTATGTATTTAGTTACCAAATTTATTACTGCCATGTTTATTCACACTCTATCATGCTTCCTACAAGCCAATAAACAAGCATAACATATAAATTCAACTTGGGCAGTCACCCACGTGCAATCGGTAAGCAAATCATTATCCAAATATTCATTCACATGCAACAGCAATGTTGATCAACACGCCTTAATCTCATCACACTATATTCAAGGGCCAGGCCCTATCAGTTCTCATGCTCCCTATAGTCATACAGCATAATACATTCATATTTCAATCAAAAGCTTAAGCATATAATCTCATATATTCAATTATAGAACCCTAAGTCGAGCTTGTCTTTAGCGGCGAGTGTACACATCCAGCCTTTCTCCAGGAACCATTAAACCTAGGACGCTCTGATACCAAGTTGTAACGCCCTGGATAACCAAAACCGTTATACTGTGTATTTGAAATAGTGCGAGACTTGCTAATAAAGCCGTTTAGATAAAAACGTGAATCTAATGACACAAACAGGTTAGGTTTAAAATATTTTGGTTGTAAACGAAATCATTTTCATTAAAATAAATATTTGGTACATGGGATCCCAAATCGAGGTTTAAATAATGTAATTACAGAATTTCAAAATAACAAATAAGTAACCAAGCCATTCTAATGGAAAAATACACACTTTAGGTTCCTGTCCCTGAACAATCCCTCGACCATGGCAGCCGAGCAGCCGACAATGTACACCCCACCCCTAGAGCTCTCCAACTCATGGTCAACACATCAAACCCTTGCCCTTACCTACACCACGTAGTACCCATGAGCCAAGGCCTAGCAAGAAAACATAACATTTAAAACACAATCACTAATAACACCCAATTATTTCACAAGACATAACCAGGTACTCAACAGTACACAACATTCACCCGTTCAACGATAACATTCAACAAGCTAACAATTTGCCATTCAATTAACCAGCATATCATAATCATCATAATAATTACAATCAAATCAAATGATAATTAGAGTCGAAAACTTAGGCCGCACCCTCTGTTTAACCCAATGACTTCGACTCGCTTAAACCAAGCTCAGTGCATAATAAGCTGTCCTTGGCTACCAGTGGCCGAGCTGCGCCCTATGCGCAAGTGTAAACTCCGGTGCTCTTAGGCCGCATGTTTACTATTTACATGGCGTGATACCATCAATTTACAATTCACATGGCATAATACCATTCTCCTAAAGAGCATACAAGACAGGGAACCCTTAGTCCCAATATAAAACCACAATCGGGTATAGTTTTCTTACCTTTAATCTTCAAGCGCTTTAACTAGGAAAGACGACCCCCGAGCACGATCCTGCCTTGAGCTCAAGCGTAAACCTAGTCACAACCATAAGATAGGATTCCATCAATAGTTGTAAAAGGCTTCTGAATAAGGTTCTAATCTCTGGAACATCGAATTCCACCAAATACGGTAGCGGAATCAATCCCGAGCACTCTAGGTTAAATTTTCATGTTTAAAATCCCAAGGACACAAATTTCCTTAAGGGTCGCGGCTCAAGCCTCCTCATGCCGCGGAATGGCCCCAAACAGAGCCCAGCCTTGCCCAGAAATAGACATAGGCCGCGACCCTACATGCCCCATGCCGCGGCCCGCCCTCCTTCCTCAACACCCATCAACTTCGAAGGGCCGCGGCTCACCAAGAACCATGCCGCGGCCCGACCCCTTCGATCCCAGAAAAACCACAATTTTTGACACTCAAATCTCTCTCAAAACCACCCACAATCATCCCAATAACATAATCCAATTACCCCAACATTCTAACATGATTTCAACAACATAACCCAATATAAACCTAGTCTAGAAACTCATCAAAACAACATCTCCATCTTTGAAACCCATAAGCTTAAAAACACGAAAACCATTCAAGAGAACTCATAATTCAACACTAAACCATATATTAGAGCTTACCTTCACTGAAGAACCAATCCTCCAAGTAATTGCTGAGCTAATTCCAAAATCCTTGCCTCAATCTAATCTTCAAAAGTTAAGAACCCAAGCACTTAGAACCCAGCTCAAAACCATAGGATTTAATTAGATAAACCAAAAATCATCACATACCAAAATTCCTGGTTGAACCTTCAAGTTGCCATAGAAATTCTCCCCACAATCCCAGCTCCAACTCATGAGTTTCCAGCCCAAGAAATCCTTGTTTTTGTGGTTCCTTTGAGAGAGAAAGAGAGAGAAAAAGAAGAAGGTTGGTTCTAACTTTTGTTCCACCGAATTCTACACTTTACTGAATCTATCATTAACAAGTTAAATCAATCCCAAGGCTCGGGGTACCGAAAACGTCCCCGAGGGCAAAATGGTAAATTCCCCCAGTATTCCCACCTGTTAGGAAAATATTGTTTTGCCTCAATGGAAATGATTATAATATTACAACTCTATGCAATATATTACAAATAAATATAGATTGATTAAATAAGGTTACAACTATATAACTGAAAATACAAATAAACTAAAGAAAGGAAGAAGATGATGATGAAGAAGAGAATAGTGAGAATACGACTCTAAGCAAAAGATTACAAGTAAAATAAAGTGTTTAGACCAAATGAAAAGATTACAACTCTTAAACAAAATATACAAGTAAATAGAACAAGAGAATAAGAAGAAAAGCAATAGAATAAAAAGAAGAACAGAAACACAATCAAACTCTCACTTACACAACCTAAGTGAAGAGGATTGGAGATCACCAACTTGAACAAGGTTTAAAACCTTTGTCCAAAAGCTTATTTCCCCCTAACTCAAGCACTAAGGGATCTCTCTCAGATATTTGAAAAGCTTTCTGGAATTATCAAGCCTCAAGGTTTTTCTAGCCAAGTGCTCTAGTGGATAGAAAAGTTGTGTCTTACAAGTGAGCTATAAGGCTCCTATTTATAGAGTTTAGAGACACCCTTTGAATTTAAAATTCCACCAACCCCCATGGCTGTTACCAATATTTAATTGGATTAATATGGAATTAAAAAAGAGATTTGGGAGTTATTTGGGTTTTTTGAGCTGTTCAACAAATATTGAAAAAATTGAAAATTTTTCAGTTTTTTGGCCTGTGGCCGCGGCCAGAGACAATGGTGGCCGCGGCCACTGTTTTCTGTCCCACAGGCCGCGGCCACTGACCAATTTCAGCACAAAAAAATTGTGTTTTTTTTCCAAACGGTTCCAAACCCTCCCAAATGATTTTGTAACTCCCAAAACACATTAGTGGGGTTAAAATCATATCTCTAACAGCCATATCACATATGGCTTTATGAAATTCATCTCAATATTGTGTAACAACAATTTTACACAATAAAGGGTAATATTTGGAAGTTACAAATTTGTAACACCAAATATGTTACATTATTTGGATATATCTCATATATCTAAATATTGTAACTCTCTATTATATGTTACAATATGTGACACACTTTGTCACATTTATTTAATCTAAAACATTATATTATAATATAATATAATTTTACATTATAATATAATTTTACATTATATTATAAAATAATATAACATTCCCCAACAAGATTAAATAGTTATCTATTGTAACACTTATTTAATCAATCATTATATTTTGAAATATAACATATCCCCCACTTGATTAAATAAGAACTCTCTCTTATAGGAGTCATTGCATTAGTGCATAAAGTAAAGTATTTTTCAACTTGAACTTTACTATAGTGTAATTATCACAAAATTTGTCGAAAATTAGGTTGCACTAGGCATTGAACCATCTTTTCATGATGACAAATCGGTGAAAACACACACACCTTTGCGATGTTCACTTGAGACCTCTATGTATCGCTTTGCACCGTTAATGGCCATGTGCACTTTCCATTCATGGACGTTCTTGAGAATACTCCCAATTCACATGAGAGGCGGCACCACCCCTAGGTCCATATAGGTAGAATTCTTACAGTATTTTGTTACAAAAAATACTTGTCTTTACAAGACTGAATTCTATTAAAAAACCTTTCGGTTTAAACCCTCCACTTGGTAACACACAAGTACTCAATATCTCAGATGGGACTTGTTTTGAGTACAACTAATATTCACTTGATTGACTTGTTATTGCCTATTGAACCTAACACTAGTTGAATAACTAGTGTTAAGATAGGTTACCATCAATCGTGAATCTCTTTAGGGAGTTTAATTCCCATCCCTCAAGATGATGCAACCACTAAATCCCTCGTTAGTGGCTTAGTGAAAGGATCCGCCAGATTTTCACTTGTTCTCACAAAGGATATTGAGATGACTCCTCTTTGAATCAATTCTCTTACATATCCATGTCTTAGACTAATGTGTCTAGACTTCCCATTATACACTCCGCTGTATGCTCTAGCCAATGTCGCTTGGCTATCATAATGTATCGATATAGTAGATACATTATCTTTGATTAGGGGAATCTCTATCAACATATCCCTTAACCATTCGGCCTCTTTGCCGGTAGCAGCTAGAGCTATGAACTCTGCTTCCATAGTGGAATGAGATATACAGGTTTGTTTCTTGGAACCCCAAGAAATTGCACCTCCACCAAGTGTATATACCCAAGCAGTTGTGGACAAGTTGTCCCCAAGATTGGATATCCAACTTGCATCTGTATATCCTTCTAAAATCGAAGGAAATTTGGAGTAGTGAAGGCTTAGTCCTTTGGCTTTCTTAAGATAACCTAGGACTCTTCCAATTCCCTTCCAGTGATCCACACTTGGATTACTTGTAAACCTACTAAGTTTACTTACTGCATATCCTATATCAGGTTTAGTACACTGGGCAGCGTACATTAGACTCCCTATAGCACTAGCGTACTCCAATTGAGCCACCGCTCTTCCTTCATTCTTCTCTAGTTTTACACTATGATCGAATGGAGTATTGGCATCATTAACCTTGAGATGGTTAAATTTGTTCAATAATTTCTCAACGTAGTGGGCTTGCCCTAGCGCAAAACCCCCACTATGTTTCTTTACTTTGATACCGAGTATGGTATCAACTTCTCTAAGATCTTTCATCTTGAAGGTTGATGATAGAAACCTCTTCGTTTCATCTATCCCTTTCATGCTATTACTTAGAATAAGCATGTCATCCACATATAAACAAACAATGATCACATATCCTTTACAAGTTTTGGAATACAAACACTAATCTCCATTGTTATGTCTAAACCCATTAGACATGATGGCTTGATCAAATTTCTCATGCCATTTCTTAGGAGCTTGTTTCAATCCATATAAGGATTTTACAAGTCTACACACTTTATGTTCATATTTTGGTAGGACAAACCCTTCAGGTTGTTCCATATAGACCTCCTCATTGAGGTCACCATTAAGGAATGCCGTTTTGACATCCATTTGATGAACATACAAGTTGTGTATAGAAGCTAGAGCGGACAAAATTCTTATAGAAGTTGTTCTTGCAACAGGCGCATAGGTAACGAAATAATCGATACCCTCTTTTTGCCTAAACCCTTTAGCTACTAATCTAGTTTTAAAGGTTTGGATAGTGCCGTCAGTGTGGTATTTTCTCCTAAATACCCACTTACACCCAATTGGCTTAGACCCCGGTGGGAGGTCTACCAATCCCCAAGTGTTATTGGAAAGAATGGAATCCATCTCATCATTGATGACTTCTTTCCAAAATGCACTATCTCTCGATTGCATAGCTTCTCTATAAGTCTTAGGATCATCCTCAACGAGAAGTACAATAGGTATTTTCCTAATGACTTCCTCTCTATTTCCTTCTACCATGTAGAATGAAATTTGTTGAGAATCTATCTCATCCACTACTAGACTTTTATGATTTTTAAGCCTTTGACTTCTAGGTTCAAAGGGTTGCTTTACATCCTTTTGAGAATTCTCCTCTTGAGAATCAACTTTGGATGTAGAAGCTTGAGAATTGTTCTCATATAACATATTCTCCTTTAGAGATGTTGAAGCTTGAGAATTGTTGTCACATAACATGTTCTCAAAGAATTCAACTTCTCTAGATTCAATCACAATATTAGACTCTAAGTCTAATAGCCTATAAGCTTTACTATTGTTGGCATAACCAACAAAAGCACACTTTATGGCTCTTGAACCTAACTTTGTTCTATTAGGTTCGGTTTTCTTGCAATATGCAAGACACCCCCACACTTTGAAGTACCCTATGTTGGGTTTTCTTTCTTTCCATAACTCATATGGAGATATCTCATTTTTCTTCATCGGTATTCGATTAAGAATGTGACAAGCGGTTAAAAGTGCTTCACCCCATAAGTTGAAGTTCAACTTAGAAAACACCAACATAGAATTTATCATCTCTAGATAAGTCCTATTTTTCCTTTCGGCAACACCATTGTGTTGTGATGTATAAGGTGCAGTGCACTCATGAATTATACCATTTTCTTCACAAAATGTATTGAATTCATTAGAGAAGTACTCTCCTCCTCTATCACTTCTTAGCAACTTAATCTTTTTATTTAGTTGATTTTCAACTTCTAATTTATACAATTTAAAAGCATCAAAAGTCTCATCTTTATGCTTTAAAAGAAACACATAGGTATATCTACTAAAATTGTCTATAAAAGTAAGAAAATACCTTTTACCACCTCTAGTTAAAACACCATTTAATTCACAAAGATCACTATGGATTAAATCTAGTAAATTAGATGATCTTTCTACACTAGGAAATGGTTTCTTAATCATTTTCGACTTAACACATGTTTCACATTTACCATAGTTTTTAATATTGCATGAAATCATACCACACTTTACTACTCTTTTCATGGTTGAAAAACCTATATGCGATAGTCTAAGATGCCACAAAAATAATGAATCATACTCAACAATATAGGGGGAATTAGCATTTTAATTGATAACATTGAAAGTTACATCATTGGTGCACAACTTAACCATACCCTCACAAGAGTACCCCTTTCCCAAAAATACATTTGATTTGGTAAGTATAAGTTTACCGGACTCAAAAACGGCTTTAATGCCGGGCTTGCCAAGCAAATCATCACTTACCAAGTTTCTACTCATTTCGGGAACATAAAGTACATTCACTAATGTGACTTTCTTGCCGGAGGTGAAGTAGACATCAATAGTACCTTTGCCAAGTACCTTAGATTTTCCCTCATTGCCCATTTGTATCTCATGGTTGCCCTCTGACTCTTCAAAGGTCTTGAACAATGATTTGTCATAGGTGACATGAACGGTGGCACATGTATCATACCACCACCATTTCACCTTGCCTTGGACCGCATTCACTTCACTAAGGGTAGCAACTATGTTTTCCTCTTGAGTTGCGTTCACCTTAGGTCCTTGTTGGTCTTTTCTATGTCTACACTCTCTAGCATAGTGGCCCTTTTTCCAACACACGAAGCAAGGACCTTTCTCGCCCTTAAACTTCTTTGGGTTGGTTTTTGGACCCAAAGGTTTCTCATTACCCTTTTTCCCTTTATTTTTGGGATGTTTTGGTTGTGACACCGCATTTGCTTTGGAAGTCTCTCCATTAGACCCCTCCACAAGTTTATCTCTACATATTGATTCCTCTTCGATTCGAATATGTTTTTGGATTTCCTCCAAAGAATAATCCTCATTTTTATGAAGGATTCTTTTCCTATAGCTCTTCCAAGTTGGTGGTAATTTAGCCACTATAGCACCAACTTGAAAGGCCTCGGGAAGCTCAATCTTTAACACTTTCAATTTATTAACAATAATTTTCAATTCATGTATTTGAGGAAGAATAGGTTTATCACCAAAAAATTTGAAATCAAAGTATTGAGATATCAAAAACTTTTTGGTACCTTCCTCTTCCGGTTTGAACTTTTTCTCAAGTGCATCCCAAATCTCCTTGGCTGATTTGGTCTCGGTGTAGAGGTCATAGAGCCTATCGGATAAGGCATTGAGGATATGACCCTTGCAAAGAAGATTGTCCTCCTCCCTTTTCCTTCTCTTCTCCACCTCCTCGGGAGTGTCTTTGTCGGATGGCTCGGCCAGAGGAGCCAAGGAAGACTCAAGGATGTAGGCGATTTTGAGAGTGGTTAAAAGAAACCTCACCTTGTCTTGCCACCAAGTAAAATTGGATCCATAAAACCTATCCAATCTCACTAGGTCTTGGTTCATGATCTTGATTGTCTCCCCTTCCATTGAAACAAAAAAGGGATAAGCTTTTGAATGTTAGGAAAATATTGTTTTGCCTCAATGGAAATGATTATAATATTACAACTCTATGCAATATATTACAAATAAATATAGATTGATTAAATAAGGTTACAACTCTATAACTGAAAATACAAATAAACTAAAGAAAGGAAGAAGATGATGATGAAGAAGAGAATAGTGAGAATACAACTCTAAGAAAAAGATTACAAGTAAAATAAAGTGTTTAGACCAAATGAAAAGATTACAACTCATAAACAAAATATACAAGTAAATAGAACAAGAGAATAAGAAGAAAAGCAATAGAATAAAAAGAAGAACAGAAACACAATCAAACTCTCACTTACACAACCTAAGTGAAGAGGATTGGGGATCACCAACTTGAACAAGGTTTAAAACCTTTGTCCAAAAGCTTATTTCCCCCTAACTCAAGCACTAAGGGATCTCTCTCAGATATTGGAAAAGCTTTCTGGAATTATCAAGCCTCAAGGTGTTTCTAGCCAAGCGCTCTAGTGGATAGAAAAGTTGTGTCTTACAAGTGAGCTATAAGGCTCCTATTTATAGAGTTTAGAGACACCCTTTGAATTTCAAATTCTACCAACCCCCATGGCTGTTACCAATGTTTAATTGGATTAATATGGAATTAAAAAAGAGATTTGGGAGTTATTTGGGTTTTTTGAGCCGTTCAACAAATATTGAAAAAACTAAAAATTGGTCATTTTTTTGGCCTGTGGCCGCGGCCAGAGACAATGGTGGCCGCGGCCACTGGTTTCTGTCCCACAGGCCGCGGCCACTGAATGTTGGTGGCTGCGGCCACTGACCAATTTCAGCACAAAAAAAATTGTGTTGTTTTTCCAAACGGTTCCAAACCCTCCCAAATGATTTTGTAACTCCGAAAACACATTATTGGGGTTAAAATCATATTTCTAACAGCCATATCACATATGGCTTTATGAAATTCATCTCAATATTGTGTAACAACAATTTTACACAATAAAGGGTAATATTTGGAAGTTACAAATTTGTAACACCAAATATGTTACATTATTTGGATATATCTCATATATCTAAATATTGTAACTCTCTATTATATGTTACAATATGTGACACACTTTGTCACATTTATTTAATCTAAAACATTATATTATAATATAATATAATTTTACATTATATTATAAAATAATATAACACCACATAGGCCTCCTAACCTCAAATATATCTCCAATTATTTATTCTCATAACTCGATAACCCAGATGACCACCTAACATCCCAAATACCTCTTGACTCACCCCGAGTCGAGTATCGGGTCCCGTTGTGACTTTCTCGCTACCGGTTCCCTAGGATCGCCACGTGCCGAAAGCTGCAAACACACACACACATACACATATCTATATATCCACATAATAATGTGGTCTCAACAATTTATCACACACAATCACGTTTATGCCCTACGGGCCAAAAATTACAATTACCCCCTTACCAGCCAAGCAGGGCCCGCATGCCTATCCAAAACTCATAAACATACATTCTCACACCATTACTTCACATAACCTCCAATTATGCCCTCCTGGCACACTAATCAAGACCCTTAAGCCTTAATAGTAATTTTGGGTCGTTACAGTTTACTTCTACGAATGCTACTTTTATGGAAAATGACTATGTCCAAAACTTCAAACCACGCTGCAAAGTAGTTTTAGAGGAGATGGTTAAAGAATTGATTCCAACCAATGTTCCATCGTCATCAATGCGAGTTGATGATAAAATTCCCACTCTTCATGTCGAACCGATGAAAGTCGATTTAAATGAAGAAAGTACCACTGTTCCTGAGCAAACAGTCACGGGGCCTCGTCGTAGTGGGAGGTTTTCTAGGAACCCAGTTCTCTATGGATTGGATGGTGAAACCAATATGGTTTTTGGTGACACTAGTGATGATGATCTGTTGTCTTTCAAACAGGCAATGGAAACCCTAAAAAGGAACTATGGCTCGAAGCCATGAAACAGGAAATGGAGTTCATGTACTCAAATTCTGTCTGAGATCTTGTCGAAGCACCTAGTGACTGTAGGGCCATCGGGTGCAAGTGGATCTACAAGAAGAAACAAGCTGTTGATGGAAATATCGAGACTTATAAAGCTTGATTAGTGGCAAAGTGTTATACCCAAAGAGAAGGTGTGGACTATGAGAAAACTTTTAGTTCGATAGCCATGCTCAAGTCCATTCTCATCCTCTTATCCATATCAACTGCTCTCGACCATGAGATTTGGCAAATGGACGTCAAGACAACTTTTCTTAATGGAAAGCTTGACGAAGTCATTTATATGGATCGGCCAGAAGGATTTAAAGTAGCTGGACAAGAAAGAAAAGTTTGCAAGTTGAATAGGTCCATTTATGGACTTAAGTAAGCTTCTCGTTCCTGGAATCTTAGGTTTGATGAAATAATCAAAACCTACGGCTTTCAACAAAATATTGATGAGCCTTATGTTTACCAACTGAAGGCAAATCAAATAGTGTTTTTCCTGGTTCTTTATGTAGATGATATTTTACTCATTAGAAACAATGTTAAGAAATTATCAGATGTGAAGAATTGGGTGATCACTCAATTTCAGATGAAAGATTTGGGTGAAGCAAGTTATGTTCTAGGTATCCAGATCATTAGGGATAGAAAGAACAGACTCTTAGCTCTATCTCAAGCGGCTTACACTGATAAAGTGCTTGAACGTTTCTCAATGACAAATTCCAAGAAAGGACGTTTACCGTCCCGCCATGGAATTTATCTTTCAAAGAAGCAGTCTCCCCAGACTCCTGAAGAGGAAGATGTGTAATGCCCCGAATTCTCCGATGTGTATTAATGGCGGGAATAGTAGGCCGGGAGGGCCATACTTGTTTAATTATGCCATCAATTGATAGAATGCATGTATATGTGAATTATATTGTAATATGATGTTAAATGCATGCGTGTGAGTCCACATTTTATAACAGGGGTGTGATGCTAATTTGGCCCGTTGAGGGTATAATTGTATGCATGTCGGTGATATGTTGTTGAGACCACATTATAATGTGGGTTTGTTCGAGCTAATCGGCATGAGACAATCTTGGATATTGATTAGCAGTCTAGTCATAACAGGTTTAAGTTCGGGGCTCGGGTTGAGTCTAGGGGTGATTATAATGATTAGAGCATTACCGGGAATTAAAGGGTAACGGGATATGAATTATTGGTGTTTGGGGTTATTAAGAGTAGCGGGAATTGGAGAGCGTTAACTACGATTAACGAGATAGGTTGGAAAGGTCAAATATGCCCTTGGGAGCCTTTAGAAACCTTTAATTGACCTAGGGGTATAATGGTCTTTTTACCCCTAGGATAGATATAAACTCCTTTATGATGTGAAGTAGAGAGAAAAACAGAGCAAGTTTGGAGGTTACCCGTACCTTCCTCCTCCTTCATCTTCTTTGTGATTTTTGGTGATCTTGTTGAGGATTCAAGCTTGGGAAGTAGACCTTAGGAGTTTGGGAAAGTGTTCCACCAGTGAAGAACATCACAACCTGAGTTTGAGGTAGGTTTCCAGCCATTAATTTTCTGGTATACTCTGTTTTGGCTTTATTTTTCAGCTTGTGATTTCTTTGGGGATAGTTGGAATTAATGGAAGTTCTGGTTGGGATTTTACTAGGGTTTTGATGAGGGAGTGTTATAAATCAAGTTTAGGGGTTGTATTGGGTGTTTGAGTGGTGTTTAAGCTTGGTTTGAAAGGTTGGTTCCAAGAGAAATCACAAGGGAAGAAAAATAGAGATTTTTGGCTGAACTGGAGGTTGGGCCGCGGCATGGCCAGGGAGGGCCGCGGCCCTTGAAGAGTGCTGAAGGAGACCACCTCTGTTTGGGGGGCGGGCCGCGGCCCTTAGTGGTTTTTTGGCCAGAAATGGCTTTTTGGCTCGGGGATGTTAGCCTTAGGCCTCGGGGTCGATCCTACTACCCGGTTTAGTAGTGTTCGGTGTCTCGGAGGCTAGGTTTTGGTTTGGGAACCCTTTATTATTCATTTTATTGATGGAATCCCATAATTGGTTATGACTAGGTAACCGCTAAGGAACTAAAAGATCGATCGTTCTCAGGGGTCGTCCTTATATTAGTCCTCGCTTGAACTTGAGGTAAGAAAACTGCACCCCGTGTATATGACATGAATGGTAGTTGTTGAGACATGCTGGTTGATAAATGTGGACATGGATTGCATATTAAATGCTAGTGGATGTTGATTACTTGTATATGGCACTGACTAGTCAGGGACACTGACCAAAGAGTCAGAAACGACATAAGTGTCCTGAACGCAAGGCCGAATGAAGATTAGATCTGATCGATATCAATGTTATATGGCTCTAAGGAATTAACACTGGACCGACCCTAAGGTCGATGAACTTATAAGTGCTTGGTTAGTCTAAGACTAGTTACTGAGAGCCAGGGCATAAGGCCCAGGTGACTGCTTGTCACATGGCTAGGTAACGATGTTCTAGGGTTATGACTCTATGGTCATGAGGAAGGTTATGCTGGTGACCAGTCACCATGCACCTATCCTGGTTAAGATGATGAAAGGTTCACTTACCTGTTAAGCCCTGGTGACCATATCGTTACAAGGCTGAAGGGAGGTATTCCTTATTTAGTGACTTTTGCGACTGTCACCTATCTGTTTTGGAATGCTAGTCCTAAATGATTATTATGATCATTGTTGATATTATATCATGCTATATTGTGTTTTCTTGCTGGGCCTTGGCTCATGGGTGCTATGTGGTGCAGGTAAAGGGAGAGAAAAGCTCACCCAGCCTTGAGTGGAGAGCTTAGGTGATGATGTGTACATATGCGGCCACTTGACCACCACGACCAAGGAGTTCTTAGAGGGACTAGGGGGTTTACCCTATTTTTGCCACTTCAGCCGGCGGGGTTGTAAATTTGAAACAGTACAGGCCATTTTGAGTTGTAAATAACTTGTAAATGTTTTGAATAGCTCATGAGCAGTTATATACTTAATAAAGGATACCCTTTCCTTTTTATTGTTTTTCCACCTTAACCTGTTAATAACACTTAGAACATGTTTTTAACCAAAGGACTCGGGTAGCGGGTCAAATTTCTGGTTCACCGATCACCGTAACTGTTCTGGGGTAACCAGGGCGTTACAAGATGTAATTAGAAAAGTTCCTTACGCATCTGCAGTTGGAAGTCGAATGTATGTTATGTTGTGTACTAGACCAGATATCTGCTATGCAGTGGGAGTAGTGAGCAGGTACCATTCAAACCCAGGACCGAAACATTGGATAGCAGTTAAACATATCCTGAAGTATTTGAGATGGACTAGGGATTATATGTTAGTCTACAAAGGTGGTGTTCTGAACCCTGTAGGTTACATTGATTCAAATTTTCAGACTGATATCGATGACAGGAAGTCTACTTCTAGAATGGTGTTTACTCTTGGGGGTGGAGCTGTGATATGGAGAAGCGTAAAGCAGTTTGCAATCTTAGATTCCACCATGGAGGCTGAGTACATAGCCGCATCATAAGCAGCTAAGGAAATAGTCTCGCTAAAGAAATTCTATTCGAATCTTGGTGTCATTCCAGAAATGGATAAACCACTTGTGTTGTTTTGTGACAATACATGAGTGATAGCCAACTCAAAAGAACCTCATAGTCACAAGAGGAGTAAGCATATAGAAATGAAGTATCACATTATTGGAGAATATGTGGCCAGGGGAGATGTGAAGGTTATGAAGATTGCATCTGAAGACAATCTTGTGGATCTGTTTACAAAGACACTACCAGAAGCTACATTTGATAAGCATATCAAAGAAATGAGATTAGTAGAATTAAGGCATTAGTTTTAATTAGTGCAAGTGGGAATTTGTTAGGGTTTTATGCCCTAATTAAAACCCAATTTCTTTGTAATATAATTTATTATCAATAAA
The DNA here is from genome assembly GCF_963169125.1 of Humulus lupulus. Taxonomy (NCBI): domain Eukaryota; kingdom Viridiplantae; phylum Streptophyta; class Magnoliopsida; order Rosales; family Cannabaceae; genus Humulus; species Humulus lupulus. The sequence goes on along the minus strand of NC_084794.1, from coordinate 266,856,918 downwards.
AGAATAGAAATCATTTTAATCACTTTGCTCACATGTTCTATTTTCATAATTATTTGTTTAATATAAATTTCTATTAAATCCCGAGCATATAGCTAATCATATTTATAGTGACGTAATCACAGTGGAATATAAATATGATTATATGTTCAAAATAAGTTAGTCCTAAGATTAGCCAGTGCACAGGATTTACACTGACTTGCCAATCTACGATATGATCTACTTACGCATTGTAGTGTTATGTTCTTTCAAGAACATTAAAAAAGTAGATAATATCGGGTGTATTTGTTACATCGGACTGGACCAATATTGACAGTAGATAGGATAAGTAAACATACCGTTATTATCTATTCTAGTCATATCATATAGTTGACCATATGTCAATTCAATCTCAATTAAGAGTGGTTAGTATTCTAACTGATTGTATTATTTGAGTTCTTTGACTTGTTCGTTACCAGCTTACCCTACGGACTAGCCCGTACTTACATCTTGGGAACTCAGTAGTATAATTGAGTGGGAATATTAATCATAGATATGAACATCTATAGCTTCTGATTAAGAAGTGAAACAATGGTTTCCTTTTAGTTTGGTTCAAGTTGCTAAATGATAGAGTTCTTGTTTCACTAATTACTATTAGTTCACTGAAATATCATTTACAAGGAACTAAGTGTTTTAAGGATAAAATACAATGAGGGGTAAAACAGTATTTTAGTCCCATCTCACTGTAAACCGTCTATATAAGATTGAGTGATAATTATGGTTGTAACAATGGATAATTAATAACATATCTATATTGCTTATATAGCGTTCTATGAATTCAAGAGTGCAATTCCGAGTCTTTAGTAGAGTCACGAGGAATTAATGAGTTAGTAAATTTATTTGTTAGATTTATGATAACTTATTGGAGCTTGATTTCATAGGCCCATGATCCCCATTGTACCTTGGATAAAATCATCTAGATAGTCTCAATTAATTGATTTAATTATCAATTAGAATTATCAAAGTTGACCAGGTAAATTTTGGATAGTTTTAGAGAGTTATACAATTTTGAGAAGAAAAGAGAAATTAAGGCATTTTTATTAATTAAGATAAATTGGTATCTAAATTAATAAATAAGTTTAAATCAAGGTTCAAATTATAAATAATTAATTTGATAAATGATTTTAAATAATTATTTAATTAATTAAATCAATAGAAAATACACAGACCTTGATTTTAAGTCTAATGGGCTTATAATCAAATGGGAAAATTCACGGGCCTAAAACCCATGATAATTTTGACCTAGGACTGTTAATTGGCTATTATTTTGTTGATTTTTTAAAATTAAATAAATGACCTAATTGAGTTTATAAAGGATTGCTAAGAGAGAGTTGAAAACATAAGTCGAGTCAGATTTCTGAAACACACGTTTCTGATAGGTTTTAGATTCTCTCTAAACATAAGTCATTTTCTAAGCCTCATTACTATTTTCTCTTCTTCTCTCTGAATCTATCTCATGTGTTGAGAATTTCCCACACTAGTCTAGGTGATTCTAAGAATACTTTGGAAGACTGTGAAGAAAATTGAAGAACGGTTCAGTTTCTTGATAATACCCTGCGATAGAAAGGATACAAGGGTTAGAGAAAATGAAGGAAGGACTCATTCATTCTACAGCGTATAATATAAGTATTCTTATCATTATTTCTTTTTTAATTCAATTTTGGAAACATGTTCTAGGTTGTCACATATTAACTTGTTTGATATTATATCTACATGAAAATAAATAAAGATCCTGTATAAGTTTCCCAACAACATACTGTACTGGTCAAGGCTTATTCTTTCTCAACTCTCGAAGTCTAGCCGTTAAAATTATTAAATTACCCCAACAAATTCAAGATGTCTTCAGCATTAGCTTCAACGTATATTCAATCCTCCTTGGCGTAAGGGATTCTTCTATGTCAAAATATTATTAGCAACAAGCCAAGGTAGTGGATGTAGACATAAGAAGAGGCACTCCAATGAAAAGCTACATACTACTAGGGATCCCACAACAGTTACAATCAGATACAAGAATCAAGCAAGTGTGGTCGAATGGTCAAAAAGTATTAGCACTAAACGAGATGAGTGTATATGTTTTCGATCACTACAACATAGTTTGCACAAGCGTGGTTGGGGACGTTCTACTACTCCCAATACGACTCACTCACAGAATCAACACTTCTTTGTTGGTTGAACCAATTTTTGATGCAATTGATCAGAAAATAATAATTTTCTCATCTACCAAGTCGCCAATGTGGCCTTCACTTTAAACCTAGTATTAAGAACATTTCAACTAAACTTAGATAGTGTATTAAGAATATTTTAACACTTCAATTTTGTAAAGCAAGTTGCAAAATATTAACATGTTTGTGGCAAACATATATCATTCAAACAAGTAGTGACTCTCCTAATTAATCAACTATCTAAATAACACATTCTCATACCTAATTTAGTTGGTGATTCATTCATCCCAATATTAAAGAAATAAAACCTCTCCAAAGAAAAATAATACAAAACTCATATAAAACAACTAAAAAATATACATAAGTTTTAGTTATGTGGTGTTCGTTTTGTGTTACTCAACACATGATATAAATTACTTAGCAGAAGCACAATGTTTACGTTACCAATATCATAAATATGCCTCAACTTCATATTAAGTTTACTATCAAGCCCTCAACTATACATATTTTTGGATAAAGAATTACATTTTTGGCCTTACCATTTAAATTCATATCACCAACAATTTTCCAATCGGTTCACATAATCGGTAATTGCAAGTCAAAAGCAAATGGGAAAAAGAGAGAAAGGGCCATAAAATTTTGACACTTGGCAAAAGGTTGGGCACCACAGTGAAGGACTTAGTATTGTGAGGGACTAAAGAATTCGCCTTTTTTTAAAGTATATCAACATTATACTATTTTGGGTGTCATAATTTTAATTCAATTTAAGGAAGGGTCAACTATTTTTTTAAAAAAAAAGATTAAATTTTTGATCTCTGTATTTTATCATTTTTTCAGTATAGTAATTTATCAAGTAGGGTGAAAATTGGGTAGATTTGTTGGGTTCAAGTGCATCGGGTTTGGGTTTGTCAAATTTCAAGTGTGAGAAACATATATCAAACCCATCCGAACTATACTTGAATTTGGTCGGATTCGAGTTTGGATTTTTCGGATCAGGTGCTGAAATTTTCGGGTTAAATCCAAAATGATGAAACATCAAGAACAACACAAGCAAAAAGAGCACAGAGATCCAAATTTAAATTAAAAACTCAGATCCAAATCTAAAATTTGAAAAATTAGAATATCAAATAATGTATACACAATACATAAAATAAAACCCATGCCTGTGAGATGTGAGTGGCTATCGTCGGAGTTTCGAAGTCGTTGGACTCGCTGAGACAGAGAAAGAGGGTGGGCAAGTGAATGTAGAATTGAAACCGCGAATATAAGAAGTAGAGGGAGAGCATGAGGTGATGGTCACACTGAGTCTTTGGTGCCGGACTAAGATGAAGAAGAAGCTGATGGTTCAGGTGGTAGCACGACATGACAGGGAGAGACATTAGAGTTGGAGATGGAGGGAGGTGGAACTAACTGAGAAAGAAGGAGGAGATAACTATGTATTAGGTTTTAGGGTTTTATTATTAAAAAATATATTTTTTTCAGGTTCGAGTTTCATGCCAAATCCAAAATTTTGAAATGAGTACCGAAACCTGATCTGAAATGCATTCTGATTGGGAGGGATAAATCTGAAATGAGGCTCGGATTTCAGGCTAAGGGTTTGGGCCTATTAGATCGGTCAAATATTTGCGGGTGAGCAGGGTTTCACGGATTGGATGTGTAGGCCTATTATCAAGTGGTTAAAAATATCTCCATAATTTAAATTTAGTCAAAAATATTTCAAATATGTCTAAAGTACCCTTATTTTTATAATTAAAATAATTATATAAAAATTAATTAAAACCTTAATCAAAATAAACATAAATATTTGTAGTTATTACAAATATATTTTATTTAATTAAAAAATTAAAAATAATGTTAATAAATATAGAACATATTTAAAATAAAATAAAATTAAAAACAAACTTAAATAAAAAAAAAACTTTTACTGTTTTTCTCCTTTTTTTTTTTTTTTCTCTGTGGGTGAGGACAAAATAGATTTGGGTGTGGGATTGGAGCATCGTCCATTAGAGAAAGCTGATAGATTAAGTTTTTTTAGTTTTTTTTTTATTAATGTTTCAATTTTTTATTTGGGTTAGTTTTTGGATTCTTTTATAAATCATGTTTTTATTTGATTAATGTTTAATTTAGTTTTTTTTAAAGTTTGGTATGTTTTATATTTATTAAAATTATATTTTAGGTTTTTAATTATTTAGAAATATTTATGTTTATTTTAATTAGGGTTTTAATTAGTTTTATTTTATTTATTTAGATAAATTATAAAAACAAGGGTATTGTAACGCCCTACTAAACAAGGACTGTTACACCGTGTGTTTAAAATTGTGTTCAGCTCGTTAAGCGAGTCATTTGGACTAAAATATGTAATTAGGGTTAAATAAAAATTTGGTATAAATTTATTTTTGTCAAAAGAATGCTACTTTTCATTAAGATATTTAGTATGTACATGAGATAAAAAAAAGTTTTATAACTGATACAAACGAAAATAAGCAAAGTATATGCCGACCTAAGCGGCAAAACCACTAAACCCTAGATCTCCAAAAGAAGTCTCGACCATGGCAATCAAGCAGGTTGCATATGTACACGCCGCCCTCGAAGCTCTCCAACTCATTGCTGGTCCAACTTCCCCTTGCCCTAACCTGCATTACATAACACCTATGAGCCAAGGCCCAGCAAGAAAACACAATTAAGCAAACAGACAATCAACAGATTGCAATTATAAATAGGCTGCTTAATAATTATAAACAACACTCGACAATATTCAATATATTTATGCAGCCATAGGGCCACCCAAGTGCGCACCGCACTTGCTTCGTTCAGACATATATAGAGCCGGTCATGCGTAACTCATGCTTCAATCTCTTTTCAAGTAGCCATAGACCCGTACCAGTGCCTACCGCACTTCCATATATAAACAGACATACATAACACAATTATGTAAGGCACAATTATTCATACTCAAATAAATGTTTCAAAATAGAGTTATAGCCATGTTCAATCATAGGGGCTCAAGCCCTAATTTCAATTCGAGTACAATTTTCTTTCTTCAGATCCTGTGCCGACAAAAAAATACTAACCTTGAGCACAATCTTTTCCCAGAGCCCTAGCGGTAACCTAATCACTACCATAAACGATATCCTCATTATGATTCAATTCCAAAAACAAAATCGGGGACCAATTCTGTTCTCCCAAGACCTCCAATTCCACCAAACGGGGTGGTGGAATCATCCTACTGCCGCGACGCTCCTTCGTGAACCCAGAAAAACTAGGATTTTCTGCATTTTTTCCCGAATCCAAAACCTCAAATCTCATCCCAAACATGTCCTAAGGCCAAAAATAAGCTTCAAAGATGTTATAACTTAGCTCAAACAACACATAACCATCATCAACTTAACCAAAACACATCAAAATCCCATAATCACCATTTGAGTTCCAAGAACTCAACTCTTTCTTCAAATCTGAAATTTAAACCATAAAACACAATCCCCAGCTACAAAAAAGCTTCCCAAACCAATTCAAAGATGTTTATAACCTCAAAGCATCAATTTAAACCTCCTAGAACTAAAAAAAAATTCCAACAATCAACCATACTCCAACTTTCCCCAAGAACACTACAACATTAGGAAAAAAAACTGAAGAAAAGTTGTAGAAATTACCTTGTCTATGGAAATTTTGAAATCCCCCAGCACTTTTTGAGCCTTGCTAGCTCTTAATCTCCCCAAGAGAGTATAAATTTCTAAAGAAATCTAAGTAACCTTCAAGCTTGGGTCACTTGCTAGCTTTGTGCCCTTAACCAATTTTGAGAGAAGCTCCAAGTGAGAGTGAGGGAAAGAGTAACGTGTAAGGCAAAGCCCCTCAACCAAGGTTCTATTCCCTCTAGTTATGTGGTCAAAAGACCATAATACCCCTATCACAATATATTTCTAAGGTTAAGCCCAAGGGCAAAGTAGTCATTTTGCCCTAATTTCTCATTAACCTCAAATTTTACCATAAATTACCAATCAACTCCACATAACCCAAATAATCACTAGTTTAATTCCCATTACCAAATAAAGCCTAGTCATGTGCCAAATTACCAAAATACCCCTAGGCTCACTCCGAGCTGGATATTTAACCCCGTTGTGACTTTTCCGCTAAATTGCTCCAAAGGGTCGACTCAAGCCGAAAGTTACAAATATATTCACATAATAATGTGGTCTCAATCACATAACACGTATAATTACAATTATACCCTTAACGGGTCAAAATTACAAAGGTGTCATTTTTAACAAAAACGAACCCACATGCATATTTAATACACCTAAACATGAATAACAAGTCATATCACATTGTAACTCATATAATTCACATAATCACACATATATTCACTTAAATTCACATAATTCACTTATAAATCCAATTATGTCATCCTGACCCACTAATCAAGGTGTTGACAGCGTTTTTGGCCAACGACGATAGAAAGTCAAAAACGACAAAACCTTCAAGAGAAATAAAACGACACAGACGGTTTTTGAACAGAAAATAAATAACACATCAATTTTATAGTGGTTCAGCCCCAATATGTTGGTAATAGCCTAATCCACTTAGAGTTGTGATTATAGATCTGTACTCAAGATCAGATGAACTGAGCCAACTGAGTTTCTTCAGTACAGATTACAAGAATACAAGAATTTTTCTAGATACAAGCACTTTGTCTCTCTAGAAAACTCAGACCCAAAATTTCCCAAAAAGTCTCCAAAGAAGAAGCAGAAGCCCCTTCTGATCCCATAAGCCATATATTTATAGGCTTAGGATCATACATCTAATATCCCCTAGAATCGGGATATTTTATTATATTTATTACATTTAAATTACAAAAAAACATTCAAAATGTAACAAAACCCCCAATTTGTGGGAAGAATGAGAGATTCCCGCGCGTGCCAAGACCGGTTCTTGTTGAAGCTGTTTCTGGGAATCTTGACTTAGTCCTCCTCTATCTGGTCGACCCATATCTCCTACTGACCACCCATGCAAGTGCTGGTCGGACACATGCATGCTGGACATATGCAAGTGCTGGTAGGACATGCAATTGCTGGTCGGACATGTGCAAGGTGGTAGGACATGTGCATGCTGGTAGGACATGCACTCCTCTCCTCTAACATGGCACGTTCTCTGGTCTAGCATGCATGTCTCTCCTCTAACATGGCAATCTCCTCTAGCATGCCATGTCTCTCGTCTAACATGGTACTCTCCTCTAGCATGCCATGTCTCTCATCTAACATGACACTCTCCTCTAGCATGCCATGTCTCTCGTCTAACATGGAACTCTCCTCTAGCATGCCAGTGTTGGTAGGACATGCGCATGCTGGTAGGACAATGTCACTCCTGGGCAGCAATGTCACTCCTGGGCAGACAAACACGTGACTGGTCGGACAAGGTCATGCCTGGTCGGTCATGACACTTCTCGAGCAATCAAAACTCTTCATCAGTTTACCGAGTCACTTTATCACAACTCTGAGGAGTCAATGTATTTATTGACTATTTAATGTATCTTTTACGGACCATGTACTGCCACTTGTCACCTCTATTGCCACGTCATCGATCTCCAATTTTTGGGGATAACACAAGGCACTATACCTTATTAGCAAAAATTTGGGATGTTACATGTATTTTGATCATGTTTGAAATTATTTTGACCAAATTCAAGTTTAAAAAATCCCATCCGTGGGAAATTTACATTAGTTATTACATTTAAATTTTCTATTACATTATTAATACAAATAAATTTATTTACATCATATTATACATTTTATAACCCATATCCAAATAAATCCTTATTTATTGCCTTTTCTAGAATATTTGACTTTTTCTTTGGGAATTTATTTAATATTTTTAATATGTCAGTTATATTTTGACTAAATACCATATAGTAATTGGAAGTTACAAGGGGTGTTTGGTATAAGGAGTTCAAAATTATCTGATTGATGGGAATGTTAAGGAGAAGGATAAGATTGTCTGGAAACGTGTAGCATGTGTTTGGTTGTGCATGAGAATATTTGATCAGATTTCTATCAATTAAATTACATTGTTTGGTTGAACACAAGAATCTTATACATTATTTAAAAAAAATTAATATGAAAATTCTAGTAAACTTTGTTGTGATAATTATATTTTAATATTTTTAATTTAAATTAATTATACATAAATTCAACAAACTCAAATATGTTTGATAATTGATATTTTAATTTTTTTTCATAAATATCCAACAAATTAAACCTAATTATCGTAATATATATATAATAAACTATGTTGTGAAATGTTCTTATTTAGAATAAACTATATTAGAAAAACTATAAGAAAATAATTATGGTCATGAATGAAATGTATATATTAGGGTTTTAATTACTTTTTAAATTAATTATATGTGGGACCATTGTATGATGATTAATGGGAATATTTAGAACCCACCATTTTGAAGGGATCTATGATTACCTTGTCACGGATTAATATGATTTTCATTATATTAACTTTCCCGGAGTTAAAAGTGAAAAACCTCATACAAAATATGGGAATGTTAAAGATTACCATCCCCATAAAAATATTACCTTATACCAAACAACCCCCAAATGTATTTTAAAAATGAAAATTTGGGTATTTATGCATTAAATGGGGTCCAAAATTAAAACTATTCTATGCTAATTAAACATCACCATTTTATGCTAGTATTCCCCATGATTCCAAAAATGTCCCTAGCATTTATGATCTTTTTGATTTTGTGTTCACTCTCACTCTCTCTCTCTCTCTCTCTCACGTCCTTCACGTCCATTTCCCTTCTCTCATTCGAAGCTCTCACTCAAATCTTATGAAGGCAAGAACATTCACTTTGGGGTTTCAAAGCACATTCTTGAAGTTGTTCTTTGGGCAAGATTAAATCCTATCAAGGCAAGAAACCTCATTTTGAGATTTCAGATCTGAGTAAGTATATTTTTGTGCTATATTGTAAGGAAACTTGTTTCTTTACATTGCTTTAACTATTTTGAACAGAACTGTGTATGCATTCGTGTTTTATTGTACTGTTTGTCTGTCAGATTGGATCTTCGTTTATCTGCATTTTCTGGGTTTTTCTCTGCGTTGAAGAGTTTCGATGAAACTCGACATGCCTCGATGGTTTCACATAATCAAAGGCTCAATGGTCCTCGATTTTCATTGACATGTCTCAATTGGTGTTAGGATTATGGGAAATCGATGAGACTCGATGGACCGCGATAGATCCACATTCATTTAAGTAAATAATCACCCTCGATTTGGCTCGATGGTCCTCGATGGACCTCGATAAGTCTAGAAGAATTTAATTAGATAGGCCACCTCGATGTGACTCGATGGACCTCGATATTCCAAGAATAATTGAACTAGAAAGAATACCTCGATTGCTCTCAACTTGCCTCAATGGACCTTGATAGGTACTCATGCATTTACTTTGGAAAATACCTTGATAAAAAATGATAAACCTCGACATGACTTGATGCTTGACCTCGATTTACCTCGATTAAGCTCAATGGAACTTGATGTTTTGTAGTTATGTTTTGTATTTTTTTTATAATATTAATTTTGACCCTTTTTTTCAATACATATTTGACTGTTTCAATATTTGTTGAATACGATGGTATTTGGGAAATGGAAGACAGGATTTTGATTTTCAGAGATGCTAAAAATAAAGTTCTACCTTTGGAGAAGGGTGTGACATATGAGCAACTACTTGACATTTTGTACGATGAGCTTGAAGTGGATAAATGTGTGTATGACTTGAAACCTGAGGTCCTGTACACATGCCTCTCACAACCCTTTAAACCTACTATTATGAAAAATGATAGGCATGTTCGTGCATTCATTGGGTTAGCATTGAAATTTGTTGAGAAGATGATTCCTCTGTGTGTAACATTGGTTAAGAAGGACTGTTTAGGAAATGAATCGGCCTCTCCCAGCGTTAATAAAGAGGTTCAATTTGAAGAGAACATTTCTCCCCCATTTCCTGGTTTCAGGGGAACTCAAAGTGAGGTTGAGACATTTTTTCCAAAGACAAATCCTCCGGTTATTTTCCATGTTGATATCCTTGTTTGAGATCCGCCATATGTTCCTAACACAGCGGGGTACGATCCTTATGTACATGATGATCCTATTGCTAATGCATCAGATATTGATGGGCCAGATAATAGGGAAGATTTGCCAACCTAGATTTTAGATGTTATGCATGTACAAGTAGTAGAGGAAGAGCAACGCAGAAGACAAGGTCAGCAAACACCTGGGACCAGCAGTAGTCGTCCAGGTCCAGGTAGAACTGAAGATAGCAGTAGATGGAGTTCTCCATTGGACTTAGGTGAAGATTGTAGAACTTGGAGTGATTCAATTTTTACCGAAGATATAGAGGCCTCTTATAAAAATCATCATTCCTCAACTGACACATCTTCAGAAGAATTGCACCTTGGCAAGATCTTTCAAAACAAGCTTGAATTAAAAACCAAGGTAGCCATCTGTGATAAAGAATAATTTTGAGTTTATAGTGAAGAAATCTGGTATTAATCTGTGGTACATTACCTGCAAGGATCTTGATTTTGGTTGGAGATTAAGGGAAAAGAAAAAAAATGTGGTCATAAATGTTTAAGATTACCGTCTACAATGATATGCACACTTGCTCACAAGAAATCTGAGAGAAGGACCACCATTAAGTAGCATCGTGGGTTGTTGGCCACCTAATAAAGAGGAAATTTGCTACCGATGGTACTCGATACATGACAAACAACATAAGGGAGGGCATGAAGCACCATTTTGGGGTTAAAATGAGCAATGAGAAGGCATTGAGATGTAGAGAAAATGCACTTATGTATGTCACATGCACACCTGAGGATTCATAATCCAAGTTACCTGGATACCTGTGTCAGTTGGAGCAGAAGAGTCTGGGTACAATTACTGATTTTGTCATAGAAGATGCTCGTTTCTTGTATTGCTTCTTTTCCCTTGGTGTTCCTAGGAGGGGATTCCAGTATTTTTGTCCTCTCATTTGTGTGGACGACACATTCTTGAAGACCATATATGGTGGCCAAATGTTGTGTGTTATTGCATTGGATGCAAACAATCATTTGTTTCCAATTGCATTCGTATTGGTGGACAGTGAGAACCATAACTCTGGACTTATTTCATGAGAAAATTGAAGGAAGACATAGGGAACATGGACAACCTAGCTTTTATATTGAAGAGGCATGCTAGCATTGCTCATGCTCTGGAGGTTGTGTTCCCAGAAGCCTACCACGGTGCTTGTTACCACCACATCTATATGAATGTGGTTGCCAAATTCAAAATCGACCACTGTCACGATATAATTTGGTGTGCAGCGTACACTTATCGAAAGACAGAATTTCACAAATTCTTTGAAACAATAAAGGTAATTGATCCTCCCATATCTGAATATGTTGAGGGAATGGGCTTTGAAAGGTGGACTCAAACTTATTTTCCTAGAAGTCGATACAATATCGAGACGAGCAACTACGTAGAAAACTTTAACTATAAAACCAAGGAGGAAAGGAGCTTTCCAGATGAAACTTTTCTTGAGTTCATATGATTCACTCTTCAAATGTGGTTTGCTGATAGACGTGAAAAAGTAGCAAAAGAAACAAGTGTGTTAGCATCCCTGATGGAGGCAGATTTGAAGCAAATTGGTGTGAAAGCAGATTTCCTAGATGTCCAAGTCCTTGGTCATTGTGAATTTCTTGTGGTTAATGGTGATGGTGAGGTGAACTTGGCCACAAAATCATGCTCTTGTTGCATGTTCCAAACCATTGGGATACCCTGTGTCCATGCATTTGCTGTAGCCAGAAAAAGGAGAGTAAGCATCTACTCATTGTGTTCCCCTTACTACAGAATTGAGTCATGGAAGGACACTTATAAGGAAACTATTTACCCTGTTGGTAACAAGGATGAATGGGTAATCCCGGATCACATCAAAGATATGGTTGTCGGCGTCCTTGTTGAGAAAATCCCTGTAGGAAGACCCAAGAAGAAGAAATTGGGGAGGCCGAAGACAAACCACTATCCTTTGAACAGGGAACGTGTCATCCTGCCACGCAAGTGTAGCAGATGTGGTGGTAGTGAGAACAATAGGAAGTCATGTAACACTAGGATTTAAGTGTATGTCACTGGGATCTTAATATTGGACACTGTTGTATGGATTTCATTGATTTCACTATGTTTTTTTAATTTAGGTATTTCTGCTGTTAATTTGTTGGTTTTAATCAAAACAAAAGGAACCACACATGTTTTTTTCTATCTGCCTTGACATGCCTCGATGTTAACACATGTCGATGCCAATCGAGATGTATCAAGGTCCATCGAGGCATGTCATGGCCTATCGAGACCCATCGAGCCCAATTGTCTCAAGCTTATTGTTGTGATAATATTCAATCAAATATGTGCAAGTGACAAAACAAGTAATAAAATGATAAGTATACATGATCGTCTCCACAGGGATTGCAAATTAAAACTAAATGCATCAATTAATTACCAAACAATTACACAAGAGTAACCTAATTAAATTGTTTTGATTTTTGTAAGCTAACACTACTTGGAATCAATTAAAAATTCTAAAAAAAAATAAACTGCAATGCTAATATGAAAGTGAGATAAAATTGACTGGTTAAAATAGGCTTGAAATATTAAATCCCTCTATGTCAATTGACCTGTACGTTTTACTGCAGCAAAATCTCAGCAAATTACCCAGAGTTAACAAGAATTCAAAACACGTTCATTAAACTTTTCCAAGACCCATGACATTAATTCTTCCACCTAATTTTAAAAATTCCTATGCCAATCAAGTTAAAGAACTCATAATTAAACACCAATTCATCATTGTTACACAAGGCAAATAACACATTCCTATGCTATTCACAAACATAATCTAACAAGATTATCCACTTGTGTCATTCAAATCTATCCATTATATTCAAACTTCCCAGCACAAATATAACTTAATATCTTGTAATTGGTGATCAAGAAATAACAAGAATTCATCAGTAAGCACATTTGAATGAACAATGGGTAAATTACTAAAATAAAGTGCTAGAAATTTAGAATTAAGACATAGAGTTCATTAATAATCCAAGCCTCAAATGATCTAGTTCATAGCTAAAACAATAAGCACAAATACAAAATTAAATCTATCCATGATTTAAACACCAAATACAAAGAGGAAATAGGAAAGAAATGACAAGGGAGAAGAAATAGCCCAACAGATAATGATGGAAGCAAGCTTCTCTTCTTTCCTCTTCTTCCTTCTTCTCTCTCCTTCTTTTCACTGCAGAAAACTCTTGTACTTAGTGGTTCTCTCTCAAGAATAATGGCTGAATTGGATAATGGAGGCTGTCCTCTTTCTCCTCTTTTGCTAGGGTACAAAACCCTCTTTTCTCTCTTGCCAAAAATGCCCTCCAAGCACTCCACATGAGCCTCCTCATTTTTCTCTAGAATATTCCTTCTAAAATGCAGCTGATATTCTGATTTGTTGCCACCTCACCACCCTTTGACAAGTCAATTAATGAAATGTCACTTGTCTTTCCCTTATATGCTGACTTTTCCTCTCTGATTCCTGTTGAAAATGCTCTAGCAAAACTTCTTTTGCTCCAGCAAACCTAATATTTCAGCACACAATAAACAAATAAGAGCCTTTTCACTTTTCATCATTTTCTTTGGACAATTTCATACCTAAATTCCTTAATTTCTACCTTCAGCTCTAGAACACCAAAAATGACACAAGAGCACAAAAAGGAAAAGAATGAACTAAAAATAACAAAATACACAAACATCACTCAGCCTAATTCTAAAATTATAAGCTCAAAAGTATGAAAAATAACTCTTTATTCTAGAGTTATCACATATGTTTCAGGTTTTTTTGAGGCCCATCGAGGCAGATTGAGGCAGTTTGTTTCTAGAGTTTTTTGGGGTTTGTCGAGGAAGATCGAGGCAGATTGAGGAAGATTCATTCTAAATTTTTTTAGTGGTTCATTGATTCTTATCGAGGCTCATCGAGACATTTTGTTATACCTATCAATTTTTATCAAGGTAGAAAAACTTGGTGATTTATTTTATATTTTTAAAAGATAATTTTTTATAAATAATAAAGTTGTAAGTTCTATAAATATATATACAGAGGAAAAAACATCATATGAATACCTATGAGGCTTATAAATATATGTACATAGGAAAAAACAATGTCTATGAACTCAAGGAGCTAATGTCTGGTACCATAGGTCTAGACACCATCGGGTCTTGAAAAGCTGCATGTTTTCGTCCACAATGGCATCAAGTGGGAGATCCGCAAGAAGATGCTCTATATGTTTTATGGCATACATGCCACAATCGACACTGCATTCAGGACCATAAAAAAATTTCTAATAAAGTAATTGAAACATAATAAACATGAAGCACCATATTACAGCTAGTGTTAGTATTTGTACCTTGATTTCAATGGAGGGACTTTGCCTGAAAGTAGCCGTACACACTGAAAGGGCGGAGGCCGCTTACCTGGCTGCAACTGTAGTCTATCATGATAATCAAATAACACACACTGGTATAGCAAAGTAGGGAAGAACTTCCACCAATGAGTCATGATTTCCCCCAAAGCTTAGTCAATGAGGACCGAGATACCAGAATCGTAAACGACAATGGTCCAATTATGAATAGAAACCTCAATGGCGACCCAATGTTGTGCGTGTGGAACGTACAAGGCAAAGTATATGGTGGTTGCATCCTTCCATGATTCCAAAAACTATTCAGGCATGCCACTGTGAATTTCATTATGTCGTCATCCTACCCAAATTTATCTCCAGTCTTCTTAGTAGTCATCTAACGACCCATGCACACCTGGGGGAATGTTGTATTTAAAACAACTGCCTCTTGGTGATACGTTCCCTTCAAGAGAGTGGCGTCACCCATGCAACAAATCGAGGGCCACATCGATATGCTGCAATATAGTCAATTTGGTTAGGAAAAAAAATTAAAAATTAAAAAAAAATTAACTAAAATACTTATTGAATCCTAAAGCCAAATCTTGTCTGTGTTCAACTGTACGAACCATGCCACATTATGGATCCTGGTCTTCACATCTTGATCCTGCTTATTATTAATCTTTCCTAGGATCCACTTCTCAAACGTAAGCAATTGCTTCTCGTCACACGACTTCAAAGGATCTACAAAGACTATACCTTTGTCTGAGCGCATCTGTGCGTGCCTCGTCAGGCCGGTGAAGTCCTTGTAGCACTCTGGCTTCCATTTGTTTATCTTACCCTCAAGGCCTTCAACATTGCTAGGGTAGAAAATGACTACACCAGGCGTACCATCATCAATGGCCGCCATGACCTCCTTCACAGGAGTAGAAGGTGGACCCTCAACCTCATAATCTACAAGCAAGATGTCAGAATCTGTATCTGATGCCTGAGACCGCTTCTCACCCAATGTCAATAACTTTGCTGACTGGGTCATGATCACTGGCTGATTTTCTAGTAACTTCGACTGGTCTTGCTCTACCCTCTCAAGCCTCTGTATCAGCTACTCCCATTCAGGATGGGAGGGATGCCCTGATGATGATGCAACTGCTGTAGGAGTGGGCTCAACCTCTTTTGGGACATCCTCATAAAAAATAGAAGTTGATTTTGCAACCTCAGCCAACTTCTATGCAACTTTATCTGGATTTACTTCTTCTTCTGCTTCACCCTTAACCTCGCCCACTCCTATTCCCAAGTCAAGGAATAGGTCACCATCAACATCTGTGAGGCCATTGTAGTATTCTACCTCACCAGAACGTGGCTTCAACATGGAAAATACAAGCAACTGCATTAACAAATAACATATGTTAGAAATACTTTAATAAAGTAAAACCTAAATAAATGAGTTTATCACATTTAAAAAGATAAATTGGAATTTACTCGAGCCTTGCCAAACAACGGAACAAACTGGGTTGTTGAAGGAAAGATATTGGTCACAATAGACCAACTAAACATCTTGGGAATCTGGTTCCCACTCTTCTCACCATATTTACTCCCAATATTTGGTATTGCCTCAAAAGCTCAATACTGAAGTGCGGAGGCATAACCATAGAAGTTGTACTTGGACTCTTTTTGTTGTTTCCCTGAGCTCTCCTTCTTTGTCCTCGTATAATTTCAATTGCTTCTTCATGTCTGTAACGCCCTGGATAACCAAGACCGTTACACTGTGTGTTTAAAATAATGCTTAACCTGCTAAGCAAGTCATTGGAACTTTAATGTGTAATTAAAAACTAAGTCAAGGTCAAGTAATAAAAGTTTTGGTCAACAAAATGATCATTTTTCATTAAAATATTAATTTTGTACACGGGATACAAAAAATCAGTTTACCGACTTGTAAAAGATAAATATATACAATTTAGCCATTCTAAGTGGCAAAAACAGGGTTTAACCCTAGTTCCTCCCAAGCTATCCCGACCGTCGTGATTGAGCACGCTGCATATGTACACACCGCCCCTGAAGCTC
The DNA here is from genome assembly GCF_963169125.1 of Humulus lupulus. Classification (NCBI taxonomy): domain Eukaryota; kingdom Viridiplantae; phylum Streptophyta; class Magnoliopsida; order Rosales; family Cannabaceae; genus Humulus; species Humulus lupulus. Next base: position 266,840,201 of record NC_084794.1, on the reverse strand, counting down.
TCCAACTCATGGCTAGTCCAGCTATCAACCCCCTTACCTGCACCACGTAGCACCCATGAGCCAAAGCTCAGTAAGAAAACTTAAAACAACATGCACAACTAGGCAATAGTATAAAAGCAACAAATATAATTCACCAGATTCAACTAACAATAGAATATATGCAACAATCTCAATAAAAGTACTCAACTTAATCAAACATATAAATCAACCTCATAAACCAATACAAATAGTTAAGTGTGAACCACGCTTCTGTTTATTGTATAATGTCCAGGCCTGGTTCCCTTAGGCCGAGTGCACTGGCTTTATGGCCGACCCCGGCACCCTTAGGCCAGGCTACGTTCTGAATGCTTGCTATCGGCCCCCGACAACCTTAGGCCGGCCTGTAAACAAATATAACCACAAATGCACAATCCATAGCAAGTAATCAATGGCAGCGCATACAAGCATGCCCAATTAGATATTCTTAACTACAAATATGTTCGTGTTCATAATATATTCATGAAAGGGGTTTAAGCCCCAACCACAACTTGGGTGCAGTTTTCTTACCTCAGGTCCCGAGCAGCCAACATACAGCAATCCCGAGCATGATCCCTAGATTTGGGCCCTTGCGGCATAACCTAGTCACAATGCAATAATGGATAACCATAATATCCTAAACAATTTATAAACTTTGGATTCAAATAATAGTCTCTGGGACCTCAATTTCTATTAAATTGGGTATTAGAATTCGTCCCGAGCGCTTAAGTTTTAATCCCCGAGCCTCCCCAAGCCTTAAGACAAACCTAGGCTAAAACTGTCTAGGCGGGTTGAGACCTGGCCCTAAGGGCCGCGACACGCTTCAAGTCAGAGGTGCAGCCTCTGCAATTGAGGGAGGCGGGCCGCGACTTGCCCCCTAGGATCACAGCACGCCTTCATGTCAGCAGCCTTCCCGGGCTTTCTGGGGCACGCGGGTCGCAACGCGCCCCCGTGAACCCAGAAACCCCTGGGTTTCTTCAACATTTTTCCCAACCAAACTCAGCAGAAATCATCCCAAATGTGTGCCAAAGCTAGAATCAAACCTCAAACTCTCAACCCCACATCATAAATAGCAGAAACATCCTAGAATCTATAATAAAATCCTCAATCCAACTTAGAACCAAAGCTAGAGCTAAACTCAGCCAAAGCATTATCCAAACCCAGAAATTCACAATGAAATTCAGATTGTATAGCTTACTTCAACAAAGATTCCACCTCTAAGATGAACCCCAATAATCCTAGCCTCCACCCTCTTCAATTCCTAAGCTAAATCTTCAGACTTTTCCCAGCTCAAGCCCAAGCTTTCCTCAAGTTTCTCCTTCAGCCACAAAGCATTCCAAAGGGAGATGTGCAAACTGACTAAGGAGAGAGAGAGAGACTCTTCCTTTTCCTTGTGTCCACAGGCTTCTAATATTGAGTTTATCCACTTACCAAAAGACCATATTGCCCCCCTAAGTATACCCTTAACCTTAAATGGCCCTAAGGGCAAAATCATCATTTGCCACATTTCCCGCTAATTCCTCGAGTAGTCATATAAATTCCCAATTAATCCCGACATGCCCTTTTAATCACAAAATACGTACTCATTACTCAATAAACCCCAAAACATATTCTAAGTTCCCAAAATACCCCTAAGCTCACCCCGAGCCAGGTATTATTCCCCACTGTGACTATTCCACCAATCCACTCACTAGGATCGTCTTGAGTTGTATACTACAAATATATCCACATAATAATGTGGCCTCAATCATTTACTCACATATAATCACATTCATGCCCGCAATAGGCCAATATTACAAATATGGCCCAACTATCAAGAATGGGCCCACATGCATATTTAATACTCATAAACATGCATATAAGCGTACTCACATTATCATATATATCATGCATGCCACATAGTCACGTATTTAATAAGTTAAGCACACATATATCCAATTATGCCCTCCCGGAACGCTAATCAAGTCGCTAAACCCTATTAGCATTTTTGGGACGTTACAGCTATCCCCTCCTTACTAAAAGTTTGTCCTCAAAATTTATTCAAACACTTTGGGATACAAACCTTGTGAATCTGGCTGTAATCATAGAGTCCAGTCCTTTGCCTCTTATCCTTCAGTTACACTTCCATCAGAGTGAAAATATTATTCTGTAAGACCTTATCTTCTTATCATAATTATATTGGCTTTTCCTTGCACAACAACTCTCATTGAAATCCTTGGGTCTCCTCACCTCATTAGCGACGATATCATACATTTCTTTCCTTGAAATTGGAACCAATTACATTCATAAGCCACCATCCATACTAGGGTAAGGTTAATCTGTAGGCCCCTAGCCTAGTCCTTGATAAGATCTCAGAAGTGTTATTAAATCGGGAGTCAAAACTCTTTTTTTTTTCTTTCCCAAAATCTCTTATCCTTTATTGTCTACAATATTAAGAGAAATACAAAGTCTCCAATCCTGGAACTTCGTGTTCCCATATTTGAAATTTGTGAACTCTTATGTCCCTTCAGATAGGCAAACACGTCTGCCCTAACAATCCTAATGTCTTCATTGGTTTCCTCGAACCAATACTAAACCACAATATTCTCTGTCTTTCATTTCATTACTTGGAAGAAGTACTTCTTGCTCTCTACCTTACTTTATCTTATGCCGAGTCACCCTAGCCATTCTCTGGCATCCACCACTGTGACGATTCAATCAAGGGACTGTACTTATCTCAATGCCCCAAACACTTGCATATTTGAGGTATAATTCTTCAAAATCTGAGTCATTTCTTTAGATTGCCAGTCTATCTGAAGGTAACCAATAATTCTAGGTTTCACTCTTATACTCTTTGTTTTCTACATCCTTTTCCAAAACTTGGAAAATAAAGGGTCTCAACCCGACACTATCAACTTCGGTGTTCCACGGAGCATACAGTCTCCTATCGCCCAAATGCCTTATTGTGTCACCTGCTCACACGAACCGAAGTGTGTTAACTCAACTTGTTGAGTCAAAACCTTTCATGTCCAACCTTCTTACTTGCCGTCTAGTATGGTCCACTCTTACGGTCCATTACTATACCTTTTTACCTTCTAATATATGAATTTTAGTTCTTAACATCCATTTAAACTTCCTGGTTACAATATCCATAAGGAGGTAGTACAATATTCATCTAGAATCTTCACCTCAACACCAGGTTCCATCGGATCACTCATCCATTCTTCATATCTTAATCTATTCATACTAAAATAGTAGGATTCTAAACCATTCCTACAAGATCTTCTCTCTGAATTTCATTGTCCATAAAGATATATGTGTCCACTATCGACTATAGATACTATATTAATATTGATCGCTACCTTGTTTGACATTATTGTAATCCGTGGCATCCTATCCAACTAGCACAGATCTTTCCAACTTTAGGAGGTCAACTTTCATATTAATTTTCTCTTATGCAGTCAGGGGTTTCCAATGTAAATTACCCATTAATTCCCATTAGGGCCTTGGTCCCAAGGTTATTCCTCTACAGATGACCAAACACTTAAATTCTTTGCTCTAATACACTCGCTTCTATTCCGTAGGTGCCATCACTACACCCTAATCGTGACTATCTAACATTACCATTAGCTTACTGGTCCATGTATAACATTCGTGTTCTTATTCTTTCACCTACCGTGAAGCATGAACAACCACCCTTTCAGTCTATACCTGGGTGCGTCTTAGCCTTTGATGTACCACCTTATAGTTTCATGTCTTAAGCAAAGACAATATCCATCATGTTGTCCTCCTGCATTCGTCCATTACTTATGGATTCTAATACCATAGAGTGCTAACCAATCCTTATTTTATCTTTTGAGGATCCATTATGAAACTATCCATTTAGACAAACTTTAGGTTCTTGTGTTATCTCAATCTTGGGTATAGCTATCTTCGAGGATGCTTTAAGTAATAGCTGATGTGTCTTATCGGTCTCACCGTACTTCTCACCCTTCAGGCATTCTTTAGTAATTCTTTTGTGGCTTTTGACTGAATTCCTTCATACATGATCGCATCACCTCCTATAACGTGACCTTGAATACCTTTGGAGAAATCGAAGCTTACACTTTCTGGGGCCTTACCTGAAACCCTGCCTCATCAGTCTTAGTATTATTGTTGTAGTAGTCGTTCACATTCTGCTTCCAACTGGGAATAGACCAACACATTCCTAACCAATCTGGATATGACTCATCCATGTCGTTCCTGTACTCTCTGCTTGTCGAACTTACCTGTGTCGTTGAAGAATTGGTCAGTTAAGAACTTTCACTGATAATCAATTACATCCTACTTGGTGCAAAAAATAATTCATAGAATGTCTCTTTCCTTGATCCTCAGCTGGTCATAACCAGATCAAAGATCAATTCCTGAGAACATTGTCCCATCTTGCAACTGGGCAATTGAACCCTTCATCCTTAACAGGCAATGTCGATGTGTCCCATGATGCAATGCTCCGTGTGATCCATCCTAAAATCAAATACTTCTTTAACTGAACCATTAATTCTTTATGCTAAGCTAATATCATTTTTCACGATGCCCCTGATACCGATTCTATCGGCACCTTAAGTCATAGGGTACTCAAAAAATTTTGTGCACCCATTTGAAACCTTACTGGCTAATCCAGTTTCCATCTGGTCTAACTAATATATTCCAAGTGGTACCTACCACAATATCTAGGCATCCTATAGACACAACTGGGTCCTTCCCTTCAAATACAACACTATTACCATCTCCTGCAGTCCATGGTTGTCCCCTATTTAATAGATCAACTCTTACTCAGGCTCATATCAAAACTCTCATATGATGAGCTCAATCACTTTTACCGTAAACCCTTTTACCATTAGTATTCCAATTCTTCCCCAGCAGGCACTAATATATCAAGCCCCATCGTATAAATACCTTGAAGCATGTGCTTCATATCTGAGTCTTTTTTGGGAGATACGCAGCACCGGACGAGGACTAACTAGTCAATCAGTCACCTCCGAGGGACTAGCCTCGAGATCTGACTATAAGAAGCAAACCAGTCCTCCCTTCTCCAATCTAGGGGAAATCTGCCCTAACATACTTAACTATTCCATGTAGAAAACATGCCTTCACTTGGCGTTCTCCCAGATGACATCTCCCACATCTGGCACAAACTAAATAACGTCACCAGGCCTCATTGCTACCCTGGCGACTATCCTGTAAACTATAACCCTTCCTGTCAAAACTAGGAGTAGTAGAATTATTAGGGGTCCTTATTTTTTGGTCACTGGGCATCTGCCCTTACCCAATCCCGGAAATGGGAATACCATTGCCTGAGCTTCCTGCCCTACGAAGCTCTCGCTTCATATCTCATCTCTTATGTATATAATAACAAGGCCCTCCCTACTATTCGAGCATAGATGAAAAATCTCATGCATTGGAGCGACCCTGATGCTCTGGGCCATCCCAGAGTTCAGTCCTTAAATATATCGCTCTTTCCGGGCTACATCTACTGGTACCAAACCTCCAAGCGGATTGACCCACCCACCAAATTCATTAACATACCCTATCATTGTCTTACCATTCTAAACCGAGTTCATAAACTCATTAGTCTTCGTAATTCAAACTGCATCACAGTAGTCTCTTTTATCAAGTCACTGTCTGAATTCCTCCCAACCCATCATGACAACATTCCGGGTCTGGGGTACTATTCCCCACCACATCAAGGCATCCTACTACCGCATGCGCATGGCGCAACTACTCTATCATGGCCTACCATTCTTATATCATCAAGGACAGAGTTAATCACGCCCATCTACTGATCAGTTTCTGAGCAAACCTAAACCTTCCTAAAAAAACTAGAGGATAATGCTTCTAACGTCATTCATATGATAGCTCTTATCTGTTTCCATCCTCAGGTTGAACCAACACTAGTGCCCTTACTGTCAAGACATACGAAGCAGCGTTTCCCTCACTGAACCCGCTTTCTCAACCATCTAATTCCCTTATCCTGATATAGTAGCCTTACTCGCATATCATCAAACATTTGCTACACATTCCAGGGGCAGATGGAGGGTTCTAACCCTAACTTTCATCTACAACCCCCATTTTACCAATACCAGGTTCAATAATTATCTTGAGTATATACATTCTGAATCAGTACGTAATCACAGACTTATCCCCTCAACTCTGATATTCATATCCAAAATCATCCCACATGTAGGTCCAAACAATTACAATAATCACACACACAATATACATATCAAAACGTCAATCTATATCATTCATGCATTAATTATCAAATTCCATTACTACCAAATATACTCATACACATCATGCTTTCTCTATACTAACACGCAGATAAGGCATATAGGTTCAATTTAAACAATTAACCATATAATCATACCATTTGATACCAAACCGTGAGTCGAGCTTATCTTTAGCAATGAGTGTACATGCCCAGCCAGTCTACAGGAACCTTTAAATCTAGACCGCTCTGATACCAAATTGTAACGCCCTGGATAACTAAGACCGTTACACTGTGTGTTTAAAATAGTGCTTAACTTGCTAAGCGAGTCGTTTGAACTTAAATGTGTAATTAAAAACTAAGTTAAAGTCGAGTAATAAAAGTTTTGGTCAACAAAATGATTATTTTTCATTAAAATGTGTACATAGGATACCAAAAATCAGTTTACTGACTTGTAAAAGCTAAACAGATACAATTTATCCATCCTGAGTAGCAAAAATAGGGTTTAACCCTAGTTCCTCCCAAGTTATCCCGACCGTGGCGATCGAGCATGCTGCATATGTACACACCACCCCTGAAGCTCTCTAACTCCTGGCTGGTCCAGCTATCAACTCCCTTACCTGCACCACGTAGCACCCTTGAGCCAAAGCTCAGCAAGAAAACTTAAAACAACATGCACAAGTAGGCAACAATACAAAAGTAGCAAATATAATTCACCAGATTCAACTGACAATAGAATATATGCACCAATCTCAATAAAAGTACTCAACTTAATCAAACATATAAATCAACGTCATAAACCAATACAAATAGTTAAACATGAACCACGCTTCTGTTTATGTATAATGTCTAGGCTTGGCGCCCTTAGGCCAAGTCCATTGGCTTTATGGCTGACCCCGACACCCTTAGGCCGGGTTGCGTTCCGCACGCTTGCTATTGGCCCCCTACACCCTTAGGCTGACCTGTAAACAAATCTAATCACAGATGCACAATGCATAGCAAGTAATCAATGGCAGTGCATAGAAGCATACCCAATAAGATATTCTTAACTACAGATATGTTCGTGTTCATCATATATTCATGCAAGGAGTTTAAGCCCCAACCACAACTCGGGTGCAGTTTTCTTACCTTAGGTCTCGAGCAGCCAACATACATCAATCCTGAGCACCAAAGCTTGACCTGGGCCCTTGCGGCTTAACCTAGTCACAATGCAATAATGGATAACCCATAAGATCCTAAACCATTTAAAAATTTTGGATTCAAATACTAGCCTCTGGGACCTCGATTTTTACTAAACTGGGTAGTAGAAATCATCCCGATCCCTTAAGTTTTAATCCCCGAGCCTCCCCAAGCCTTAAGACAAACCTAGGCCAAAACTGTCTAGGCAGGCTGCGACCTGGCCCTGAGGGTCACAGTGTGCCTCAAGTTAGAGGCACAGCCTCTGGATCTTGGGGGAGGCAGGCCTAAATTTCCCCCTAGGTTCGCGGTGCGCCTTCACGTCAGTAGCCATCTCAGGGCCTTCTGGGGCACGCGGGCCGCATCGCGCCCCTGTGTACCCAGAAACCCATGGGTTTCTTCAATGTTTTTCCTAACCAAACTCAGCAAAAATCATCCCAATTGTGTGCTAAAGCTAGAATCAAGCCTAAAAATCTCAACCCCACATCATAAACAACACAAACATCCGGGAATCTATAATAAAATCCTTAATCCAACTCAGAACCAAAGCTAGAGCTAAACTCAACGAAAGCATTATCCAAACCCAGAAATTCACAAAGAAATTCAGTTTGTACAGCTTACCTCAACAGAGATTCGACCTCTAAGCTGAACCCCAGTAATCCTAGCCTCCACCCTTTTCAATTCCTAAGCTATATCTTCAGACTTTTCCCAGCTCATGCCCAGGCTTTCCTCAAGTTTCTCCTTCAGCCACAAAGCATTCCAAATGGAGATGTGCAAATCGACTAAGGAGAGAGAGAGAGAGAGAGAGAGAGAGAGAGAGAGAGAGAGAGAGAGAGAGAGAGAGACTCTGCCTTTTCCTTGTGTCCACAGGCTTCTAATGAGCCAATCCACTTACCAAAAGACCATATTGCCCCTCTAAGTATACCCTTAACCTTAAATGGCCCTAAGGGCAAAATCGTCATTTGCCACATTTCCCGCTAATTCCTCGAGTAGTCATATAAATTCCCAATTAATCCCGACATGCCCATTTAATCACCAAATACTTACACATTACTCAATAAACCCCAAAACATATTCTAAGTTCCCAAAATACCCCTAAGCTCACCCTGAGTTGGGTATTATTCCCCACTGTGACTATTCCACCAATCTGCTCACTAGGATCACCTTAAGCTGTATATGCAAATATATCCACATAATAATGTGGTCTAAATCATTTACTCACATATAATCACATTTATGCCCGCAGCAGGCCAATATTACAAATATGCCCCAACTCTCAAGAATGGGCCCACATGCATATTTAATACTCATAAAAATGCATATAAGCATACTCACATTATCATATATATCATGCATGCCACATAGTCACACATTTAATCAGTTAAGCACACATATATCCAATTATGCCCTCCTGACATGCTAATCAAGGCGCTAAACCCCATTAGCATTTTTGGGACGTTATAATGTCTCTCTGAAATCCTCTATTCAACTTCTTAAAGGACAACTTCCCCCATAGATAGAAGAAGTAATCAAGATCCTCAACCAACTCCAGCGAATCACCCCATATGCTCGTTGTCTTCTCAAGGGCATGCAATACCCCCTCTATCAAGTAGCACAAACCCAGCTTAAATGAATCTTCTGGGTTTGTACAATCCTTCAAAGAATCTTCCAACTAACCGAAACTAACCTTCACCTCACCATTAAAATATTCCTTGATGATCTGATTACTTGAAAGATGTTCTTTCAACTCATCTTGCGTTCCATCGAGGTGGGTCAAACAACATAAAAAAAATAACCAAGTATCTTTATTTCTCAGCCCTGATCTATCCTATGAACAAAAATTAACAAATAAACTATCCACAAACACATATTGCTGATTAAGAAATTAAATCCCTCACCTTCACCATTTTCTTGTTGTTTTCTCGTCGTTTGCTCCGTTTTCTCGAGCTCGCATTCTCCAGTCATCAACTCCAAGAGCGAAAGAAGCTTCGTTATGGTCGTGGAAGACAATGCCCATGCCGATTTGCTTAGGTTCGTGGATTGAGGTTTTTTCTTTTGGGACCGAGAGAGTGAGAGAGAGAATAGAGAGTGACCGAGAGAATAGAGAGAGATAGCGTGGGGAACAAATGGTAAGAGTAATTTGGGAACTAAGGAAAACAATAAGACTAAATTGACATGTGTATATTGGGTATGATATTTTTTATTTATGACCTCATTTTATGCATAAATACCCAAATTTCCCTTTAAAAATCATTACTCTCCTTTATTCTTGCTTGACACATTTTTGTAAACCAAAAATTTCACTTGTGCAGAACCACACTCAATCCACTCGACTTAGAGAATGACACTTTTGTAAGCTTAACTTCGTTTGCTAAAGAGAATATATTTGTTTAATTTTGTTTGTGTGGTAATATTTTGATTTATTTTGATTAATTATTAATTCATTAGGCAACTTTTATTTATTTATGAGAAGATTAATTTTTATACTTTATTGTTTTTTGATTCTCATGTAAGGTTTATTTTCATCTTTTTTTTTTCCTTCGTTAAACTTACATGTTTTTTCTTATTTTTTTTAGTCATTTATGTTTATTATTCTATGATATTATGCAAGATTACATGTTTTTTTTTGTGTAATGTTTATTATTTTGTGATATGAGGAAACTACACCAAATAAGGGATTTTTTTTTATATACTTTGAAAAATATAGCACTTTTTTTTTCTTAAGTTTTTTATGGAATATTTTTTTGTATACATTTTTATGGGAGTTTTTTTCCCATATATTTGTAAAACTTTATTTGTATACCATATTTTATCTTTTATACTTTTTTAGTAGCTATTTTTTTTTATATATTTTGAGATTATTTTTATAATTTTAATCTATTTATATTAATTTTTATTATTTATATTTGATAAAATATTTTTTTACATAATTCTTTGAAAGAAAAAACTGAGACATTCATCACCATAATTTTTGTTCTCATTTCTTCTTCTTTTCTTCCATTTTTTATCTTCTTCAATCAACATTTTATCCACAGTAACTGGTTACCACTATCAAAACAATTTTGATTTTTTTTTTTTGTGATAATAATCGTATGCCATTGTCCATTTTTTTAGTGATGTGTGGTAACCGGTTACAACTATAAAAATCAGTTTTATTATTCAAGTGGTGTTGAAGTAACTGGTTACAACTATAAAAATAATTTTTATTTTTTTAAGTAATGTACCATTATCAAAATATCAACTGAATAGTAACTGGTTACTTAGTGAGATTTGGAAGAAAAAAAAAAGTGATATGAAAAAACATAAACTAAATAGATCGTGAATGTAACTGGTTACAACTAGATCTGAAAAAAAAAACAGAGACAATTGCGATGGTAACCAGTTACTTAGCTAGACTTGGAAAAAAAAAAGATTTAAACAAAAAATCTAAACTGATCATAATAGTAACTGGTTACAGCAAGGTTTGAAAAAAAATCAAATAAAAAAAAAACCAATTGCCATGGTACCTAGTTACTTAGTCAGGTGTGAAAACAAAATCAAATCTAAACAAAAGAATCTAAATTAATCGTTATCGTGACTGGTTACAACTAGGTCTAAAAAAAATTAGATATGAATAAAATGAATCAGACGTCATGGTACCTGGTTACTTAAACAGATTTGGAGAAAAAAAAACCCCAGAAAAATAAAAAATGAAGTACAAAATCATATGTGAAGAAGAAGAAGAAGAAGAAGAAGAAGAAGAAGAAGAAGAAGAAGAAGAAGAAGAAAACCAGATTCGAAGAAAGAAAAAGAAGAATAAGAAAGACTGAAGAAGAAAGAAAGAAAGAAAGAAAGAAGAAGAGAAGAAGAAGAACCAGGCCATTGTCGTTGGGGGCAGCAACAGAGGTGGCATCACTGGCAGATATCTGAGATGGACACTGAATGGGGGAGGAGAAAGAAAGAGATGAGAAGAGAGAGAGATATCGTGAGGGAGAGAAGAGAAAATAAGAGAGAGTTGTGTAATTAAGTTTATGATAATTTATTTTTTATATTTTATAGAATTACCATATTTTAAACTTTTTTTTCCAAAACTTACCATATTTTATATAATTATTTTTTCCCATAAATTTATAAACTTTATATATTTTTCCTATATTTATGTAAATTACCCTTGTGATATTATACGAACTTACATATATTTTTTTTAGAGCGAGTTATTATATGATTATTTTGTGATATAAACAATTAGAATGGACGCTTAATCGAAATTGTTTAATATTTGATTTATTTTCTAAATATTTGGTAATAAAAATGGTTGATATTGATTAACATAATCAATTGGTATCAAATTATGTACGAAAATTATATATATTGATTTAATGAGGCCATTTCCATTAAAATAATTATATATGAAAATTGGCAAGAAGATTGGTTGTAACGTCCTGGATAGCCAAGAACGCTACACTGTGTGATTTTAAAGGTGCAAGACTCGCTAATCAAGTCATTTAAATCAAATGTGTCATTAATTGAGGTGTTCTAGGGTTAAAAGATATTTTGGCCTCAAAAGATACATTTTATAAAGCATAAACCATTTACAGCAGGGATCCCCAAACTTTTTAGTGTTTACAAGCTGATTTACAAAAATTCAAAAGTCAAAGACAACATTGGCCTTATTAAGGCAAAACAGGTGATTCTGGTCCTCCCGTCCCTGTAACCTCCTCAACCGTGGCGGTTGAGCGGCCTGACATGTACATTCACCCTGCAGAGCTCTCCAATCAGGGCTAATCGATCTTGCCTTTGCCTTTACCTGCACCACGCAGCACCCGTGAGCCAAGGCCCAGCAAGAAAACAACATACACAACATATACAATATTATCAAACAAATATTCTAATAAGCATGTTCAAATATTCAATCCATAGCCTATAAGCATACTTCAAGGTGCAAATAACCTCTTCTATACTTAGATTATTCAACAATCTCATTAATCACATTCATAGCCAAATATAATAATCAATTAACACAAATACTAGGGCCGACACCTTAGGTCGCACCCTCTGTTTAACCCACTAACTCCGACCCGCTTAAACCGAGCTCAATGCATAATAAGCTGTCCTCGGATACCAGTGTTCGAGCCGTGCCAATTGCACAAGTTAACCGTGGCATGCTTAGGCCGTTGGTTTACAATTTACATGGCATAATACCATTCTTTCAATCATATATCCCAGGGAGCCCTTAGTCTCGTTTAAATATTCAACCGGGTGTAGTTTTCTTACCTTTGGCTTCTAGATGAACTAGTTACGGGCGATACTCCTTGAGCGCAATCCGATCCCCGAGCCCTAGCTTAGCACCTAGTCACAACCATGATGAAGGATTCCATTAACAATCTTAAATGAGTTTCTAAACCAAGTTCTAGTCCTTAGAACATTGAACTTCACCAAATATAGTAAAAGATTAAATCCCGAGCACCCTAGGTTAAATTCCCAAGCCTAAATTCTCAAAATCCCTTAAGGGCCCCGGCATAGGCCATCCATGCTGCGGCATGGCCCCAAACAAAGCCCTCCCAAGGCACCAAAATAGGTAAGGGCCGCGGCCCGCCCCCCTTCCTCAACACATCTTAACTTCCAAGGGCCGCGGCTCACCAAGAATTATGCCGCGGCCCGACCCTTCGAACCCAGAAAAACCCACCATTTTCAACCTCTAAACCTCACTTTAGGCCATCCCGAAGCTCCCAACTCAAAACCAATTAACAACAACATCATTAGAATGATTTAAACAACACAATTCAACCAAAAATCCAGCCTAACACTCACCAAAATCCCAATTCCAATTTCTGAGATTTCAAACCTAAGAAGTACTCAAAACCAGCCATGGAAATTCTAGAATTCAACCATCAAACTTTGAATTGAAACTTACCTCAGCTGTAGAATCGTTCCTCCAAGAATCCCCTGACCTATCTTCAAAGTTTCAAGCCTCAAACTCCACCTTGAATATCAAAATCACAACTATTAAAAACTCAGCCATTTTTCTTAAAGTTCCTAACCACAGAACAAAAATCAATGCTTACCTTGGCTCTAATTCAGTCCTTGATTAGTTTTTTTTTTTGAGTTAATCCTCTAGCTTATCCCCTTCGATTCCTAGAAATTCTGCTGGTTTCTCTTGAAATTTCAAAGTTGTTCTTCTTCCTTAAGAGAGAGAAGAGAGAGAAGAAGAGAAAGGTCGGCTTAATTTATGTGTCTAGTATTTTCTAAGTCTTTCCAAGTATATCCTTAGGTGATTAAACTAATCCCAAAGCTCGGGGTACTGGAAATGTCCCGGAGGGCGAAATAGTAAAATTCCCCAGTATTCCCGCTTAAACATCCTAACCTCAAATATATCTCCAATTATTTATTTCCAACACCCGATAGTCTAAATCACTACCCGATACCTAAAATACCCCTGACTTGTCCAAGGTCAATTATAATTCCCCGTTGTGACTTTTCCCGCTATCTAGCCCTAGGATCGCGTTGAGTCGTCGGCTACAGAGTTATCCACATAATAATGTGGTTCTCACATATACAACATATTTATTTCATATTATTACATAATATCATCAATTATCATATAATATCATTTAAGCACTATCAATCACATAATTTCTCATTCAAATAAATACTATTCACTCTAATTCCATTTATGCCCTCCCGGCACACTAGTCAAGGCCCTTAAGCCTTATTAGCGAATTTGGGGTCGTTACAACTATCCCCTCCTAATGAGAAATTCGTCATCGAAATTTACCTAAATAATTCGGGATACTGTTCCCACATTGTTGATTCGAGCTTCCAGGTCGCCTCCTCGACCTTACTATTCCTCCACATAACTTTGACTAACGGAATAGTCTTATTCCGTAAAATTTTATCCTTTCGATCCAGAATCTGAACTGGTCGCTCCTCATAGGACAAATCTGTCTGTAGCTCTAAGTCCTTGTACTTCCGTACATGTGTTGTATCAGGCACATACTTTCGCAACATGGAGACATGGAACACATTATGAACTCCTGATAGCGACGGTGGCAACGCCAATCTGTCCAATCCTCTCTAGGATCTCAAAAGGTCCAACGAACCGAGGGCTCAGCTTGCCCTTAACTCCAAATCTTTTCACCCCTCGCAGCGGTGAAACTCGCAAGAATACATGGTCCCCAACCTGGAACTCCACATGTCTACGCCTAGAATTAGCGTAGCTCTTTTGTCTACTCTGTGAGGCAAGCATCCTAGCTCGGATCTTTTCAATAGCCTCATTGGTCTTCTGAACCATATCTTGGCCTAAGTACTTCCTCTCACCCATCTCATCCCAATGAATAGGTGATCTACACTTTCTCCCGTATAGCATTTCATAAGGAGCCATTCCAATAGTGGCTTGATAACTGTTATTATACGAGAACTCAATCAAGGGTAAATACTTGCTCCAAGATCCCTCGAAATAAATAACACACGCTCTAAGCATGTCCTCCAATACCTGAATGGTTCTCTCAGTCTGTCCATCAGTCTGAGGGTGAAATGCTGTACTAAACTTCAACTGAGTCCCCATAGCTCTCTACAGAGCTCCCCAAAACTTGGACGTAAAGATAGGGTATCGATCAGATACAATAGACTTTGGAACCCCATGGAGATGAACTATCTCCCTCACATACAACTCTACGTACTGTTCCACTGTATAGGTCGACCTCACTGGTAGAAAATGAGCTGACTTGGTGTATCTGTCCACTATCACCCACATCGAGTCATGAAGTCCAACTGTCCTGGGTAATCCTCCCGAAAAATCCATCGTAATGTCCTGCCATTTCCACTATGGGATACCCAAAGGCTGAAGCAATCCCGCTGGTCGTTGATGCTCAGCCTTAACCTGCTGACATGTCAAACATCTAGCCACATACTCTACCACATCCTTCTTCATCCCGGGCCACCAATATAATGTCCGTAGATCCTGATACATCTTCGTGGTACCCGGATGAAGTGAGTCTGGCGTAGTGTGAGACTAATCTAGTATCTCTCGTCTGACCACCTCATCTGTCGGAACACAAATCCGTCCCTAATATCGAAGTAAACCTGTCTCAGAAACAGTATAATCCTTAGTTGTCCCTGCTAAGACATGTTGTCTAATCTCCTGCAACTGCGCATCCACCAACTATCCCTCCTTGACCCGCTTTAACAGGGTCGACTGCAAGGTAATATTGGCTAACTGGCCTACCACCAGTTCTATCTTTGCCCTGACCATCTCATCAGCTAATTCCCTTGAGATCTGGGTGAAACTATGCAACTGTCTTGGGCCCCTCCGGCTCAACGCATCTACCGCCACATTGGCTTTCCCAGGGTGGTAAAGGATGTTGCAGTCATAATCCTTAACCAACACCAACCAGCGTCTCTATCTCATATTCAGATCCTTTTGAGTGAAGAAATACTTCAAACTCTTATGATCAGTGTATATCTTGCACTTCTCCCCATACAGATAATGTCGCCACACCTTCAGTGCGAATACCACTGCCGCTAATTCCAAATCATGAGTCGGATACTGCTGCTCATACTCCTTCAGTTGCCGAGATGCATAGGCTATAACTTTCTCATTCTGCATCAACACGCAGCCTAAACCCATCCTCGATGCATCACAGTAGACCACAAACTTTCCTTCCTCTGAAAACACAGGTGCGGAAATGAGTCGTCGCTTCAACTCTTGAAAATTGTCTTCACATTTATCTGTCCAGATGAACTTCTGATTCTTCCTTGTCAACTCTGTCATTGGTGAAGAAATCTTTGAGAACCCTTCTACGAACCGTTTGTAATAACCGGCCAATCCAAGGAAACTTCGAACCTCCGAGGCATTCCTTGGCCTCGGCCAATCCCTTACTGCTTCTACCTTGGACGGATCCACCTTAATCCCTTCTGCCTCAACTATATGCCCAAGAAAGGTCACCTCTGGCAACCAAAACTCACACTTCTTAAACTTGGCATACAACTGATGCTCCCTTAATCTCTGTAAAACCTTTCGGAGATGCTGCTCATGCTCTGTCTCTGAACTGGAGTAAACCAAGATGTCGTCGATGAAAACAATGACGAACTGATCCAAGAGGTCCTTGAACACCCTGTTCATCAAATCCATAAAAGCTGCCGGGGCATTGGTCAAACCAAAAGACATGACCAAAAACTCATAATGCCCATACCGCGTCCGAAAGGCCGTCTTCGGTATATCCTCATCTTTGATCCTCAGCTGGTGATAACCAGATCGAAGATCAATCTTCGAAAATACCGTCTTACCCTGCATCTGATCGAACAAGTCATCAATCCTTGGTATGGGATACTTATTCTTGATGGTCTACTTGTTCAATTCTCTATAATCTATACACATCCTCAGAGTCCCATCCTTCTTCTTAACAAACAACACTGGAGCGCCCCATGGAGAATAACTAGGCCTGATGAATCCCAAATCCAAAAGTTCTTGCAACTGTATCTTCAATTCCTTCAGCTCTGCTGGTGCAATCCTGTATGGTGTCCTTGATACTGGTTCTGGCCCCGATGCTAACTCAATCTCAAACTGAATCTCCCTACGTTGTGGCAACCATGGTAAATCCTCAGGAAATACGTCTAAGAATTCACACACCAATCTAGTACCTTCTGGCCCTGCTGGCAATATCCTGGTGGTATCAACTACGCTAGCCAGAAAGCCTATACATCCACCCTGTAACAAATCTCTGGCTCTCAAAGCAGATATCATGGGTACGCGGGGTCCAGATACCGCACCCACGAATACAAACGGGACCTCGCCCTCAGGCTCAAAAGTTACCATCTTCTTCCTGCAGTCAATGGTAGCTCCGTACCTCACCAACCAGTCCATCTACAAAATCATATCAAAATCCTCTATACTTAGTTCAATTAGATCTATTGATAATTCCCTACCATCAACTACCACTGGTAGTGCCCTAATCCATCTCCTAGATACTACCAGTTCTCCTGTAGGCAAAATGGTCCCAAACCCTGAAGTACTATACTCACTAGGTCTACACAGTATATCAATCACCTTATCAGAAACAAACGAATGTGTAGCACCAGAGTCTATCAAAACAGTAAAAGGAGTGCCAGCGCTAGAGAGCTGACCTGTCATTACCGAGGGACTAGCCTCGGCCTTAGCCTGTGTCAAAGTGAATACTCAAGCTGGAGTCAAGCTATCCTCTTTCCCTGCTTCACCTTTCTTCACTGTTGGGCAGTCTTTTCTGAGATGCCCCACTATACCGAATACGAAGCAAGCCTTAGCCCGACACTCACCCAGATGGCATCTTCTACATCTCGGGCACTCTGGATAGGTCCGCCATGCTTTACCACCACTCTGACGGCCACCCTGACCACCCCGACCCCTCCTATAAGAACCAGGAGTGGTTGAAGTGTCAGGAGTCTTCCCCTTTAAGTCACTGGGGCCTCCGCCCCTACCGGATCCAGAATATGGAGGCACTGCTCTGCGACTCTCCCTTCTCGCTGCACTATCTCTCCATATCGTGTTTTCTTCCTCCTCAGTGGTAAGAGCCTTCTCAACGGTCTGGGCATAAGTTGTCCCTCCAGGTACCGTTGTAATTCTAACATCTCGGGCTATCATATCATTCAACCCTCTAATGAATCTTTCCTGCCTAGCTGCATCGGTAGGCACAAGGTCTGGTGCGAACTTCGCAAGTCTATCGAACTTTAGGGCATATTCAATAACAATCATGTTGCCCTGAACCAAACTCACAAACTCATTCACTTTCGCTGCTCTAACAGCAACATTGTAGTATTTCTGACTGAATAGATCTTTGAAACCATCCCAACTCAATGTAGTCACATCCCTAGTCTGCGATGGCACTTCCCACTAGATATGGGCATCCTCTCTCAGCATATATGTGGCTAGACTTGGAAAAAAATAAGATTTAAACAAAAAATCTAAACTGATCATAATCGTAATTGGTTACAGCCAGGTTTGAAAAAAAATCAAATATATAAAAAAAAGAACCAATTTCCATGGTACCTAGTTACTTAGTCAGGCTTGAAAACAAAATCAAATCTAAACAAAAGAATCTAAATTAATCGTTATTGTAACTAGTTACAACTAGGACTAAAAAAAATCATATATGAATAAAATAAACCAGACGTCATGGTACTTGGTTACTTAAACAGATTTGGAAAAAAAAAACCACAGAAAAATAAAAAATGAAGTACAAAATCAGATGTGAAGAAGAAGAAGAAGAAGAAGAAAACCAGATTCGAAGAAAGAAAAAGAAGAATAAGAAAGACAGAAGAAGAAGAAGAAGAAAGAAAGAAAGAAAGAAGAAGAGAAGAAGAGAAGAAGAAGAACCAGGTCGTTGTCGTCGGGGGCAGCGACGGAGGTGGCATCACTAGCAGATATCTGAGATGGACACTGAATGGGGGAGGAGAAAGAAAGAGATGAGAAGAGAGAGAGAGATATCGTGAGGGAGAGAAGAGAAAATAAGAGAGAGTTGTGTAATTAAGTTTATGATAATTTATTTTTTATATTTTATAGAATTACCATATTTTAAACTTTTTTTTTTCCAAAACTTACCATATTTTATATAATTATTTTTTCCCCATAAATTTAGAAACTATATATATTTTTCCTATATTTATGTAAACTACCCTTGTGATATTATACGAACTTACATATATTTTTTTTAGTGTGAGTTATTATATGATTATTTTGTGATATAAACAATTAGAATGGACGCTTGACTGAAATTGTTTAATATTTGATTTATTTTCTAAATATTTGGTAATAAATATGGTTGATATTGATTAACATAATCAATTGGTATCAAATTATGTACGAAAATTATATATATTGATTTAATGAGGCCATTTCCATCAAAATAACTATATATGAAAATTGGCAAGAAAATTGGTTGTAACGTCCTGGATAGCCAAAATTGCTACACTGTGTGATTATAAAGGTGCAAGACTCGCTAATCAAGTCATTTAAATCAAACGTGTCATTAATTGAGGTGTTCTAGGGTTAAAAGATATTTTGGCCTCAAAAGATACATTCAAAAGATACATTTTATAAAGCATAAACCATTTACAGCAGGGATCCCCAAAACTTTTTAGTGTTTACAAGCTGATTTACGAAAATTCAAAAGTCAAAGACAACATTGGCCCTACTAAGGCAAAATAGGTGATTCTGGTCCTCCCATCCCTGTAACCTCCTCAACCGTGGCGGTTGAGCGGCCTGACATGTACATTCACCCTGCAGAGCTTTCCAATCAGGGCTGATCGATCTTGCCTTTGCCTTTACCTGCACCACGCAGCACCCGTGAGCCAAGGCCCAGCAAGAAAACAACATACACAACATATACAATATTATCAAACAAATATTATAATAAGCATGTTCAAATATTCAATCCATAGCCTATAAGCATACTTCAAGGTGCAAATAACCTCATCTATACTTAGATTATTCAACAATCTCATTAATCACATTCATAGCCAAATATAATAATCAATTAACACAAATACTAGGGCCGACACCTTAGGTCGCACCCTCTGTTTAACCCACTGACTCCGGCCCGCTTAAACCGAGCTCATCGCATAATAAGCTGTCCTCGGATACCAGTGTCCGAGCCGTGCCAATTGCACAAGTTAACCGTGGCATGCTTAGGCCGTTGGTTTACAATTTACATGGTATAATACCATTCTTTCAATCATATATCCCAGGGAGCCCTTAGTCCCGTTTAAATATTCAACCGGGTGTAGTTTTCTTACCTTTGGCTTCTAGATGAACTAGTTACGGGCGATACTCCTTGAGCGCGATCCGATCCCCGAGCCCTAGCTTAGCACCTAGTCACAACCATGATGAAGGATACCATTAACAGTCTTAAATGAGTTTCTAAACCAAGTTTTAGTCCTCGGAACATTGAACTTCACCAAATATGGTAAAAGATTCAATCCCGAGCACCCTAGATTAAATTCACAAGCCTAAATTCTCAAAATCCCTTAAGGGCCCCAGCATAGGCCATCCATGCCGCGGCATGGCCCCAAACAGAGCCCTCCTAAGGCACAAAAATAGGTAAGGGCCGCGGCCCTACATGGACCATGCCGTGGCCCGCCCCCCTTCCTCAACACATCTCAGCTTCCAAGGGCTGCGGCTCACCAAGAACTATGCCGTGGCCCGACCCTTCGAACCCAGAAAAACCCACCATTTTCAACATCTAAACCTCACTTTAGGCCATCCCAAAGCTCCCAACTCAAAACCAATTAACAACAACATCATTAGAATGATTTAAACAACACAATTCAACCAAAAATCCAGCCTAACACTCACCAAAATCCCAATTGCAATTTATGAGATTTCAAACCTAAGAAAAACTCAAAACTAGCCATGGAAATTCTAGAATTCAACCATCAATCTTTGAATTGAAACTTACCTCAGCTGTAGAATCGTTCCTCCAAGAATCCCCTGACCTATCTTCAAAGTTTCAAGCCTCAAACTCCACCTTGAATATCAAAATCACAACTATTAAAAACTCAGCCATTTTTCTTAAAGTTCCTAACCACAGAACGAAAATCAATGCTTACCTTGGCTCTAATTCAGTCCTTGATTAGTTTTTTTTTTGAGTTAATCCTCTAGCTTATCCCCTTCGATTCCCAGAAATTCTGTTGGTTTCTCTTGAAATTTCAAAGTTGTTCTTCTTCCTTAAGAGAGAGAAGAGAGAGAATGAGAGAAAGGTCAGTTTAATTTATGTGTCTAGTATTTTCTAAGTCTTTCCAAGTATATCCTTAGGTGATTAAACTAATCCCAAAGCTCGGGGTACTGGAAATGTCCCCGAGGGCAAAATAGTAAAATTCCCCAGTATTCCCGCTTAAACATCCTAACCTCAAATATATCTCCAATTATTTATTTCCAACACCCGATAGTCTAAATCACTACCCGATACCTAAAATACCCCTGACTTGTCCAAGGTCAATTATAATGCCCCGTTGTGACTTTTCCCACTATCTAGCCCTAGGATCGCGTCGAGTCGCCGACTACAGAGTTATCCACGTAATAATGTGGTTCTCACATACACAACATATTTATTTCATATTATCACATAATATCATCAATTATCATATAATATCATTTAAGCACTATCAATCACATAATATCTCATTCAAATAAATACTATTCACTCTAATCCCATTTATGCCCTCCCGGCATACTAATCAAGGTCCTTAAGCCTTATTAGCGAATTTGGGGTCGTTACATTGGTAACATGATTAGTGAGTGATAATTCTTACATTTGATTTTGTTTTGTATATTATGATGTAATTACGATATTTTGTATTATTATAGTACTTTCTTTGATTTAGTTGTATATAGATAAAAAAAATGCCTTGACAAAGTAAGGAGTCCAAAAATATATTTTTTGTTGGCAGCAAACAAAGAACATAGCCGATTTTGTGAACCAAAATTATGGATATACTTTATATGTTTAATTATGTACTTTATTAATATATTTCATATGTGAACAAATACAATAACATTTAGTAGGATAAGTAATAGAAGTGCTTAGAAGATCAGGGTAATGTTTGCTCAACTCTACGACGGATGAAGCGAGTTCTGCTCATATGATTTGTTTAACGCCCAAATCGTGACAACCACTAAGTAATAATTTTAGTAACTGTTGGGTTTTATGCCTTTATAAAACCACATTTCTTATGTAATTCATTCATTATCAATAAGTAGAAATCAATGTGTTGTTTAACAAACATTTAATCACATAAACATTCTGAAATAGCTCAAACATATAAAATATGCATAGATATGTAAAATACTAAAAAAACCCATATCTACTATTTCTAAGGTATTTTACCTAGCCATGAATACATGTGTCCCGGTATGCGAGAATCACAAATTCACTTAGTTAAATAGAGAAAACATCTCAATTAATAATAGTCTAAAGCCATTATTAGTAACCTTCTTATTCGATCAAAGTCACGAAATCCAACTATTTTGAACTTTATGAGCTAGACTCACGGTTTTAATTATTATAAATTTAGTTCTCATAGTCATCGTAGGGATGAGTCTATAAGGGTTTGATCTATAACTATCTATCCTACGAAATTTAACTTTGTTAAAAGTCTAGTGAACATCATCCGTAAGGAGATGTAATCAAAGCGCCATAAGACCCCACTAAACTCTAACCTTGTTAAATACAGTGGAGAGCGAATTTCAAAACTTAAAGCTCATTATTTTAATTTAGTATTTTTCTTGTGAAATTTATAAAACTAGGTTATTTTTATATTATTAAAAATAATTAATAAACCTTAGTATAAATTTCTTTTAATTCTAAAATACCCATTTAAATCAACTTTAAATATTTAGAATTACCGTGTTACTAATCAATTAATATGAGTTCAACTAGAATTAACCCAATACAATCAAGTCCAACTTAAGTAAATAGACCTTAACAATTTGGGCTTGCATGGAGGAGGGTTGGGTCCAGTATGTCGTTCCCACTACAAAGCCCCATAACTTCCATACATAACGCAAAAGACAGGAATTTAAACATTCGTTTTATTGATCATTATTCAATTGATTAGGTCCAATCTAGCAATGCAAAGTAAATATGCATTCACAAGTGGAACCACCTACAAGAGAGAAATTTAAACTTTACACGTTCAATTGGGTCCAAATAAAACCTATCAAGATTATGACCCGTTTTATTTTTCTTTTTCCCATTATCTAAAATATTGGACTATCACTATAAGTCCATCATCTAAGCACACATTTGCAAAAAAGACAATTGTAATGATGCATGATATGTTGATTAATTGGATGAGTCTAGCATACAATCTATATGACATGTTACTAATTTATGCATGTACACATTTATTACCAAACTAAATGAATAGCTAAAAAATTAATTAATCACAATAAATTTTAATTCAATCAATTTTCAATATATTAATCAAATTAAAATTAATTCAATTGTTCCTATTTGAAAAATATATATTTATTTTCTTTTTAGAAAGAAAAAAAATTACCAAAAAAAATATTTACTTGCACAAAATAAATATAATTTATTAAGAAATTAAAGATATAATTCCAAAATAAAAGACTTTTTTTTAATGCCTTACATATATACAAATATGATAATATATATATTTTCAAAAGAAAATGAAAAAAAACGTCTGCCACATTTTTTTTTTTATATATATTCAGAAAACGTATCCTATAATATATATATATATAACTTTTAAAAGATAAAACATATGTACATATTTCATAGGCTAAAAAAAAATTGTTTTAGTGTAATTTTCAAACTTTGATTTTTTGTACAAAATTTATGAGTTTTATACAACAAAATAAATCACAAATAAACAATCATTAACATACAAAAATCATGAAGAATATTCTTTTAGCATCACATATACATAAAACTTAAACATGCAAACAATTATGCTACTATCCAATTAACATATCTAACGTATCAAAAATTCACATACATGTATGTAAACATATAAACTAGCAACCATTGGCTCTGAAGCCAGTTGTAGTATCTCATTTATATAAGTCTATATGCATGCTCCCTATTGTACAAAATAACATACAATAGAAAAATATAAATACATGCATACAACAATAAAATCATTAGAGTACTTACGAGATGCGTAGCGGAACTATACTGAAATTCCGTTTTTTTATGATTACCAACTTAATTATTTAAATTAAATAATTAATTGTTGAACTGTTACAGAAATGTTTAAACAGATACCAAGACTGTTTGAACAGAAACCAGACAGTTTGTGACCAGAAGATAAAAACGAACACAAAGTAAAGAACACACGAATTTTTACGTGGTATCAGCAATCTTTGCAGATTGCTACTAGTCCACGAGGCCACGCCCAGAGAATGAAATTTATTAGAAGAATATCTAAATGATTACAAAACCAAATTGACTTATACAAATAAAGACTCCCTCTTGAATTTGTCGCAACTGTTGTAATCTAAACTCCTAATCAAATTTTTGAAGTGCTAAGATCTTGAACTCCCTTCAAATCATAACACTTGCACTTTTCCTCCCGAAAAGTGACTCACGAACAAGACTTCTCCCGAAGCTTGATGACCAATGTCCAAGTGTATTCAACCTTCACAATTAACACAAAGAAAACAATACAGAAGTACACTGTAATAAACCACTAAGAACTTGCTGGACTCAAGTTCTTCACATAATAAAAAGTCTCTCTAAAAACTTGAAAAATATTTGGAAAATAATACACCAAGAGAGATAATGGAAAAACAACGACCTAAGGATGATTATATATATTTTAGAATCCCTTTAGGCCGTGGAAAACAAATCAGAAATCAAACAGCCAATAAATGGAAAATCTTCCAAAACAGGAAAGTCAGAATCTGTTCAAACAGACTGGCAATCCGTTCAAACAGATTCATTGAACCTGGACAGTTTTTCAACCCAGTTTCCTTAAATAAATAAGGAAACAATATATCTTTTATTATTGCAAGTTGTACACGATTTCTGGGCAACCAAATCAGATAAATGAAAATAAATACTAATAATTTCCATATAAACCATTTTCAAGAAAAGATATTCTTTTATAGGAAATTATATATTTATTTTATAATCATATATAGAATAATCTGATTTATATCACAAAACAGGAAACTAACTATTTTTGAAATGTACCAAAATATTACAAAACAGGAAACTACTAATTTCAAAAATACCCTTTTAACTAATTTTGTCATTATTGTCAAATATGCCAATAAAGGATTTTACAATCTCCCCCTTTGGCAATTTGATAGACAAAATTAATTCAAAAACCTGCAACACAAATGTTAGTGATAAGTAAGGAGAAAGAACTCCCCTTGCAAACATGCATGAACTTATAACAAACATGTAAATAAACTAGACTTAACTCCCCCTCAAAATAAGAAGGTCCAGAGTTAAACAAAACAACAAACAACCAGGTTTTTAAAATAGTACTACTCTCCCCCTTTGTGTCTTTCAAAGAAGCCAAAGAACCATAAAACAAAAAAGAGTATCAATGTTTAATGGACAAAACCTAAAATAAAACTAAACAACTGGATCTTTGGATAGAGATTGAACAGCCTCCAACACAGAACGTTGCAATCCTTCAAGTGACATCACTCGAGCAGTCAAAGAATCAACAGAGGCTTGAACAACAGCTATTTCGGTTGCAACAAGTCCTGAATCTGTGGAAACAGCGGAGGAGGCACGAGGAATGTCATCCGAGGCAATATTCAGGGATTGGGGCTTGACTTTCTTGGAGGACGGAGCAGCAGTGGCTTCAGTAGGAGGAGTAGAGGCCTTGTAGGAAGCAGCAGTAGTGGGTGCCACCAAGTCTTCTTGATCACGTTGGAGATCTTTTTTCTGCATACTCAACACTTTATAAATAACATGAGGAAAAGGAAGATTCAAGTTTTTCCTGTTACCTTTGCGAAACCCAATGATTTGATCATGAATAACTGAAGCCAAATTTATACCAAGACCGGTCCCCACCTTGTACAAAAATGATGCCATATCAAAAGAGATAGTGGCGGTGTGAGAAGTGGGCTTCCAATTTGTTGTGGCAAACTTATGGAGGACAGCATAAGTGTAGGTGAGATTGGAGACTGAGATGACTGTATTAGATGGCCATACCATTTTTTGACCTACCAACTCAGTGATAACCATGTCCTTGTCAAGAGAAGCACCATCTACATCATCCTCGACATCAAGGGGAAGATGCAAAGCAAGAGCAATGTCTTGAGGAGGAAAAGAGAACCAATGGTCCCTAACAAACACTTTGTTATACAGAGGAGATGAAGGTTCAATAATTTCATTTGTAAGATTGGCATTGAATTCCTTGACTATTCTATCCACAAAACCAGAAAATTTAACCAAAGAACCTGTCCATTGTCGATCTTGAAGCATTGTTAGCACACCAAAAGGACGATGATCACTCAAGACATAATTTCTTTCAATGATAAATTTCCTTTGAGCATATAGAACCATATCACGTGCATTATCATTATAGCAAAAAATGGAAGAATAAGGTTTGAAATTTACACCTGAATGTTTTGGAGAAGGTGTAGAACCAGAAATAGGTTTCTTCCCTTTAGCTTTGGATGTCAAAGGAGATGCAATTTGGTCTGAGTCAGATTCGGCTTCTTGTTCAGAGGGGACAATGTCTTCTTTTTCTGGCTCATCAGACTCAGCCTCTGATTCTGCATTGTCAGGAACCGTTTCATTAGACAATGTGGTATCATGGGTTGCTTCAGATTCTGACTTTTCTTCCTCAGGATCAGATTCGGAGGAAGACAGTGAAGGGGGATGAGCTTTCAATTTTTTCTTGGCAGCAGACAAGGGAGAAAGAGACGCGTCCAACCCCAATTTCCTTTTGGGAGTCACCGAATTTTTCTTGGACTGACTCGGCTTCAAAGGAAATTTGAGCAACCCAGCAGCAGCAGCTTTGGAAGAGGATGAAACAGATTTCGATTTTGGCCTAGCCTCCAAAGACGAATCAAAAGGAAGAGGAGAATCGTCCTTGGCTCGAGAGGGCACCACCACTGCAGATGGTGGTGCAACAATGTCAGCAGAGATATCTGGAAACACCATAGGGTGTTCATGAGAGCGCGAAAACACCTTCTTGCAAGCCTTGGATTTGCAGGACTTTCCAACAGATGTGGGAGCTGCTGGAACAGAAAGAGGCGTCGTTGACACAGACGGAGGAGGCGAAGGAGATGGCACCTTTCGGGATTGAGAAACAGGGATCTTCTTGGAGGAAGCACCACGAGTTCTTACCATTTTTTTCTCTGAAAAACAATAACACTTACAAGAAAATGAGAGAAAAAAAAAATAGAAGGAGAAGAGATAACTGAGTGAAATCGTGGGTGAGAAGAAATAGGGTAATGGCATGCCTTTTTAAATATATTACTTACCCAAAATGAATACCCACGGCAAAAAGAGGTTTCCCTTTTTTATTAAAAAATTGTTTTAATTAAACAAGAAAAGGAAACAATCTTGAAGACACACGATCCACATAGAACCTTACCTTTTTTTTTTTTTTTTTTATGTTATAGAAGGAAAAAGACAATCCAAAAAGGTAACCAAAAAAAAATACCCCACACGATCTTCTTATTGACATTTTCCCCATTTTTTTATCAACAATTCTAAATAAGGTACAAGACAATAAAGATACAAATCATGATATTCCAAAATGAGAAAGAAGACTAAAATAAATTCCTTGGAGACAAAGAATATATTAAATCACACAATTAAATGCATAATTTCACAAAATCACCACAATGATTCGGTCCACCATGAATTTCCTTGTCAAAATTTTTTTTGATTATCATTTATTTATTTATTTTATATATATGCACAAAAATAAAAACTCAACCCAAAAAAAATCTGCTTTGATCAATGAGAGTCATCCTGATAAGAATAAAATCAAGCAAATGAAAATAAGTGTTAGTGTAAACCATAGATAAGAACACTTGTGAAAATGAAAAATTAGAAAGAATATTCGAGAGAAATAAAGCACAATTCAGTCACAAGCACATATTCTTAAGTGAATCAATCAACATGTATGAGTCTTACACACATTTCCCCTTTTTTTTTATAAACTGTGTACAATTTTTATTACATTGTTTCAAGCATAAGTGTGTGACAGTGTATGCAAGGGAACATTGCCCAATGACAAATAAGTCTTTTTCGAAATTAAAATAATTGTAACACATGAAGACGCTTTCACACTACACCAGTGGTAGCCCTTTTCTATGGTAGCGTATCTTCTTCATAACTCCGAATTACAAAGTTCCAATTTACTCAAAAGACGGCTTTCACACACTGATGTAGGTAGCTCTATTCTTGCACAGGAGCTTGAAACAATGCTACACAAAAGGAAGCTCAAACATTAAACATTGATTAATTTACTCGAATATGCATAGGAGGAATTGATTAAATTTCTCTCAAGAATATACAACCAAAGATTCATAAACACAAGACAGATTATCCAGCTTGACACACAACAAAATTTTCAAATTGATTGACAATTTTCTTAAAAAAAAATAACACACATTAGATCAAGCGGACAACACCATAGCAAGAAAAATTAAAGAGAACAAACCCCCAAAGATTTTCGGAAGAAATCAATGCGAACTGAATCAAGAGCTTTAGTGAAAATATCTGCAATTTGTTTATGTGTTTCATATATTCCAAGACAAGAACTTTATTTTCAACTAATTCTCTTATGAAATGATGACGAATATCAATATGTTTAGTACGGGAATGTTGCACAGGATTTTTTGAAATA
Source organism: Humulus lupulus (assembly GCF_963169125.1). NCBI lineage: Eukaryota > Viridiplantae > Streptophyta > Magnoliopsida > Rosales > Cannabaceae > Humulus > Humulus lupulus. Next base: position 266,811,481 of record NC_084794.1, on the reverse strand, counting down.
TTAATTGCACTTGTATTATCACAAAAAATAGTTAAAGTGTCAAGATCAAACCCATAATCCATCATCATTTGCTTCATCCACAAAAGTTGTGTACAACAACTTCCTGCTGCAATGTATTCGGCCTCAGCTGTTGAGAGAGAAATAGAATTCTGTTTCTTGCCGTGCCAAGAGACAAGATTATTTCCCAAGAAGAAACATCCTCCACTAGTGCTTTTTCTGTCATCAGTGTTACCTGTCCAATCAGCATCACTAAAACACACTAGATTAGGGTTAGTTTCTTTTGAATACCAAATACCATAATCAGCAGTCCCATGAACATATCGAATGATTCTTTTGACAGCTGCAACATGAGACTCCATGGGATTTCCTTGGTATCTGGCACACACACCAACACTATAACTCAAATCAGGTTGACTAGCAGTGAGATAAAGAAGACTACCAATCATGCTCCTACACAGTGTAGGATCCACTTTGACACAATTTTCATCTTTGGATAGCTTCACAGTCATTCCCATTGGTGTTTTGGCAATCTTTGAACTTTCAAGTACAAACTTTTTCACCAAGTTCTTAGCATATTTGCTTTGAGACATAAATGTGCCTTCATCTAATTGCTTGACTTGCAAACCTAAGAAATAGGTCAATTCTCCCACCATGCTCATTTCAAATTCCTCTTTCATTTGCTTCACAAATACCTGCACCTCATTGTCAGAAGTAGAACCAAACACAATATCATCAACATAAATCTGAGCAATAATTATGTTAGATTTAATATTTTTTGATAAACAGAGTTTTATCTACTCCACCCCTTTTGTATCCATGAGAAACAAGAAATTGAGAGAGTCTTTCATACCAAGCCCGAGGGGCTTGCTTTAAACCATATAGAGCTTTCTCCAATTTGTAAACATGATCAGGTGCATGGGGATCCTCAAACCCTTTGGGTTGTTCAACATATACCTCTTCATTCAAGATCCCATTGAGAAATGAGGATTTGACATCCATTTGGAACAACCTGAAACCAATCAAGCAAGCAATAGACAATAATAATCTAATTGATTCAAGTCTTGCAACAGGTGCAAATGTTTCATCAAAGTCTATTCCTTGCACTTGTGTGTACCCTTGTGCCACTAATCTTGCTTTATTTCGCACGATTGTACCAAATTCATCAAATTTATTTTTGAAAATCCATTTTGTGCCAATAATATTAGTATGCAACGGTCTTGGCACAAGGATCCACACTTTGTTTCTAAAAAATTGTTCCAATTCCTCCTGCATAGTTTTAATCCAATTTTCATCAGTTAAAGCTTCTTTCACATTTTTAGGCTCAATTAGAGATAAGAAACAAAAAAATTGAACAACATTACTAAACCTTCTTCGTGTTACCATACTGTCTTTTTGATTTCCAAGTATTAAATCTGCTGGACGATTTAACTTAACTCTGGTTGATGGCTCCTTTTGGACTTCATCCAAAATAATAGCTGGAAATTTATTTTCTGTCTATCCAGAATCTGTTTCATCGGATTCGCGATTTGTTGGAACAGATGGACCAGACGTTGGATCAGTAGTATCGTTGTCACAAGCTTCTTCGTGTTTTTCAGTAGGTTCATCAATAAACCTTTCAATTTCTTCCTCTGTAGAAAACTCAGAAAAATCCCTGGAATCATCAATAACAACGTTAGCCGACTCCATTACAGTTTGGGTTCTCATGTTATACACACGATAGGCCCTACTGTTAGTGGAGTATCCAATAAAAACACCTTCATCACTCTTAGCATCAAATTTACCAAGATTTTCTCTATCTCTCAAAATGTAACAAACACATCCAAAAACATGAAAGTAAGCCACACTTGGTTTCTTACCTTTCCAAATTTCATAAGATGTTTTAGATGTACCTGGACGAAGAAAGACACGATTTATGATATAGCAAGCAGTGTTAATTGCTTCTGGCCATAATCGTTTGGTCAATTTTTTGCTGTTTAGCATCACTCTAGCCATTTCTTGAAGAGTGCGGTTTTTCCTCTCTACAACTCCATTCTGTTGAGGAGTTTTGGGAGCTGAAAACTCATGAGAGATACCTGCAGACTTACAAAAATCATCATAGACAGAATTCTCAAATTCTTTACCATGATCACTTCTTATACGAACAATTTTTCCAATGTTGCAATCTTTTTCAACTTTTAATTTCAAGCAAAGAGTTTTAAAGGCATCAAAAATGTCAGATTTTTCTTTCAAGAAATCCACCCAAGTATATCTAGAAAAATCATCCACACAAAAAAAAAATATACCTTTTCCCATTTAAACTCTCAATTTGAATTGGACCCATAAGATCCATGTGAAGCAATTCTAAAACTTTCGAAGTGTTTATGTCAGAAACACTTTTATGTGTATTTTTCAATTGCTTACCAAGTTGACAACTCTTGCACTTACCATTAGATTCTTTACCTAGCTTAGGTAAACCACGAACACTCCCTGCATGTGAAATTTTTTTCAAGGTTTTGAAATTTATGTGACCAAGTTTAGCATGCCACATATCAGTGTTATTACTCACAACAGATTGACACATAATAGATGGCAGAAGAGTGTAGCAATTGTCATTAGATCTATAACCTTCAAGAACATTCTCACCATTCTTGTTTAAAACAAAACAATTCTCTTTATCAAAGTTAACAGTATAACCTTGATCACAAATTTGACTTATGCTTAGAAGATTAGCTTTAAGACCTTCCACAAGTAACACTCTTTTGATTCTAGGCAACCCTTCAAAGTTAAGAGTACCCATACCAAGAACATTACCTTCAATTCCATTGCCAAAAGTAACAGACCCACAATGCATAGGTTTTATGTCTGTAAGAATAGACTTGTCACCTGTCATATGTCTTGAACAACCACTGTCAAAATACCAAAAATATGAAGAAGCAGATCTATCATATTCACTAGTAAAACCAGCAAAACAATTATTCTTTTTGATCCATATTTTCTTTGATTGAACATTTTCCTTTTTTACTCTTTTGAAATCATCAAAATAATTGAATTTTTCAAAATATTCATTTTTAGCAAAATTCACAAGAGTAAAACACTTAGGACGAATATGACCCTTCCTACCACAAAAATGGCAGATTGGAATGAATTTTTCGAATTTACCATTGGATTTACCTGCTGACTGTGTCCTTTCTATTGGAACAATCCGAGTACCGGATACAACAGATTTCACTGAAGATGCAACAGGAACATCAGACGATAACATCCCAGCCGAGATAAAGACAGTTTTCTTTGATTTTTGAGAACTTGAAGCACCCAGTCCCACATGACTTCTTTGACCTAAATTCTGTATATTCTCAAAAATAGTTGAACCGGGGTTAAGCATTCTAACATTTTTCTCAAGAGTATCCAAATCTTTAGACAACTTATTAATTTCAACATTTTTTGAAATTATTTCTTTTTCCAAATTTTCATTCAAATCAGTAAGTTGTTTAATTTCAAGGGATAAATCTTTATTTTTGCTTACCAATGACCGATTTTCAGAACACACTTTCACCCATGAACCATACATCTTTTTGTAAGATTCACTCAAAGACTCATCATTCAATTCAGATTCATCACTATCAGAATTTTCTTCATCTTTTGAAACATTATTCAAGCAAACAATTTTTTCATTTTCAGATTTAGAACCAGGTAAAATAGAAGTGAGAGCGACATTACCTTCCTCATCTTCACTACTTTCAGAGTCATTATCACTCCAAGTAGCAATCATATCTTTTTTGTTCTTTTTCAAAGTATTTGCACATTCAGACTGGATGTGACCAAATCCCTCACATTCCCTGCACTGAATACCCTTTTTATTAGTTTGAAAAGGTTTAAGAGAAGAAGGATTACCTTTTGACATCTTGCCATTGAATTTTTTGTTTCCTATCTTATTCATATATTTTCAAAAATTCTTTGCAAGCATTGCCATTTCATTATCACCATCTTCATCATCTGAGACTTCCTTTTCAGTGCTCTTGAAAGCTATGGTTTTCCCCTTTTCTTTGGAAGTACTTGGCTTGTCTTTTTGACGAATCTTTTGATTTAACTCAAAGGTACGAAGTGACCCCATCAGTTCTTCTACCTTCATAGTACTGAAATTTTTTGCCTCTTCCATAGCAGTGAGCTTAACATTGAACCTGTTAGGAAGAACTCGAATGATTTTTCTAACAAGAACAGAATCATCAAGTTTTTCACCAAGTGCAAATACTCATTAGAAATATCAGATAATCTCTCATAAAATTCAGATAGTGTTTCAGAATCAGACATTCTAAGGTCATCAAACCTGGTTTGTAACATGATAAATCTAGACCTTTTAACATCTACAGTTCCTTCAAACTGAGTTTGAAGAATTTTCCAAGCATCTTTAGCCGAGACACATGTGGAAACAAGTTTTATAAAACTTTCTCCAACACCATTAAATATGGCGTGAAGAGCTTTATTATTATAGCTGGATAATTTTTCTTCTTCTGTGTCCCAAACAAGTTCAAATTTTACAATTGTGCTTCCATCTTCACATTTTTCAGTAGGAGGTGACCATCTAGACAAAATTGCTCTCCATGCTTTCTCATCTTGAGCTTTTATGAAAGCTCTCATCCTAACTTTCCAGTATGGATAGTTTGAGTCATTTAGCAATGGAGGTCGAGACACCTAACTACATTCTGCAAAGAAAGACATTTCACACAAAACAAATCAAACGGAAAATAACCACAAGATCTCACTAAGAGTTTAGTGAACCGCTCTGATACCAATTGAAATTCCGTTTTTTATGATTACCAACTTAATTATTTAAATTAAATAATTAATTGTTGAACTGTTACAGAAATGTTTAAACAGATACCAAGATTGTTTGAACAGAAACCAGACAGTTTGTGACCAGAAGATAAAAACGAACATAAAGGAAAGAACACACGAATTTTTACGTGGTATCAGCAATCTTTGCAGATTGCTACTAGTCCACGAGGCCACGCCCAGAGAATGAAATTTATTAGAAGAATATCTAAATGATTACAAAACCAAATTGACTTATACAAATAAAGACTCCCTCTTGAATTTTTCGCAACTGTTGTAATCTAAACTCCTAATCAAATTTCTGAAGTGCTAAGATCTTGAACTCCCTTCAAATCATAACACTTGCACTTTTCCTCCCGAAAAGTGACTCACGAACAAGACTTCTTCTGAAGCTTGATGACCAATGTCCAAGTGTGTTCAACCTTCACAATTAACACAAAGAAAACAATACAGAAGTACACTGTAATAAACCACTAAGAACTTGCTGGACTCAAGTTCTTCACATAATAAAAAGTCTCTCTAAAAACTTGAAAAATATTTGGAAAATAATACACCAAGAGAGATAATGGAAAAACAACGACCTAAGGATGATTATATATATTTTAGAATCCCTTTAGGCCGTGGAAAACAAATCAGAAATCAAACAGCCAATAAATGGAAAATCTTCCAAAACAGGAAAGTTAGAATCTGTTCAAACAGACTGGCAATCCGTTCAAACAGATTCATTGAACCTGGACAATTTTTCAACCCAGTTTCCTTAAATAAATAAGGAAATAATATATCCTTTATTATTGCAAGCTGTACACGATTTCTGGGCAACCAAATCAGATAAATGAAAATAAATACTAATAATTTCCATATAAACCATTTTCAAGAAAAGATATTCTTTTATAGGAAATTATATATTTATTTTATAATCATATATAGAATAATCTGATTTATATCACAAAACAGGAAACTAACTATTTTCGAAATGTACCAAAATATTACAAAACAGGAAACTACTAATTTCAAAAATACCCTTTTAATTAATTTTGTCATTATTGTCAAATATGCCAATAAAGGATTTTACATATACAATTTGGATTCTCTAACATTTTTTCCTTGCTGAATGCTAGGTATTGCAAGGAATTCAAACCGCTTTGAAACAAGACCACAGTCTTCCAAGTCTTTCTCTAAAAAAAACCTAGTGCTTGTGTGGGCAAGTCTCAACACATGAGAAGAGATTTCCTAGAGAGAAAACTAAGAGAGAGTGGGCGGCTAGGTATAGAATATTAGTAGTGAATTTTTACATTGTCAAATTCAGTTTTTTCTAATGCATTCTATAACACTAGTATATATAGGCAATTAGCTATGACATAAAATAGTTTTAGTTACCCATATTATTTAATTATTATAATTAATTAAATACTTGTCAAAATTAACCATTTATAATTTTGACCTTTATTTAATTCATTTTATTAATATTAATACCAATTTATCAATATTAACAAAATTGTCCAAATTGACTATAATACTCTCTTTTTGAGACTTTGCAATAAAAACCTCAAAGTTTCTTCTATTTCATTTCTCACAAAATATCAATAAATAATTTAACATTATTTATTTTCATTGACCTAGTCAATATGATATTTTTATAATTAATAATTAAATTAATTATTCAAGACTGCTAGGTTCATTTTGACAAGAGATGACATGGGGACCATGGGTCCATGAACTCAAGCTCCAATAAGTTACTGTGAGTTTATTTATAACAAATAATCTCACTACCTTATTAATTCCTCGTGACTCCACTATAGACTCAGAATTGCACTCTTGAATTCATAGAATGTTTTACACCAAATGTAAATAAGTTATCCATTGTTATAACCATAACAATCATTCAATCCTTCACAAATGATCTACTAATGAGACGTGTCCAAATTAACGTTTTACCCCTCGTTGGTATTTTATCCTCAACTCCCACTAAGTTCCTTATAAATAATATTTTCGTAAATTTAATTACAGAAATGAGTACTCTATCATTTAGCACTTGAACCAATAAATTAGTGGTGGATGAATTGGAAGAAGTTTCACTAAAAGTTACGTGATGATTCATCCACTCTCAGAAATCATATTTATTTTACGTTTTAATTTTTTTAATAATTTTAATTTTATTTTTTATTTTTGTAAAACTTGTTCCCAGGTAGATTTGGAAGTTTTAGTGTGATCTCCAACACCTTATTAGAACTCCCCGAGGTTACTGAGTAAATATGGTGGATCACAAGTTAAACATTTTCGACCAAACAACCTTTAAGCAGTGTGAAATTGCTTATTTTGACAGAACAAGCTTAGTTTTTTTTTTTATATAGTAATAAGTTAAAAAATATAATAGTGCAAAGGTATACGCTCGAAATATTCCCAGACCGATTGGGAAGGTTGCTAAGGTACCGCTTTAGACCCACACTTTCCTAGACAGAACTCTCTGGGGCTCCTAGGTAAGTGTGGGGGGTAACACTATCACAAACCTTATTTAACAACCAATCTTTCTAGACAGAACAATATCAGTTTATACTATTTGTAATATTACACCATTGTTCCCAATACTAAGCATTTTATGATTCAAATTTTATGAACAATTTTATGCAATTTTTATGTTTTTTTTTCCTTCAAGGAATAACTAAATTCAAAGGAAGACTAAGGGTCTGATTGGTTCGCGATTAGAAAACTGTATTTTTTAAAGTGAGATTCTAAAATGAAAATCTGAATTTAGTGACTAAAATCATGTTTCTGAAAATGTGATTGGTTCAATGTCAGTAAACTGTTTTTGAGTTTTAAAAAAATGAATCTGTAATTGGTATTAAATTTGAAAATATAACAGAAACTGAATACGTGATTGGAACAGTTGAATCTGAATATTATTTTAATTTTATATATTTTATATACATAGGTTGTATAATATTAAATTTTGATTTATCAATAGATTTAATTAAGTAAAATTTAATTATATTGGTAAATTAAAATTTAATAATAATTATTGATTAAATTCATAACAATATTGCATTGTCATCTATAAAAATACCAGCATAGCTTATTTTTGAATTGTACATCCTAAATGTCATAAAATGTTCCATAAACACCTTATTACTAGTGGGAACATACTCAAGTCATAAAAAATGGAAAGAAAAAAAAAATACAAGCAATGATACAAAGAATAGGAGTAGAGAGAACAAACAAACCCTGATTTTAATTTTAAGTTTTTGGAGAAAAAATCACAAAACAGAGAAAACGCGAAATCGTTGTTTTCTAAATTACAACACAAAATTAGAATTCTAATTAGGATATAGTTTTAAAAAATAATCTACCAATCAGATATTTTGGTAGGTCCCACAAATTTTGAGTTTTCAAAATCATTTCCAAATCAACTAACAATCACACCCTAAGAGAACAAAAAAAAAAAAAGGAATGAAAGATCTAAACTAAGAACCTAAAGCAAAAAAATAGCAACAAAAAAAAAGTGAATTGAAGTGAAAATATAATAACAAGCTTAATCCTTTTTTTTTACAAATATTTATTAAACTAAAAAAAATAGAAAAGAATTTAAAAAAGAGAAATGGAATAAGAATTAGCTAAAAAGAAAAAAATATATTTATATAATTCTCTTTTTATGTAACAAAAAGGAAGGAAAAGAAAAATAAAAATAATATATATTTTACGTTTTTCTATATTATATATATATATAAATAATTTTTTTTATCTTACCGAAAGAGAAAAAAGAGAAAAAAAAAGTATATATATAACTAAATTTTTTTGTTTTTTTTAATAATATTTAAATTAACTAAAAATTAATAAATAAAAATAATATAACCCACAAATAAAATAACGCTATGCTAACACAATGTTCATACTAACAAAAATACGAACAAAGTTTCAAATATTTTGGTAAAAATTTCACTAAAACTTTTGAAAACTATCTCCCCGGCAATAGCGCCAAAATTTGTTTAACGCACAAATCGTGACAACCACTAAGTGGTAGTTGTAGTAAAATCGGACAATCGATCTACAAGGAGGTAACCTAAAACCAAAAGATTAGTAGAAAATAACACAAAAAGTTAGTAACATGAAATAAATAAAAATGGAAATGAAAAGAGATTTGAGATTTTGGTGTTGTCTTTTTTATGAAATGATAAAATGAGACAAGTGAAATAAAAGTAAGGTGTAATCAAGAGTTGAGAAGTAGAAATGTTTCAAGAATCATCTATATGATTATTTGGTTACTTAGTTACTTGATTTACAAAAATACACAAGTAAATAGTTCACATCCCAACATTTACTTGGAAAATCTAACATTAAAGTCTATATTTTTTTCTAACTAAAGTCCATTTGAGTTATAAAGTACTTTACTTTAGGAGCACAATGTTAATCTTACGAAAAATCTAAAAATGATAAATACCCAAGGGAAATAATGCAATAGAAGATTGGACATAAAATTATGTATCAATATTACTTTTACTAATTGGAAGCACATAGAAAGAGCATGACTAATTCTATATACTATTAGTAAGTAAATAGAGATGAGAATGAAATAACATGAATAACTCAAATACATTATATTAAGAACGTAATAAATCAAAGTAGCAAAATAACATCACTAGCATATGGAATCATCCCTAACCTTTCTAGGAAGATCAGGCCATTATGCTCATGATTCTTACAAAATTGCAAGAATAAAATATGAGAAAAAAGTGAGTAGAAATTTTGCTATAGTTTCTTTACTCTAAAAATTACCTTTCAAATGTGAAGGAAGAATCTCTATTTATAGAAGAAGACAATGACTAAAAAGAAATTAAATTACAAATGAGATTTTTAAAATAAATCTGAAATATTAATCATAAAATAAGATTTTGAAAAATCAAATCTCACTCTTAATATTAACCTTGCAATTTTAGTGAATGGTCATTTTGCCATTTTTCCAAAACACCACAAAATGTGAGCTTTAGAGCTCAAAATGGGAGGTCCAAGGCCCAACATGCACAAGAAAAAGGATTGATGGGTGGCTGGTGGTAGCTGGACTTTTGACCAAGTGCAGTCAATCAGAACGCGCCACCTAGGCGCTCAAAAGCTGAGGGGAAGGAGCTGGGGCGCAGGTCATTGGGGTGCGAGTCAGATACTCGGGTCGCTAGGTAGCTCGCGGGTCAGGCGGATTGGCTGGCTGGGCTGGCTCGCGAACATGTGGTGAGAGGGAGAAGTGCCACATGGCGGTTGCAGTTGAGAGGAGAGAGGGGGAGAGAAACCAGGCTGGCCTGGGCCTTTTGGGCTTCTCTTGGGCCTTTTCTTTTCAGTTTTGGAAAATTTTCTTTGTTATACCCAGATTTCGAGCCATGTTAAATGTGACCTCGAAAGCTGGATTCGCAGCGAATGAACCCGTAAAGTTCGAAGTATGCTCCAGGATTAAATATCGAGCCTGCAAGACTCGAGACGAATTCGAATGTGGTGGCCTCGAAACGTTCACGATCTCGAAAGGTAGCTCCCGAGACGCCTCTATCCTCAGGAATGACCTCGGATCAGGGACTCTGAGCCTGACGTACGTACGATCTCGAAGCCATGTGACCTCGGGAGATGTCATTAGCTCGAAAGCTGATGAGAAATCTGGGAGATTAAGGCCTTGGAGATATATGATAATGACTTTGAATATCTATAAGTGTTGTTTATAAGGGGCGTGCTATGCATTTATTATTGTAAATCCCATAAAATCATGGGATATTATTCGATTAGTTATATGCCCCCTGGTCTTCAGGGGACGTTTCCTTTTATATCAGATTGCAGGCATTTAAAGCCATTTAATTTATTTACACAAAAAGAGTAACTACCCAAAATATGTGGGATAGTATTCTGCATCCTTCTCTATAAATAGAGAAGTCGTGCACCATTGTAATGGACGGAAAATTCTGAAGCTGGAGAGAAATCTCTGAAGAATTCATGCTTAAGAATTTTCAGAGATAATCTTGAGTTTAATAACAGAGACTCGTGGACTAGGCAGATTTAACTGCTGAACCACGTAAAAATCGTGTTTTGTATTGTTATTTTTTAATTGGTCATTACTGTTTGTTGTTTATGTGCTCTTCTTTCACTGTTGACGAAAAGCGGCGTCAACAGTTTGGTGCTTTCATTGAGAGCCTTAAGCATTCATCCCTGAAAAGTCATGGCCACTAAAAATCAGAACACACCTGAAGAAAATTACCCAAGACGTCCTGGAAAACAGCCAATGGAGAACCCGGATGTTGAAGAGAGAAGTGGGTCTTCTGATTCCCGGGGACCACCTCCTCCAACAAGGGATGAGGATATGTATTACAATCCTGAGCGGTATGATCCTATTGTGGAACTTGAAAACCGGAAATTGAAGCAGCTGTTGGCAGAGGCCAGCAAACAAAATGAGGAGTTGACAAGGATAGCCGCAGAGGCGTAGGTGGCTCAGCCCTCGCCTCCGCGCGAAAACCAAGTCCCTCCTCCAAGGGACGTGCATGTTCTTCCCCGTAGACCCCATGGGCGTCCACGAAAAGACGCTGCCACAAGGAGGCCGACTCAACCTCCGGCACCAGCAGAGCCATCCACTCCACCTAGGCCCTAGAGGAGTACTCGGGCTCGGGCCCCGGCTAACCCGCCTGTGGAAGTGCCTGCAAGAACTGAGAATAACCGAACCCCTGCAGAGGCTCAGACTCAGATACCCGGGAGCGCACCAAATGCGACTGACCCATCTCGGGCAAATTCTGGACCCTCTAGGCCACGACATGGGTGGCAGCCACCGTTGCCTATACGGTTCCCTCCATCACCCATAAGATATCCTTCGCCCCCCGCAGGAACGCTTAACCCGTTCGAGATCAGGCGGAAGGGTGTGCGGGGGGAAGACAAGGAAACGGGGAGGCTTTCCAGGAGCGGAGAGGCGCCCCATCTGAGAAAAGTCAAACGTCTCGGTCTCGCACGGCGGAGACGAGGCGACGTGGGAAGAATCCATCACGAAATAACCAAGCAATGAGTTTTACCAGTGATGAGTCTGGAGATACCAGGTCGGTCAGTAAGCATGACCGAGGTCGTAAGAAAACCGGAAACCGCAAAAATCGTCACGACCTATGAGATCACCTGAATCAGAGTCGGGGTAATGGTGACCAAATGAATCCGGACTTGAGGAATCGCTTGAATAGGCGTAGAGATCCCTTGCGGAGACGCGAGCCTGGGATTGTGATCGATGACAGCCGATTCCAGATAGTGCCTCTTGCGGACCTAGTCCAAGAAAGAATTGACCAGCTTGAAAAGGCTTTTAAGCTTTTGAAAAATGAGCAAAGGAATGATCGGTATAAAGACTCTGACGAGGAGCTCGAACCATTTGCTCCTCATATTTCCAATACTCCATTTCCTCAAGGGTTCTGGATCCCTCACGTCCCAACGTTTGAAGGAAAGACCAACCCGTGTAGTCACCTAAGCACTTTCAACACTATCATGAGAGCCAGTAACGTGGGTTACGAGCTCAGGTGCATGTTGTTTCCAGCATCATTGACAGGACCTGCCAAAAGATGGTTCGAAAAATATAAGAGACACTCAATAGCTTCTTGGGAGCAGTTGTCTAAAGACTTTAAGAAGCAGTTCAGAGCAATGATGGGGGTTAGACCAGAGGCATCCACCTTAACTAACGTCCGACAACAGCCGGGCGAAACACTAAAAAGTTACTTAACAAGATTTAATCTGGAAGTCGCCCGGGCTCGGGACGTGGATGACAGTGGGCACCTAATGGCTGTCCGAGCTGGCGTAATGACGGGAAGTGCCCTTTGGGACGATATGCAAAGGAAAGCGGTAAGGTCCATAACCGAGTTTAATAGACGAGCGCAGAGGTTTGTCAATGTAGAGGAAGCGAGGTCGACGCTCAATGCGACTTCCCAGCCCGAAACTACAACGATAAACATCAACTCTGCCTTAGCCTTGGCGGACCCAGCAGCTTCAAAGCCTGCCACGGAGAACCCCTCCAAGAGGAAAAAGAACGGAGGAAGTAACCCCGAAGCCGAAGGAGAAAAGAAAAAGAAAGGGGAGAGATATTTCTCCGTGTATAGAGTATACACCAAGCTCAATGAGTCTCGGGAGAACATATACCTGACTAATGAAAACCAGGTCCCCTTTAGGCGTCCGGACCTAATGAGAAATCAAAAGTCCAAGAGGGACTCCAGTAAGTATTGCCGATTTCATAGAGACGCCGGCCACACAATCGATGAATGTCGACAACTGAAGGACGAGATCGAAGGATTGATCTCGAGAGGTTACTTCCAGCAATATGTCAAAAACCAGAATACTAGTCAGGTGGCCGCGAGCCAGAGAGTAGCCGCGCCTTCGACGACACAAAACAATAGTTCCTGAGCTCGGGAAGAAGACAGGCCCCCGCCGATAGATGAAGAGGATGTAATAACCATCTCGGGAGGGCCTCATCTCGCAGGAGTGGGCAGGAACGCCCAAAAGAGATATGTTAACGAGCTGAAGACTGGGGACGGGTCTCCTTATGAACCCGAACCTAGGGCTCCAAAAAGCCAAAGGATTGAGACACAACCAATAACCTTCACCGAGGAAGACGCATCCCATGTCCAGTTTCCTCACCACGATCCGCTGGTCATTACTCTTCAGCTGGCCAACAAGAGGGTCCACCGAGTTCTCATAGATAATGGGAGCTCAGTCAACATTCTTTACAAAGCAACCCTCGAGAAGATGGGACTCTCCCTTCGCGACCTGAAAGCGTGTGCAACTACTTTGTATGGCTTTTCAGGAGAAGGAGCTGCCTGCATGGAATCCATCGAGCTCCCCGTGACCTTGGGAGATTACCCAGTCTCAGCAACCAAGATGATGGAGTTCGTGGTAGTAGACTTACCATCAGCCTACAATGTGCTGCTCGGGAGTCCCGCCTTGGTCGGGCTGGGGGCAGTTTCATCAGTAAGGCATTTGGCCCTTAAGTTCCTAACCCCTAGCGGGGTCGGGACATTGAAAGGAGACCAATTAGCAGGGAGGGAATGCTACAGCATCTCCTTGAGAGGAAAGAAACAGACGAGTGCACAAGCACTCGTCATCGTACAAAACAAAGACGGAACAGTCTTAGAGATTGACGAGGAGATTGATCCAAGGATTGAGGAGAAAGTTGACCTCGAACCTTTAGAGGAGCTCGAAGAAATTCAGCTCGAGGAAGCTGATCCCTCGAAGAAGGTGAAGGTCGGAAAACACCTCCAAGATGAGGCAAAATAGCAATTAATTTACTTTTTAAAGAAGAACCAAGATGTCTTCGCGTGGTCACACTCAGGCATGGTGGGGATAAGCTCGAATGTAGCAAGCCACGCACTGAACATAGACAAAAGCTTTCCCCCGAAGAAACAAAAGCGAAGACAGCTGGATGAAGACAGAAAGAAAGCACTGAAGGAGGAGGTTGACAGGTTAAAGGCAAACTGATTCATTAGGGATGCCTTTTACCCTGATTGGGTAGCCAACCCGGTGTTGGTCCCAAAGCCCAATGGGATGTGGCGAACCTGTATTGATTACTCATACCTCAACAAAGCTTGCCAAAAAGACTATTTTCCGTTACCAAGGATTGACCAGCTCGTGGATGCCACGGCGGGGCATGGCTTGATGTCGTTCATGGATGCTTATTCTGGATATAACCAGATTCCCATGCATGCCCCCGACCAAGAACATACGAGCTTCATCACGGATAAAGGGCTATACTGCTATAATGTCATGCCATTCGGGCTCAAGAATGCTGGAGCCACATACCAGCGGCTCGTAAACATGATGTTTTCAGAACAAATAGGAAACAAACATGGAGGTTTATGTTGATGACATGCTTGTCAAGTCTCAACTCAACAAGAACCATGTTGATGACCTCGAAGAGTGCTTCGGCATGCTCAGGAAGTATAACATGAAGCTAAATCCTCAGAAGTGCACTTTTGGGGTGTCTTCTGGAAAATTTATGGGCTTTATTGTACACTCTCGCGGAATCAAGGCTAACCCCGACAAGATCAAGGCCCTGATTGACATGCCCTCACCTCAGAGGCACAAAGATGTCCAAAGCTTGACTGGCAGGATGACAGCCCTAAGCAGATTCATCTCGAAATCTACGGACCATGGTCTTCCATTTTTTAACTTATTAAGGGGAGGTAAGAAATTTGAATGGACGGAGGAATGCGAGCTGGCTTTTCAGGAGCTCAAAAAGCACCTTGCAGAACCACCCATCCTGTCGAAACCTGAAACGGGAGAAATACTGTACCTATACCTTTCAACCACCGAACACGCGATAAGTGTGGTGCTCGTTCGAGAAGAAGAGAAGGTGCAAAGACCTGTTTACTACATCAGTAAAAGATTACTGGGGGCAGAGTCAAGATACCCATTGATGGAGAAACTCGCGCTCAGTTTAATTCATTCATCTCATAAACTCCGCCCCTACTTTCAAGCGCATCCCATCCATGTGCTGACTGATCAACCGCTTAGACAAGTCTTGTCTAAACCAGAAGCTTCAGGTCGACTTCTTAAATGGGCTGTTGAGCTCGGACAGTTCGAGATCACCTACCACCCAAGGACGACCATTAAGGCACAGGCATTGGCGGACTTTATAGTGGAGTGTACTGGAATAGCCGACGACGAGGTAATAACCACGGCCCACGAGCTGTGGAAACTTTACGTCGACGGCTCATCAAATGAAAATGGAGCGGGGGCAGGGGTCATTTTGGTTACTCCCGCAGGAAGCAGATTTCATTCTGCCTTAAGATTTGGCTTTAAAGTGTCGAATAATGAGGTCGAATACGAGGCTTTACTCGCGGGACTTCGTATAGCAAAGGAGCTCAAAGCAAGAGCTATACATTGCTACAGTGACTCCCAGCTCGTGGTTAATCAAATCCTAGGAGAATACCAGGCTCGTGGTACAAGAATGGCAGCTTATTTGGAGAAGGAAAAATCCGCGTTAGAGTGTTTCGAATTCTATACAATCGAATAGGTTCCCCGCGAGCAGAACTCTAATGCAGATGCCTTAGCTCGACTCGCCACATCCACTAAAAATGAAGAACTGAATGTTGTACCCATAGAACACCTATCAGCACCTAGCATTAACAAGCCAGAAGAGGAAGATGTGTGTATGATCGAAACAGAGCCGACCTGGATGACCCCAATAGTTGATTATCTCGAAAATGGAGTCCTTCCAAAAGATCAGAACCAGGCTCAAAAGTTGATGTACCAACTTCCCCGTTACACCATTTTGGACAGAAAGCTATACAGAAGGGAATATTCCATGCTGTTACTTAGATGCGTAACCCCTCCCGAAGCTAAGAAGATCATTGAAGAAATTCATGAAGGATTTTGTGGAGATCACACCGGGGGGCATAGCCTGTCCAAGAAGATCATACGCCAAGGATATTTCTGGCCAACCATCAAAACAAATTCTTTCGAGTACGTGAAGAAATGCGACAAATGCCAGAGATTCGCCATGATACCCCAAGTTCCACCATCCGAGCTGACTTCCCCATGGCCTTTCGCGGTATGGGGCATCGACCTCATAGGCTCTCTCCCAACTGGTAAGGGTGGAGTAAAATATGCTGTGGTCGCCGTGGATTACTTCACAAAGTGGACGGAGGCTGAACCATTGGCGACTATAACTTCAAAAAAGATCATTGATTTCATGGTAAAAAGCATCGTGTGCCGATATGGGGTACCAAGGAAGATCGTATCCGACAATGGAACCCAGTTCGATTGCGACTTGTTCACCAACTTTTGTGAAAAGAACGGCATAATAAAGAGTTTTTCATCAGTAGCCCACCCTCAAGCGAATGGCCAGGTCGAGGCTGTAAACAAAACTCTCAAAATTTCTCTGAAGAAAAAGTTGGAGGAATCGAAGGGATGGTGGCCCGAAGAATTTCCCCAAGTCCTTTGGGGATATAGGACCACAGCTCGAACATCAACGGGGCATACCCCGTTCTCCCTAGCATACGGCTGCGAGGCAATGTTGCCCATCAAGGTCGAAATTCCAACGATCCGAACTCAGATTTACGATCAAAGTTCAAACCACACTCAGCTCGAGGAAACCTTAGACCTGATTGAAGAAAAGAGAGAAGAGGCTCAGCTGAGAAACGATGCTTACCAGCAATGAACTACCAGGTATTTCAACAAGAGGGTTCGAGATCGAAAGTTCAGAATGGGAGATCTGGTGTTCAGATGCGTATTCTTGGCAACGCGAGATCCAGCAGCTAGGGTGCTCGGGCCGAATTGGGAAGGACCATACCAGATAGAGTCAATCATCCATCCCGGTGTGTACAAACTTGATAGATTGGACGGGAGCCTGGTACCACGAGCATGGAATGGCGAACACCTTAGACCTTACTATCAGTAGTGTAGGAAAAGTGTTGCCTATAACCATGAGTTTCTATTTGTATTAGTTAAGACGCGTATTCTTGGCAACGCGAGATCCAGCAGCTGGGGTGCTCGGGCCGAATTGGGAAGGACCATACCAGATAGAGTCAATCATCCGTCCCAGTGTGTACAAACTTGATAGATTGGACGGGAGCCTGGTACCACGAGCATGGAATGGCAAACACCTTAGACCTTACTATCAGTAGTGTAGGAAAAGTGTTGCCTATAACCATGAGTTTCTATTTGTATTAGTTTGTTTGCTTTTTGATTTCCATCAAATAAAGATTTATTTCATTCAATATATTATCTCTTTTTATTTTTTGTTTTTGCAATCTCTCTTAATTTAATAACCTATGGTCACACTCATAGGATATTAAGGGGGCATCATTGGTATATATACCATCAACTTAAAAAATAAAAAATATATAAAGTATTTGGATATAACCAGATACGCAAGTTTAGATAGTTCGGGCATAACCGAATTATCAAAAAATATGAAGTATTTGGATATAACCAGATACGCGAGCTTAGATAGTTCGGACATAACCGAATTATAAAAAAATATGAAGTATTTGGATATAACCAGATACGCGAGCTTAGATAGTTCGGACATAACCAAATTATCAAAAAAATGAAGTATCTGGATATAACCAGATATGCGAGCTTAGATAGTTCGGACATAACCGAGTTATCAAAAACATGAAGTATTTGGATATAACTAGATACGCGAGCTTAGATAGTTCGGACATAACCGAATTATCAAAAACAGAAAACGTTTGGAGTTAACCAGATGTGCAAACTTAACAGGTTTGGAACAAACCAGCCAAAAAAATAATCGACGATAAGTAGGAACCTAAACCTACTTCAGGATAAGTCGAGATCGAGGCTGGAATATCTTAAAAAAAATAGTTTCAAACTCTTAACCTTGGAATAAAAACCAAGGACGAGAAAAAGTAACTAAGCAAAAAAAAAAGATATAACCAAACCATTCACGTTACATACCATATAAGTACTTTCGAGTTCATGGTTAAAGTAACATCCGACTTTGATGAATAACGAGGTCGGGAGCGGATAATTTGAACAAACTATGCATGAATGCATCGAGTTTCGAGCTTAAATCCACAATATGTTTGTATGAATAAATAAACATAAATGATTCATCCATATAAAATGTAAAAAATATTTCGAGCCAAGAAATGTAAAGCATATAAAAGTCAATGTTAAAAGAAATTGTATCAGCCCCATGGGCATAAATTAAAATAGTTACAAAAATAAGGGGACGCAGCCCCAATAAGTGATTTCCCCGAGATCAGATTTAAGAAGGAGGAGTCTCCTTGGCCTTCTCAGCATCAGTAGCACCGGACCCCCCAGGACGAATAACATGACTATCCTTCTGAGCAGCCTCTCGAGCAGCTTCACTTGCCTCAAGACGAGCATTCCACCGCTCAACATACTTGGCCTCGAGAGGACCCAGGAAACTGGTGTCGAGGTCGGCATTATCAACCCAAATTTTGTACATGGCTTGGTCGACTGCTTTCTCCTTCTGCTCTTTAAACTCGTCCTGGAGGCGGGCCTTCTCGCTCTCCATGATGTCGAAGGTAGCAGATTTCTCCTCTTCGAGCTTAGAATTAGCCTTCTCAAGACGAGTCTTCGCCTGTTCAAGCTCGACATTCGTCTTCTCCAGCTCCACGAGACAAAGAACGAATTAGATCGCGAGCTGAGGCACAAACACTTAAAGGAGAGTTGCGAAGGCTATCGTGGCAATGAGTTCGATACTCTTATCATAAAGAGTATTGCAGTCCGAGGCCTTGTGCACAAGGTCCCAATGGTCGGCGCCGAAGCCTGAAAAGCTCTGACCCACTCGAGAGAGGACATCCGAGCTGAGCATAGCCCCTTGGGTCCCAGCGGCGCCATCAAGCATGAACTCCTCAATATGAGGCCGGGCCGTCGGCAGCTGAACCTTGGAGACAGAAGGTTTCTTCGGGGGCCGACCGACTGTTATTTGAGTATCGGTCGGAGGAAGTGAGATGGGCGCGGTTGAGCCAGATGCATCAACCTGGACAATCGGTTCCCCGGTTGTGCTCGCAGTAGTCTGGGCCATTGGGGTCTTCTCGTGGCGTCTAGGGATCTTGGGTGGTCGGTCGGACCTCCGCGGGATTCTCGGACGTTTACTCTTCTGAACTCCGGATCCTTCATCGCTAAAAAGCACAGCATCGAGATCGGAGTCCATGGCACCTGCACAGTTCCAATCAGAGTTAGACATAATGATAATAATCTTGGAAAGTAAAAAAAAAAAACCAAGTGAAGAAAAGACCTAACTGGAACTCTTCCCCGAACTAGAGCTCGGGGACCATGAAATTCCCCCATCTTCAGAAGAAGCAGGGGGAGTACCTTCCCTATAGGTGGGTGATAACCTCGAAAGGTCCCTATAATCGTTGGTCCCGTATTGGACAGCTATCCCGTTCCACACCTCGTCTGAAGTATACATGGTGTCATACTTCCCGAGCCCACTATCAAACCTATGGACACAGTCGTCTACCCAACTCCATATGTAGAAGTGGTATCTATCATGTGGGCATGAGACTAACCTATTGGGCTTATGCCTTAGTAAGGCGGGGGACCACATTCTCGAAAGTATGGAGGGCTTTACCTTCATCCCAGTCTGAGCTCGAGGCTTCGTCATTAGCCTCGTTCCCCGACGGCGGACTCCTTATGCGAACTGGAAGTGGGGACCTCACCTCTCTCCTCGGAGGGAGGACGCCTGTGGGCAGCGACACCTGCTCCCAGAGTTCATACTTTTTATTGGACCAGTCAGAGGTAGACTGGCCCTCCCCCAAAAGTCCGCATTTTCGGAGCTTATCCTCATGTAAAAGGTACAGGAGAGACCTCCTACCATGAGGGAGTTGGAGCAGCGTCTCCTTATGTCCCTTCATTGTCTCGTCAGGAGTGGGACGCTGAAAATTGGCTGAAAAGTTAAGATACATTTCAACTAAGTACGGATCTAAGAGCTAAAATCTCGAGCACAGAGATAAAGATAACGGGAATACTTACGAATCCGCCTGAACGAGTAGTGTCGAGACGGGGACAGACCGTCTGTCCAGAAGAAGGCCTTTTTGAAATCAGGCGGATGATTGGGAAGATCTTCAAAGACCTTCTTCTCTTTGGGATAGCTCAAAAGATAATAAAAGCCATCTCCTCTTCGAGCTCGGGAGGGGTTGCTTTTCAGACAAAATAGATATAAAATCTCTTGAGGTGAAGGCCCTTCCCACGACAGCTCGTGGTATAGCGACCTTAGGGCAGAAAACACCCTGTAAGAATTGGTGTTGAGCTGGAGCGGAGCCAACCCAATGAAATCCGTGAAGTCCTTGAAAAAATACTTCAAAGGAAACAGTGCCCCCGCCCTCATGTGTTCCTGGCTCCATGTCGTGTATTTCAGTTTGGCGTCGCGGCCCCCAGGGGCGAAACAGCTTCGTTCATGGTCGGCCGGAGCTCGACACTTCAAAGAACCAGACAAGCTGAGGCCATGGTGGGCCAAGATGTCAGTTATCTGACTAGTCGATGTAACCAAGCTCCAATAGTGCTCGGCCTCGAACATTTCTTTTCTCGGCTGTGAGGAAGAAGGTTCCCCCATTAGTGAAAATTGAAGTTCTCCTGGATAGAATGCGACAGTGACCTTTAGTGCAGGGTCGAGGGGAATCAGCCTAGACCCTGAGTTGGACTCTGGATAAAGAGCCTCCCGAAGAATCTTCCTCTTCTTCTCTATGACCTCGTCTATTTGGCGGCGATAATGAGCTCGAATATCCTCCTGCTCGCGCGCAAGCTCGTAATCCCGTATCCGACGTTGATTCCGGGCAAACAGTGATTCTGGGCTCGGGGTTTTTGGCTCGTAAGAGATTGCCAGCAACGACCCCCACCGTCTTTCCAGATTTTGTGACATCTAGCGAGAAAGAAAAAATGGTGAGGGCCATGCATACAAGAATTACGAGTTCAATAGGACGTGCTCAGAGTCTAGGAACAAGACAAGCCATATATTAAGGCCCTTATTAAAGAGTCAGGACGTGCGTTCCACGAGAAAGGGAGGAGAGTGGATAATTTTTTGAAAATCCCGAAAATCAGGGGAAAAAGAGTGGCGGATAACCAGAAAAGGCAGCCTTGGGTTTCGTGCATTTGTCAAAGCCAAGGTTTTTTACCCGAAATCTTGGTGTACAAGAAACGTCTCTTAAAATTTTAAAACCCAGAAAACAGGAATCTTACTCAAACATCAAAACTGGGTATGAACCAGTGATGTAAATTCAGTATGGAAATCTAAAAAAAAAAACATAAGAGCCTATCGGATAAAAATCCCCTAACGTATTATGCTAAGAAAATAAACTAGTACATTCAGAGACACAGCAAGAACAGTACGAACAAAAACTATCAAAAGGGAAAACAAAGATTGCACACTTACACAATAATGGCGATTGCAGAGAAATTGCTGACTGAAGGAGAGGCTGCAAATATGAACTCACGGACTCGAGCAAACCGGAGGTTCTTTGCTTTTTTGGCTGAGAGAACATGCACGAGATAGAAGTTTTCTAAGATGGCCTCTGGTTTAGTCCTTTTCTTGCTCCTGATGAACGAAAATAAAAAAGAAGATGATGAATGGGGTCTTATATATATAGATGGAAAAAGGGGATTAATCTCGGGCGTTGAATGAAATCCTTGTAAGATCCAACGGATGGGGATTACTGATAAGATGGTACCGAAAAGGTGGCAGACGAATGATCGTGGGCATGTTTCCAAGGTACTCAAGTATCATAAGTGAGCAATGCCCAACTGACGCGTGTCCATTTTTAGGAGTATGACGGTACGGTTCCCGAAGAAAGTAGTTCAAAAGTTTCCTTCTCTTAGGATTCGAACAAATACTTTTGAGGGGGCAAGATGTTATACCCAGATTTCGAGCCATGTTAAATGTGACCTCGAAAGCTGGATTCGCAGCGAATGAACTCGTAAAGTTCGAAGTATGCTCCAGGATTAAATATCGAGCCTGCAAGACTCGAGACGACTTCGAATGTGGTGGCCTCGAAGCATTCATGATCTCGAAAGGTAGCTCCTGAGACGCCTCTATCCTCAGGAATGACCTCGGATCAGGGACTCTGAGCCTGACGTACGTACGATCTCGAAGCCATGTGACCTCGGGAGATGTCATTAGCTCGAAAGCTGATGAGAAATCTGGGAGATTAAGGCCTTGGAGATATATGATAATGACTTTGAATATCTATAAGTGTTGTTTATAAGGGGTGTGCTATGCATTTATTATTATAAATCCCATAAAATCATGGGATATTATTCGATTAGTTATATGCCCCCTGGTCTTCAGGGGACGTTTCCTTTTATATCGGATTGCAGGCATTTAAAGCTATTTAATTTATTTACACAAAAAGAGTAACTACCCAAAATATGTGGGATAGTATTCTGCACCCTTCTCTATAAATAGAGAAGTCGTGCACCATTGTAATGGACGGAAAATTATGAAGCTGGAGAGAAATCTCTGAAGAATTCATGCTTAAGAATTTTCAGAGATAATCTTGAGTTTAATAACAGAGACTCGTGGACTAGGCAAATTTAACTGCTGAACCACGTAAAAATCGTGTTTTGTATTGTTATTTTTTAATTGGTCATTACTGTTTGTTGTTTACGTGCTCTTCTTTCACTGTTGACGAAAAGCGGCGTCAACATTCTTTTATTTTTTCAAATTTAATTCTTTCTTTCTCTTTCATTTTGCTAGTGCCCGAAATACCAATTAATTCCTACAAAATAACAATAAATTAAATCATGATCAAATATTTTCATCCATAAAATATATCATATTAATTCAATGAAAATAATAATCAAAACTTAATTTATTTTGACATTTAAGATCAATAAAGGTGCACTTTTCACCTCTAATCACAACCCCCAACTAGCTTATTGCTAGTCCCTAGCAATTCAAGTGAAAGTTAAAATTATAAAGTTGAATAATCAAGTCAAACCAAGCA
The DNA here is from genome assembly GCF_963169125.1 of Humulus lupulus. Taxonomy (NCBI): domain Eukaryota; kingdom Viridiplantae; phylum Streptophyta; class Magnoliopsida; order Rosales; family Cannabaceae; genus Humulus; species Humulus lupulus. The sequence continues at coordinate 266,788,262 of NC_084794.1, read as the reverse complement.
AAATCATCTAAACATTTTCAAAGTATCAACAAGAAGTCAGAGAATACTATCAAAGCTACTTCAATTGCATTTTCAGAGTTGTGTATGTGTACACCAAACCACATTCATTTTTATTGCAAGTTATAACACAAATAGTATCAAAAAATCTCAAAAGTATAAAGGTCTCAACTCCAAATTCCTCACGGGCATTGAAAATATTTTTATGGGAATGATAACACTCTTGGAGTTGGAAATGTAACAGTGTATGCTCAAATGAGAAAAGATAGACTTTTTAGGACAAGCAATTTGAACAAGTATTGATCACAAGAAAGACATATCAAATTATTAGAATTCAAATGACAAATAACCTTTGGGATTTACATGAGAAAACTCAAAGAATAAAATGACAACTAACTAGAGATGATAAATAAGAAAAGGAAACGATTAATAATAATTTTTTTGTTTTTTTAATACAATTACACAAAGAAGAAAATAATAATAGAATTTTTTTTCAACAACTACAAAATAATAAAGGAAAGTGTTGCTCTTGTTCTCTTCTTTATTTTTCATTTTTCATTTTTTTAACTATGTTTTTCTTTTCCCTTTTTTTCATTTATTTTTTTCCTTTTTTTTTGACAAGAGGCAACACAAAAATAAAAGAAAATCACAAATAAAATAAAATAAATAGAACACAAATTTAAACTTTATTACAAACACTCATTCTTATATGAAAAATATCCCTCTAGTAAATGTCATGTTTTAAATTCCAAAGATGTAACTTTACCAACTCAAATGATCAATAAAAGTTCAAAAAGTTGTTTTCTCAACTCTCACAACTCACAAAGAAATGAAAAACTCTAAACTTAAAATTTCTCTCAACTATTTGTGTTAACAACCAATTTATCACAAGTTTGGAAAGTGCACAAAAGAATGATTGCGAAAATATGTATATACGCAAGTGCACGCAATTGATTCAAGTAATATAAATGATAAATAGAGTATCGTTTCTACGAAGACTATTTTCCAAGTACCACTAATTGTTCTTTAAATTTCTATTTGGCAACTAAGAATTTGATTTTTGACTTTAATTTTAAATTTGAAAGTACTTTAAACAAAACAACTAAATAAAAGATTTAAATCACTATGAAAAAGACCTAGGGTGTTAATTTCATCAACTTTTCATTCTACTAATTGTATTAATCAATTCTAGATTTCTTTTTTTCTATTCTAATAGCAGGTTAACATAAATCAATTCCTATTCTTTTTCAAGATATAAGATTTCAGCCTATATGCAAGTTTTCTACATCTCTGTGATAAACTTAAACATATAGAAGGCATTGAGCATGGAAACCTAATTACTACACAAGCCATACATGTACTTTCGTCCAATATGTAACCTATGTCTAAATAATGATAGCATATTCAATTCTCATCTTTCGAATTTTGAATCAAAATCATTAAATCAAGCAAACAGTGATCAAGTATTTACTAGCATTAAACACACATTATATAGATTATAATAGAGAAGAAAAATAAGAAGAACATCATAATTCAATTAGAAAGAAATCCAAGTGACTACATTAAACCCTAGATAAAAATTTGTTTAGTTCATATCAGACATAATAACAATAACATTCATATAATTGTTCATAGAAAACAACCTAAAGAATTAAGATGAAGAAGAAATCTAGAAAGTAATAAACCAGAAAAAGAAATCTGAATACAATAATCACATCAGTCTTTTCTAAATCTAGGGTTTATAAAACTCCTCAGCCTCCTCAAATTCGCAGAATAATGTCACTTAAATAGATTTCCAATGCCCACAAGTGAAAATACCGTTTTGTCCTTCTAAAAGTGACTTAAAATTTCAAAATCGCATCGATAGCGCTAGGTTTTGGGCGCTGTAGCGTTGATAACAGAGCCAAGTTCCATAAAAAAATCACGTACTAGCGCTGTAGCACTAGGTTTGTAGCACTGTAGCGCTACAATCAGACTCCAAATAAATATCAACTAGCGCTCTAGCGCTAGATTTGTAGTGTTGTAGCGCTACTTATAGAAACACAAGCCTTCATAACAACAAATGAGCGTTGTAGCGCTACTATGCTAGTGCTGGGGTGCTAATCACAGTGACTTAACTCGAACTCCTTGCTTCCAAAACGACTCGATTTTCTCCAAAATTGCTCCATTTTCTCCTACTTTTACCTCATCCATCTCTTTTCACCCTCTTAGAGCACTCCCAATGGGTAATCTACTCCATCCTTTAAAATACCTCATCAAAACACACCTTTTTCTATTTTACCTCTAAATTTTACATTATACCATACATCAGCTTCTCTATATATTTCTCTACATCATTTAAATATTATATCTTTAAACATATTTTATTACTTAAAGTAAAATAAAATAATTGAAAAATAATAAATATATACAAAATGGAGAGAGAAAGCTTATAAAGAAAAATAATAATATTAAAATATTATATAAATGATATGTAAATGTAGATATGGATTAATTGGAGTTAGATGTTTTTATGAGTTTTAGCTAAATATTATAGAGAAAGTGTATTACAAAATATATCACCAAAACATACATTTGTATAATTTACCTCAAACTTTTATATTATACCACATCTGCTTCTCTATTTTTTCTCTACATCATTTATATATTATATTTTTTAAAATATTTTATTCATTTTAAGAAATAAAATAATTAAATATAATAGTATCATACTCATATATATATATACAAAAGTTTATAAAAAAAATAATAAAATATTTATAGCTTGATGAATAGTGTTTCACTACATATAGAGAAATACTATTCATTTAGTTAAAAAAATATAACTTTACATCACCCAATGGAAGACTACTTAACCATTTTTTCTCTATATTATAAAGAATAACACATTTTAGCTCATCCATTGGGAGTGCTCTTAGCATCAAAAACCTAAGACATGAACAAACAAGCATAAATCTGCAATAAAATAGCCCTAAACTAACGAAAACCCTCCTAAAAACTAGACTATAAACGATCCTAAAACTCCTTTATCAAAGAACTCTGAAAATCACTTCTTAATAGCTAAACATAGTAAAAACTGACTCAAACCAACAAGTTGTATTCATGCTTGGATAATTTTGAGAAATTTGACTTAAAAATTCAACACAACAATAAGATTTTCCAAATGAATGCTCACCACCCCCACCTAAAAATTAGACAGTATCCTCAATGTCAAAATGAATACTTAATGAAAAAGGTAGGGAAAGAGAACACGTTGATGATGACCATGTCCATGAGGCGAGAGCATAAATAGCCTGATAACAATACCCAAAAAAAAAAAAATACAAGAACGAAAAAACATAAAAAATAAAAGAAAGACAGAAAAATAAAAAAAATAATAAAAAAAAAACCATTCAGAATTTCAAAGTGTATAAATTGGGTCCTTAAGAAGGACCTCTTCAACATGACTCACACTCTCAATGTAATGCTTTAGTCTTTGGCCATTGACTCAAAAAATTCTCCCATCAGTTGGGTCCTCGAACTCAATAGAACAGTTGGGAAATACTTGCTTCACTACAAATGGACCAGTCCATCGCGATCGCAGTTTACCGGGGTGCAAGTGCAAGCGAGAATCATACAAATGCATTTTCTGATTTGGCTCAAAGTGTTTTCGCAAGATTTGTTTATCGTGAGCAATTTTTAATTTCGCTTTATCAATCCTGAAATTGTCATATGCATCATTTCTCAACTCCTCAATTTCAGACAATTGGAGTTTGCGATTGATACCTGTGGCATTCAGATCAAAGTTTAGGGCTTTGATAGCCCAATAAGCTTTATGCTCAAGCTCAACAGGTAAATGACAGGCTTTTCCAAAGACAAGATGATAGGGAGACATTCCAACAGGGGATGTGAAAGCAGTGCGGTATGCTCAAAGAACGTCTAGAAGATGTGTAGACCAATCTTTGCGGTCAAGATTTACTGTCTTTTCCAGAATGTGTTTTATCTCCCTATTGGCTAACTCAGCTTGGCCATTAGTCTATGGATGACAGGCATTTGCAACTTTATGAAGTACACCGTACTTGCGCATAAGAGCTTCAAAATATCTGTTGCAAAAATAGAGTGCCTTGATCACTGATGATAGCGCGAGGAGTACCGAACCTTGATAACACATTTTCTTTCAAGAATTTGAAAACTATAGCGATATCATTGGTTCGACAGGGTACGACCTCGGCCCATTTGGAAAGATTATCCACAGCGAGAAGAATGCAAAGGTAGCCAAAAGAAGGTGGAAATGGTCCCATAAAGTCTATCCCCCAACAATCAAATATTTCGATAACAAGAATTGGGTTCGAGGGCATCATGTGCCGATGGGACAAGGAACCTAACTTTTGGCACCTTACACAAGAACAACATAAATCATTGGTGTTTTTTAATAGAGTGGGCCAGTAAAGACCGCATTGTAAGATTTTTGCAGCGCTTTTCTTCATAAAAAAAAGTGCACCACAAGCATCATTGTGGAAGAAATTCAGTACACTAAACACCTCATCGTTGTGGATGCATCTTTGCATGATTTGGCTGGGGCAATACTTGAATAAGTATGGGTCTTCCCAAAAGAAATTGTGCACCTCGACCAGAAATTTGCGTTTGTCTTGTGAACTCCATTCAGATGGGAGTTCACCTGTTACTAAGTAGTTCACAATGTGAGCATACCACAGTAACTTAGTAATAGAAAGCAATTGTTCATCGGGAAAATCATCATGAATAGGTGGACCATCAGCGGGATTGCTAAATTCAAGTCGGGACAAGTGGTCCGCGACGATATTTTCAACACCTTTCTTGTCTTTGATCATTATATCAAATTCATGCAAGAGGAGGATCCACTATATTAATCGTGCCTTAGCATCCTTTTTGGAGAGGAGATACTTAAGGACGGAGTGATCTGTGAAGATCATAATAGGTGATCCAATCAAATAAGATCGGAATTTGTCAAGGGCAAAGACGATGCCAAGCAACTCTTTTTCAGTAGTGGAATAGTTCATTTGAGCACTATTGAGAGTTTGGCTTGCATAGTAAACACCAAAGGGTTTCCCCTCCCTTCATTTTCCTAGCATAGCTCCCACAACAAAGTTGTTGGCGTCACATATGATTTCAAAAGGAAGACTCCAATCTGGTGACTGAATGATGGGAGCGAAAGTCTCACTCACAAGGGAAATATAAGCTAAGTTCTAGTGCTAAGGACTTGAGGTAAGGAAGTCTGTACTTGAGTAACTTAGGATAGGTGGAAACTAAATGTTTAGTATGCTGATGGAAATGTTTATAGGACTACATATGAGACTTATATGGTCTGATGAATGAAATATTGCAAATGATGAATGCAATGTTGTGTATGCTTTCTATGATGAATGCAATATGTTATTTTTGCATGCTAAGGATTTTTCAGAAGTGGATACCCATCTTGCTGTACTTAGGTAAGCCCAATAATACAGGATCATTATCATGGGAACGTGGGATTGCTACTCATGTAAGGTAAGTGGTAATCTCTGGATAGCGAAGGTCTCAGGCTGATCACCTACATGTTAAACCAAGATGACAAAGGATTGGTTTGAGCTATGTTTTCCATATGAATGCAATAACTTGTTGTCTCGAGACTGTCTTAAGTATATTGCCATGCTATGATAAGAAACTAATGATTATATTTAACTATGATGCAATAAGTGATGTTTATGATATGATGTTTTATATGCTATATATTTTGCTTCCTTATTGGGTATTATATCTCGCCTAGTTATTCTATGTGCAGGTAAGGATAAGGCTTAGGTTTCAGTGTTGATGGGTTGCAGGGGATCTCGTCTAAATATGTATATGGTGATCAACCGACCTGCACGATTGGAAAGTTTCCAAGTCTTCCACAAAGAGTCATTTTATTTATGTTTTCATGCTTATGTTTCCTTTAAAAGTTTATGAGGTGACTTGATTTCCAAGCATTACTCCTTATGCATCTAAAATACTTTATTTTTAGTTTTTGAACCATCTAGGTTCCTAAGACAATGCATTAATGCTTTATTTAAGTTTTCAAACCATTAAATGGAATTTGATGTTTTCAAAGAAGTCCTCCAACGACCATTTTCAAGTGTTGACCACCAGAAAACATTGTCGTTTTTTAGTGAGTCAACAAAATAGGAAAATTGGGTCGTTACGCTCACGACCACCACATTTGTAAGCTGAAAGAAGGGAAAAGAAAGATCGTTCCTACGCAATGGACGCACATCGCTAGTGCCTCCGACACTACGCAAGGTGGTATACCAACTCCCATTCTGGTTGAGCTTTAAGCGCAAGTTGAAGTCCCCATTCTTCTTGGTGAAGCAACAACCATGGCCCCTTAGAGACTTCGTGAAGACCGACAGACGAAGAAAAAGCAACTGGTTGTTACTGAGGGTCAAGGGAACTCAGGCTCAACAGAGAGTGTTGACTTGAACGAGGTCCACAATCCATACATGACCTTGAGGGCATGGAACTTTGAGCTCCCCCATCTGTTCTAAATAGAAATACCTTTGTGAGGATGCAAAAAATGCACCGGTGGTACGACAGGTCAGATATGAAGCTCCCAATAGGTGATGAACGACCTGACAACTTTCCTGAAGGTTATCAGGCCTGGAGCTCAAAACATTGTGAGGTGGGGGACCTTTTACCATTAAATGAGTACTTTGTCAAAGTCCTTGACTACTTTGGGATCTTGGCCTTCCAATTGACCCCCAACGGATATCAAATCATTACTGTCTTCTGGATATTATACATGTTTCTTGGCTACACTTCTCTGACGACTCACGAGATCAACTATTTATACGACATGGAGCCTAACCCGACAAGTCGGGAGAAAGGTTTCTATCATCTAAATGCCCATTGTGGGCTCAAAAACTTGGTGGTTAGTAGAGTGTAAAATATCGATGCCTATTGGAAATAATATTTCTTGGCAAAGGGGTTCATAACTGTGTTTAAGACTTTTCAAGTCGTCGGAAAGTTTTCTAGCCTTCGAATACCTACTTAGCATCCATTATTTTGTTTGTCGAACTATGTGGTTGAAAATTATAGGTCCCTTTCAAAAACTTGCCCTGTTGCTTGGGTGTAAGGATCATAGAAAGAGTATCTAGTAACTCAACAAGCCACTTCACACTGCCCACCTGCTTTTGATGGATGAGAACATGCGAGCTTGGGGACTCTTCAAGGATCACCACTCCCTTAACCACATGTTGCCTCCATCTGCGATTAATCATGTCCAGATCACGATTCTAGTTGGCCATGTTCAAGGTGATCAACCTGAGGTCGCTGAAGTCGAGCGTTGCGAGAGTGAAGTTGCTCCTCGGTCGGAGCCAGGCGAGGTTTTTATCTATGATGCTGAAGACGTACACGAGATCTATTCATCTGTTGAACGACAGAAGGATGTTTACAAGAATCGACATTCTTCAGCATCCATGTCGGCACACTCTTCCACAAGTCAGACATGCTTTTCGTCGCATATTACGTTTGATTCCAACGACACAGAGGGTAACTCTTTTAACTATAATGACCATAACAATTCTAAATTTGAGTTTGGAAATTTACCTTCATTAACTTTACCTTGGTTCCCCTCGAGTGACTATTCTTCCATTACTATAGACGCCTTTGATGACCTTGGTTAATTTCACATAGAAGTGCCTAGTGAGTAAGAGGTCAATTCTTTAGAAGACCAAGGCATATACTTTTTTTTTTGGATGAATGGGTTATTAATTCTATTAAAGATAATCAAAGTAGTCCCATAGAAGTCCCAAGTGAACTCCAGATAGTTAATCTGGAGTCAAACTGTTTGCTTAGTATTTAGGTTATCCTTTCAGAGTCTATCTTAATTTTAGTTTGCAACTTTTCTCATTCGTGTATATTTGGCTCGCTATCCTTTCTTTTGTTTGATTTCGTGTAAAGGAGACGTCAAAGGATTTGAACATCGTGGGTGTTTTTACCAAGCCATCACTGCTCATTAAGAAGAAGGTCAAAGGAAAGGGGAACACCTTGTAGCTAGCGACCCCCTTAAGAGAAACCAGCAAAGATGGTGTACTTGCTGCCTACCGCTGTCGAGGTCATCAATGCTCCTCCTCCAAAGGTGCCACCAAGGCGATCCTATCTCAGGTCGCTAAAAATTCCAATGGCTAGCTCTCCATGCCCACTCACCTGCAAGATACAATTGGGAGTCTTAGGGACATGATTGACTATGTCTGCAAGGAGGCCCAAATTTTGGAGTCTTAGCATTCAGTGACCTCGGGCTCCTCTTTTGAACTGGTTCACCAGCAAATGGTAAACCAAGTTTTGGTGTAATGCCCTAAACTCCAGGGACTGTTATGGTGTGCATTTTGAACAGTGCTAAACACGCTAACCGAGTCATTTGGCCATAATTGTGTAACTAAGCATGATTAGCGGTTTAGGGTTAAATTTTTTGGTTAAGATATAATGTTTACTTTATACATTGGGATCCCAAAATATAATTTAAAGGTTAATTACAGTAAAATATTTACAACCAGCCGACCTAAGCGACAAAATAGGGTTTAACCCTAGTTCCTCTTTAAACACTTGGTCGTGGCGGTCGAGCAGCCGCATATGTACACATCGTCACCTAAGCTCTCCAACTCAAGGATGGTCCAGCTTTCTTTTGCCTTTACCTGCACCACAAAGCACCCATGAGCCGAAGCCCAGCAAGAAAACTCAATATGCTCATGAACAAGTAATAGCATGTTACTAAGTCATAATAGGCATGGCTAGCAGTAATAACTCTACTCATGCATGCAAGCAGGTAAAAATAAATGTTTGTGAAGTCCTGTGCTCTGAGTAGATGACTAATAAGTCTCTCGCTCTGAGGTAGATGACTAATAAGTCTCTCTGAGGTAGATGACTAATAAGTCATTCTTTGAACAGTTGACTAATAAGTCACTCTCTAAAAAGATGACTAATAAGTCCGTCCCAGTCAAATGACTGATAAATCTATCTCGGTCAGATAACTGATAAGTCTATCTTAATCAGATGACTAATAAGTCTATCTCGGTTAGTGTAACGCCCTGGATAACCAAGACTGTTACATTGTGTGTTTGAAATAGTGCAAGACTTTCTAATCAAGTCATTTAGATAAAAATGTGAATCTACGACACAAACAGATTAGGTTTAAAAGATTTTGGTTGTAAACAAATAATTTTCATTAAAATAAATGTTTGGTACATGGAATCCCAAATCAGGATTTAAATAACGTAATTATAGAATTTCCAAATCATATAGATAATCGTGCCAATCTAATGGCAAAATACACGTTTTAGGTTTTTGTCCCTATACAAACCCTCAACCGTGGCAGCCGAGCAGCTGACAATGTACACCTCGCCCCCAGAGCTCTCCAACTCATGGTCAACCCATCTTACCCTTGCCTTTACCTACACCATGTAGCACCTGTGAGCCAAGGCCCAGCAAGAAAACATAATATCATAGATCAATCAATATCAACAACTAAGTAGTTCACAGAGCATAACATAATGATTTACAAGATACTAATCGATTATCCAGCAAGCCATAACATTCATTCAATCCAGGACATCAGTCAATAGCCAATGATCTAGTTCCAGATGTTCAGCATATCATACACAACAATTAGCACTAGAATACATGTCAAGCAACAACCAGGGTTAACGCCTGTAGGCCATACCCTCTATTTAACCCACTGTCTTTGGCTCGCTTAGGCCAAGCCCAGTGTTTACCCCACAGACTCCGGCCCGCTTAAGCCGAGCTGAGTGATTATTAAGCTGTCCTCAGCTACCAGTGGCTGAGCCACGCCCTGTGCGCAAGTATTGATTTTGCCACTCTTAGGCCGTTTATCACATGTCCCCGTGGCATAATACCACCTCATGATATTCATACAATTATAGGGAACTCTTAGTCCCAACATATTCACATGGTTTATCACAATCATATAACAGTGCATACAAATATAGGGAACACTTAGTCCCTTCCTATCCACATATACAGGTGCAGTTTTCTTACCTTTAATTCCAAGTGCTTTGATGAAGAAAGACGACCCCTGAACACGATCATGCCCGAGCCCAAGCGTATACCTAGTCACAACCATGATAAAGGATTCCATCAATAATTGTATAAGGGTTTCCGAGTAGAGTTCTAGCCTCCGAGACATCGATTTCCACCAAAAACGGTAGTGGGATCGATCCCGAGCACCCTAGATTAAGTTCCCATGCTTAAAAACCCAAAAACACGAATATCCTTAAGGGCCGCAGCTCAAGCCTCCCCATGCCGCGGCATGGCCCCAAACAGAGGCCCAACCTTGCCTAGAAATAGACACGGGCCACGGCTCAGCATTTCCCATGCTGCGGCCCGCCCTCCTTCTCCAGCACCCAACTGCCTCAGAAGGCCACGGCGCACCAAGAACTACGCCGCGGCCTGACCCCTTCGAACCCATAAAAACCACCATTTTTTACACTCAAACCTCACTCAAAACCACCCATAACCATCCGAATATCTTAATCCAATTATCCCAACATTCTAACATGATTTCAACAACATAACCCAACAGAAACCTAGTCTAGAAACTCATCAAAACAACATTTCAATCTTTGAAACCCACAAGCTCAAGAACACCAAAACCAGTCCAAAAAACCCAGAAATCAAACACTATATCATTAATTGAAGCTTACCTTCACTGAAGACTCAATCCTCCAAATAAGTACTCAGCTGGCTCCCAAGCTTTCTGCCTTAATTCAACCTTTAATTTTAGAACCCAAAAACTCTTAGAATTCAGCCCCAAAGCTACATAATCAAATGATCAAAAGTATAATTCAATGCTTGCCTCAGTTCCTGGTTTGATTCCTTAGCTCCTATCGGGTTAATCTTCCAAAATCTCTACTCAATCCACTGAGTTCCAGCCAAGTTCCCTTAGCTTTTCTGTAGTTTCCCTTGAGAGAGTAAGAGAAGAGAGAGGAGGGTCGGTTCTAGGTGTTTCTGCTACCTTCCTTTGTTTTGTTTTACCTTATTTACTTTCCTTAAGATTTCTCAAAGGTTGGGGTGCCAAAAACGTCCCCGAGGGAAAAATGGTAAAATTCCCCGCTATTCCCACCTAGGCTTCCTAACCTCAAATATATCTCCAATTATTTCTTTCCATAACCCGATAATCCAAATAATTGTCTAATACCCCAAATACCCCTTGACTTTCCCTGAGTCGAGTATCGGGTCCCGTTTTGACTTTCCCGCTACTTGCTCCCTAGGATCGCCTCGTGCTGAAAGCTGCAAACACATATATCCACATAATAATGTGGTCTCAATAGTTTATCCCAAATAATCACGTTTATGCCCTAACGGGCCAAAATTACAATTATGCCCTTACCAACCAAACAGGGCCTGCATGCTTATCCACTACTCATAAACATGCATCTCACACCATTAATTCACATAACCTCCAATTATGCCCTCCCGTCACACTAATCAAGGCCCTTAAGCCTTATTAGTAATTTTGGGTCGTTACAGTCAGATGACTGATAAGTCCATCTCGGTCAGATGACTGATAAGTTTATCTCAGTCAGATGACTGATAAGTCCATCTCGATCAGTTGACTGATAAGTCAATCTCGGCCAGATGATTGATAAGTCTATCCCGGTCAGATGATTGATAAGTCCATCTCGGAGGTCCCATACCCTCCTAGCCATGTGATGTGTAGGTCACCTTAGCCTTTCTGGCTCTGGCTCTGGCTCTGGCTCTAAATAACTAGCCATTAGACTAGACAAGCACTTTTATTTTTTAGCAAACTTGAGATCGGTCCAGTATTAATGCTCATGATGAGTCATTCAATGCAGATGTCGATTAGATCTAATCTTTATCGGCTTGCATTAAACATGTTAAAACCATCATTGACTCATAAGTTAATGCCATACGACCAATGCTCAAAACTACTGTCGAACTTGACTAGTAAGTGACAGCTTCACAGCTAGTTATGACACCATTGTCAATTCTGACTAGTAAGTCAATGCCATTAACAAGTAAGCAAGATTTGCTAAGCATTTGATATGCAATCCATGTCCACATTTAAACACTCAACATGCCTCAATAATATCCATGCATGTCTCATATGTGGTGCATTTTTCTTACCTTTGGTTCGAGCGAGAAATAACAAATGAACTACCCTTGAGAACGATCGATCATTTATCCTTTAACGGTCACCTAGTCATAACCAAATATGGAATCCGATCAATAAAATAAATCATAAAAAGGTTTATAATCTAAAACCTCATTCCCGGGACCAATCCCGTGCTCTCGGGACTCCCAAATCACCCAAACGGGGTAGTGGATGTTGGGGTTTTATTCCCTAATTAAAACCCAAATTCTTTGTAATCTCGTTTTATTATCAATAAAAGAATAGAAATAATTTTTTGACTTGGTCAATCACTTTGCTCACATGTTTTAAGTTCATGATTATTTGTTTAATATAAACTTCTATTAAATCCCAAGCATATATCTAATCTTATTTATAGTGACGTAATCACAGTGGAATATAAATATGATTATATGTTCAAAATAAATTAGTCCTAAGATTAGTCAGTGCACAGGATTTACATTGACTTGCCAATCTACGATATGATCTACTTACACATTATAGTGTTATGTTCTTTCCAGAACATTAGCAAAGTAGATAAGATCAGATGTATTTGTTACATCGGGCAGGACTGATATTGACAGTTGATACGATAAGTAAACATACCATTATAATCTATTCTAGTCAGATCATATAGTTAACCATAGGTCAATTCAATCTCAATTATGAGTGGTTAGTATTCTAACTGATTGTATTATTTGAGTTCTTTGACTTGTTCGTTACCAGCTTACCCTACGGACTAGCCTATACTTACATCTTGGGAACTTGGTAGTATAATTGAGTGGGAGTGTTAATCATAGATATGAACAACTATAGCTTCTGATGAAGAAGTGAAACGACAGTTTCCTTTTAGTTTGGTTCAAGGTGTTAAATGATAGAGATCTCATTTCAGTAATTAAATTAGTTTACTGAAATATCATTTACAAGGAACTAAGTGTTTTAAGGATAAAATACAATGAGGGGTAAAATTGTATTTTAGTCCTATCTCATTGTAGACCGTCTATAGAGGATTGAGTGACAATTGTGATTGTAACTATGGATAATTTATAGTGTATCTATATTTGTTATAGAGCGTTCTATGAATTCAAGAGTGCAATTCCGAGTCTATAGTGGAGTCAAGAGGAATTAATAAGTTAGTAAATTTATTTGTTAGATTTATGATAATTTATTGGAGCTTGATTTCATAGGCCCATGGTCCCCATTGTACCTTGGATAAAATCATCTAGATAGTCTCAATTAATTGATTTAATTATCAATTAGAATTATCAACGTTGACCAGGTCTATTTTGGATAGTTTCACAGAGTTGTGTAATTTTGAGAAGAAAAGAGAAATTATGGCATATTTATTAATTAAGATAAATTGGTATCTAAATTAATAAATAAGTTTAAATCAAGGTTCAAATTATAAATAATTAATTTGATAAAGGATTTAAATAATTAAATCAATAGAAAATAATACATGCCTTGTTTTTAAGTCCAATGGGCTTATAATCAAATAGGAAATTTCACGGGCCTAAAGCCTATGATAATTTCGACCTAGGGCTTCAAATTTGATATTATTTTATTAATTTTTTAATTAAATTAAATGGCCTAATTAAGTCTATAAAAGGAGTGCTTAGAGAGAAGTCAAACCATAAGTTTAATCACTGGTTTTCTGATAGTTTTATATTCTCTCTAAACACAAGTCCTTTTCTAAGCCTCTTTGATTATTTCCTCTTCTTCTTCTCTGTATCTATCTCGTGTTGAGAATTTCTCACACTAGTGTAGGTGATTCTAAGGATACATTGGGAGGCTGTGAAGAAAATAGAAGATCGGTTTAGTTTCTTGATAATACTCTGCGACAGAGAGGATACAAGAGTTAGAGAAACTAACTGAAGGACTCTTTCATTCCGCTGCGTATACTGTAAGTATTCTTGTCTTTACTTCTCTTTGAATTCAATTTTAGAAACATGTTCTGGGTTATCTCATATTAATTTGTTTAATATTAGATCTACATGAAAATAAATAAAGATCATGTATAAGTTTTCCCAACAACAAGCCTCAGAGCCTTTGGTAATCTTTATTTTCATGCATGAACATGTTTAAAATTGGATTATTTGATATGTTTGAATAATTGGACGGTTTTCATGTTTTTATGAAGTATATTGATTTTATGTGATTATTAGCATTTTTTTAGGTTATTTTGTTATGTTTTCTATGCTATTAATTTTCATATATGCTTTATTTTGTATAAAACATGTTAAAAATTAATTAGAAAATTGTTTTGGTTTGAAAAATTGCTCAAAAAAAATTTTGAAATTTTTTTGACACTGGCTGCCATGCGTGTGCACACACGCGTGCATACCAACGCGCGCCCTACCCGCGCGCACCCCTGCAGCCGCGTGCGCACGCCCAGCCAGCACCAACACGCGATGAACAGTACCCATGTGGTACTGTTCATCCAATTTTTTAAAAAAAAAATTAAAGATGAATAAAATTTGTGGAAATAAATTATTTATAATCAAAACCTAAAATATCTTTTTTGTTTTATCATTTAATTTTTTTTTTTAAAATAAGATATTTTTGTTAGTTGGGATTTAAATAATTAGATATTTTCTACAAAGATTCAAATTCCAATTTAAAAATAGACTAACAACTTAATTTTGAATATTTTAATATATTAAAATATTATAATTATGATATCAGATATTTAAGATATTTTCATTTAAATTCTTGATTTTTTTATTAAATCTTTATATGAAAATATAAATATCTTTTTATTCTATAGTTTTTAATATTTGAATTATTTGAAATTTGAATACTTTTAGTTAGATATTTTTATGGATATTTGAATTTGTTTAACTATTTTGAGATATTTTAGGATTGTTATAACTATTTATATTTTATTTTTTTAATGGTTAAAATATTAGATAATAGTTGTAACAACACAAGATATTTTGGAAAATAGTTAAGATATTGATTTTAAAATTGGTTAAATTTTGAAAAATATCATTTTTTTCAGCCAATTAATAAAATATTTTTTTAATGGGATTTAAATTAACTTTGGTTAATTGTTGATAAATCCTATTTAAATTAAATTAATATTTTTTTTAAATTAACCTAAACTAAGTTGATTGTTGATAAATGAAATTTAAATTAACTATTGTTAGTTGTTGATAAATTTCATTTAAATTGACTTATTTTTTGTAAAAAATTAATTGATTTGAATTTTTTGAAAAATTCTAGATAATTAATTTTTGCAAATGAAATTAATTGTGGTATTTTTTTGCATAAATTCATAGAATTGCTCATATAGTAACATGATTAGGCCCATCCAATTATAAAATGTCGGTTTGCACTATATGTGACATTTTTGCAATTGAGCTTAGATGAATATAGTGACCCATATGTTTGTTAGATATGTGAGATTTTGCCAAATAAAATATTCATAAAATGATAGGTTTTATTTGGGCCCATTAGAAAATGTAAAGTTTAAATTCCTCTCTTGTGGGTGATTCCACTTGTGAAGGCCCATTTGCTTTGCATGACTATAGTGGGCCTAATCAATTAATAAAACGAAGGTTTAAATTCCTGTCTTTTGGACCTTGTATGGAAGACAGGGGGCTTTGTAGTGGGAAGGACATATTGGACCCAGTCCTCCTCCATACAAGCCCGATTGTTAAGGCCCATTTACCTGAGTTGGACTTAATTGTATAGGTTCATTATATTAGTTAAACCTAAATATTGATTAACAACGAATTAATTCTAAATTAATTGAATTTGTTTCAATGTGAAACTTTAGAATTAATAGGAAATTATAGGACTTTGGTTTTAAAAATTTTAATTTGTTTAATTTTTTTTTGGAAAACCATAGTCATTAATTTTCTTAAAATAAATAATAAAAATACTATTTTTAATTTTATAATGAGCTTATTTTAAGAATTTTATTCAATCTTCACCGTTGGTTTAACATAGTCAATAGCTTAATGGGGCCTCGAGGCGCTTTGATTCGTCCTCCTATGGAAGGTGTTCATTAGTTATTTTGACAAGGTTAGATTTCGAAAGATAGATAATTATAGGTCAAATTCTACTAGGCTCACCCCTACGGTGACTACTAGGACTAAATCTATGATTATTGATGGGTCTAGCTCATAAAATAAGAGATTTTTGTATTCTTATTTTGATCGAATAGTAGGTTGTTAATAGTGGTGTCCATTATTAAATGAGTTTACAACTCTATTTAACTAGTGATATTTTTTACTCTCGCCAACCGGGACAAGGATATCATAGATTAGTTAAAAACCTAAAGAAATAGAGATATGATTGTTTTTGGTAGTTTTTGCTCATATCTTACATATTTTGGTATATGTTGTGCTCTTTCTTGAAACATGTGTGAAAGTAAGTTTTATTGAGAAAATGTGATTGATTTCTATTTTATTAGTAATTTGTAGTTTTAAGCTAAGTAGTGTTTGTGTCTACTCCCATCTTTTCTCAACTTTCGATGGAGAAACTCACTGGAGAAAACTTCCTTAATTGGAAGCAGAATATCAACATAGAGTTGATTGGTGACAACTTCGAGTTTGTCATGATTGAGGAATCCCAAAAACGAGCACCGTGTCCGGACGTTAGTGATGGCACCGTTAATGATCATGATGGTAATGTAAATGCTTAGATAGCACTGTCTCCGCACATACGTGATGACATCGTGAATTCTTGGATGGCACCGTGTCTGCATGTTCGTGATCAACTCAACTATGGTCTGACACAGCTCATGAACGAGCTTCAGATTTTTGAACCTATCATGGGTGGACCTAGTAAAGGAGGAGAAAATAAGACTACTGTTGTTGTTGCTGATCTAGCTAAGGTTGAAGCTCGCCCAACTTCGTCTTCGAAAGCTGGAAACAAGAAGAAGAATGGACAAAACAACAACCCCAAGCCTGCAAAGGCTGCAAAGACGAGTGCACAACCAAGTGCACAGACGCCTAAGGGAAAGAACAAGAAAAACAAGAAAGGTAAAGATAAGTGCTTTCACTACAAAGAGAAGGGGCATTGGAAATAGGATTGCCCCAAGTTTCTAGTAGCTAAAAACAAAGGTAATGATTATAGTTCATTTATCTTAGAAACATGTGTTTTAGAGAATGATAAATCCGTTTGGATTATTGATTCTGGATCTACCAACCATGTTTGCAACTCTTTACAGCTTCTTGAACCGTGGAAGGAAGTGAACGAAGGCGGCTTAAAGCTTAGAGTTGGGAACAGAGCGTTCATTGCGGTCCAAGCTAAAGGAATAGCTCGTCTGAAGTTCAGAAATAAATACTTAATTTTAAAAGATGTTTTTTTTATTCGGGATTATAGTAGAAATTTAATTTCTATTTCCATGTTGCAATTAAAACAATTTTTTATGACTTTCACAAGTTCTAATATATTTATTTCCTTCAATGGATCACAATTGTGTATTGCATGTTTGGAAAACAGGCTTTATATTCTGCGACCTAACGAACCTCTCGCTCTTAATAGTGATTTATTCAAAGTAGCTAAACCTAGGACCAATAAACGTCAAAAGACCGATAACAATAATATGACGTATTTATGGCACTTGAGACTATGTCACATTGGCTATGATAGGATTAAAAGACTTACAAAGGACGGACCTTTGAGGGAACGCACCTTAGGTGAATTACCTATCTGTGAATCTTGTCTAGAAGGCAAACTGACCAAGCGTCCACTCTCTGCAAAGGGTGATAGGGCCAAAGAACCACTTGATCTTGTGCATTAAGATGTTTGTGGACCTTTGAATGTACAAGCCAAGGGAGGTTTAAAGTATTTCGTCACTTTCATTGACGATTACTATAGATACTCATGTCTTTACCTAATGCATAGGAAATTAGAAACATTTTCAAAGCTTCAGGAATTCCTAGCAATGGCTCAGAACCAATTAGGTAAAACATTAAAGATCTTGCAATCTGATAGGGGTGGAGAATATTTGGATATGCAGTTCCAAGATCATTTAATTGAACTTTGGATTTTATCACAACTTACTGCCCCAGGTACTCCGCAACAAAATGGTGTAGCGGAACGCCAGAACATAACTTTATTAGAAATGGTTAGATGCATGCTTAGTTACTCAACTCTACCAACTTCATTTGGGGACATGAAATTGAAACCTTGAATGACATTCTCAATGTCGTGCCGTCAAAATCAATCCCCAAAACACCTTTAGAATGCTGGAATGGTCGTGAACCTAGTTCACGCCATTATAGAATCTGGGGGTGTCTCGCTCACGTCCTGGGGAAAAAGGAGGGATACCTAGAACCGTGAACTGAAGTTTGCATGTTTGTTGGCTATCCTAAAGGTACTCGGGGTGGAATTTTCTATAGACATTCAGAAAAGAAAGTGTTTACTTCTACAAATGCTACTTTTCGGGAAAATGACTATGTCCAGAACTTTAAACCTCGCAGAAAAGTAGTTTTAGAGGAGATGGTTAAAGAATTGACTCCAACCAATGTTCCATCGTCATCAACGTGAGTTGATGATGAAATTCCCACTCTTCATGTACAACCGACGCAAGTCGATTTAAATGAAGAAATTACCACTGTTCCTGAGCAAACAGTCACGGAGCCTCGTCGTAGTGGGAGGGTTTCTAGGAACCCAGTTCGCTATGGTTTGGATGGTGAAACCAATATGGTTGTTGGTGACACTAGTGATGATGATCCGTTGTCTTTCAAACAGGAAATGGCTAGCCCTGAAAAGGAACTATGGCTTGAAGCCATGAAATAGGAAATGGAGTGCATGTACTCAAATTCCGTCTGGGATCTTGTGGAAGCACCTAGTGACTTTAGGGCCATTGGGTGCAAGTGGATCTACAAGAAGAAACGAGGTGTTATTGGAAATATCGAGACTTATAAAGCTCGATTAGTGGCAAAGGGTTATACCCAAAGAGAAGGCGTGGACTATGAGGAAACTTTTAGTCCGGTAGCCATGCTCAAATCCATTCGCATCCTCCTATCCATAGCAGCCCCTCTCGACTATGAGATCTGGAAAATGGACGTCAAGACAACTTTTCTTAATGGAAAACTTGACGAAGTCATTTATATGGATCAGCTAGAAGGATTTAAAGTAGTTGGACAAGAAGGAAAAGTTTGCAAGTTGAATAGGTCCATCTATGGACTTATGCAAGCTTCTCATTCCTGGAATCTTAGGTTTGATGAAATAATCAAAACCTATGGATTTGAACAAAATATTGATGAGCCCTGTGTTTACCAATTGAAGGCAAATCAAATTGTGGTATTCTTGATTCTTTATGTAGATGATATCTTACTCATTGGAAATAATGTTAAGAAATTATCAGATGTGAAGAATTGGCTGAGCACTCAATTCCAGATGAAGGATTTGGGTGAAGCAAGTTATGTTCTAGGTATCCAGATCATCAGGGATAGAAAGAACAGACTCTTAGCTCTATCTCAAGCAACTTACATAGATAAAGTTCTTGATTGTTTCTCAATGACAAATTCCAAGAAAGGGCGTCTACCGTCCCGCCATGGAATTCATCTCTCAAAAAAGCAGTCTCCCCAGACTCCTGAAGAGGAAGATGTAATGAGAAAAGTTCCTTACGCATTTGCAGTTGGAAGTCTAATGTATGCCATGTTGTGTACTAGACCAGATATCTACTATGTAGTGGGAGTAGGGAGCAGGTATCAGTCAAACCCAGGACCAGAACATTGGACAGCAGTTAAGCATATCCTCAAGTATTTAAGGTGGACTAGGGATTATATGTTAGTCTACAAGGGTGGTGTTCTGAACCATGTAGGCTACACCGATTCAGATTTTCAGACTGATGTCGATTACATGAAGTCTACTTCTGGAATGGTGTTTACTCTTGGGGGTGGAACTGTGATTTGGAGAAGTGTAAAGCTGTCTGCAATCTCAGATTCCACCATGGTGGTTGAGTACATAGCCACATCAGAAGCAGCTAAGGAAATAGTCTGGCTAAAGAAGTTCTATTCGGATCTTGGTGTTATTCCAGAAATGGATAAACCTTTTGTGTTGTTTTGTGACAATACAGGAGTGATAGCCAACTCGAAAGAACCTCGAAGTCACAAGAGAAGTAAGCATATAGAAAGGAAGTATCACATTATTTGAGAATATGTGGCCAGGGGAGATGTGAAGGTTATGAAGATTGCAACCAAAGACAATCTTGCGGATTCGTTGACAAAGACACTACCAAAAGCTACATTTGATAAGCATATCAAGGAAATGGGATTAGTAGAATTAAGCCATTAGTTTCAATTAGTGCAAGTGGGAGTTTGTTAGGGTTTTATGCCCTAATTAAAACCCAAATTCTTTGTAATCTCATTTTATTATCAATAAAAGAATAGAAATCATTTTTTGACTTGGTCAATCACTTTGCTCACATGTTTTATTTTCATGATTATTTGTTTAATATAAACTTATATTAAATCCCGAGCATATAGCTAATCTTATTTATAGTGACGTAAACACAGTGGAATATAAATATGATTATATGTTCAAAATAAGTTAGTCCTAAGATTAGTCAGTGCACAGGATTAACACTGACTTGCCAATCTACGATATGATCTACTTACACATTACAGTGTTATGTTCTTTCCAGAACATTAGCAAAGTAGATAAGATCGGATGTATTTGTTACATCGGACAGGACCAATATTAACAGTTGATAAGATAAGTAAACATACCATTATTATCTATTCTAGTCATATCTTATAGTTGACCATAGGTCAATTCAATCTCAATTCTGAGTGGTTAGTATTCTAACTGATTGTATTATTTGAGTTCTTTGACTTGTTCGTTACCAGCTTACCCTACGGACTAGCCCATACTTACATCTTGGGAACTCGGTAGTATAATTGAGTGGGAGTGTTAATCATAGATATGAACATCTATAGCTTCTAATGAAGAAGTGAAATGATGGTTTCCTTTTAGTTTGGTTCAAGGTGTTAAATGATAGAGATCTCATTTCAGTAATTAAATTAGTTTACTGAAATGTTATTTACAAGGAACTAAGTTATTTAAGGATAAAATACAATGAGGGGTAAAATGATATTTTAATCCTATCTCATTGTGGACTGTCTATAGAGGATTGAGTGACAATTGTGGTTGTAACGATGGATAATTAATAGCATATCTATATTTTTTATAGAGCGTTCTATGAATTCAAGAGTGCAATTCCGAGTCTGTAGTGGAGTCACGAGGAATTAGTAAGTTATTAAATTTATTGGTTAGTTAATGAGGGGTAAAACAATATTTTAATCCTATCTCATTGTAGACTATCTATAGAGGATTGAGTGACAATTGTCGTTGTAACGATGGATAATTAATAGCATATCTATATTTTTTATAGAGCGTTCTATGAATTCAAGAGTGCAATTCCGAGTCTATAGTGGAGTCATGAGGAATTAGTAAGTTAGTATATTTATTTGTTAGATTTATGAAACTTATTGGAGCTTGATTTCATAGGCCCATGGTCCCCATTGTACCTTGGATAAAATCATCTTGATAGTCTCAATTAATTGATTTAATTATCAATTAGAATTATCAAAGTTGACCAGGTCAATTTTGGATAATTTCACAAA
Source organism: Humulus lupulus (assembly GCF_963169125.1). NCBI lineage: Eukaryota > Viridiplantae > Streptophyta > Magnoliopsida > Rosales > Cannabaceae > Humulus > Humulus lupulus. The sequence continues at coordinate 266,766,539 of NC_084794.1, read as the reverse complement.
GTTGTGTAATTTTGAGAAGAAAAGAGAAATTATGGCATATTTATTAATTAAGATAAATTGGTATCTAAATTAATAAATAAGTTTAAATCAAGGTTCAAATTATAAATAATTAATTTGATAAAGGATTTAAATAATTATTTAATTAATTAAATCAATCGAAAATAATACTTGCCTTGTTTTTAAGTCCAATGGGCTTATAATCAAATGAGAAATTTAACAGGCCTAAAGCCCATGATAATTTCAACCTAGGGCTTCAAATTCGCTATTATTTTATTGATTTTTTAATTAAATTAAATGACCTAATTAAGTATATAAAATGAGTGCTTAGAGAGAAGTCAAAACACAAGTTTAATCACTGGTTTTCTGATAGTTTTATATTCTCTCTAAGCACAAGTCTTTTTCTAAGCCTCTTTGATTATTTTCTCTTCTTCTTCTCTATATCTATCTCATGTGTTGAGAATTGCCTGTACTAATCTAGGTGATTCTAAGGATACATTGGAAGGCTGTGAAGATAATAAAAGATCGGTTCAGTTTCTTGATAATACTATGCGACCGAGAGGATACAAGAGTTAGAGAAACTGAAGGAATGACTCTTTCATTCCACTGCGTATACTGTAAGTATTCTTGTCTTTGCTTCTCTTTGAATTCAATTTTAGAAACATGTTCTAGGTTATCTCATATTAATTTGTTTAATATTAGGCCTATATGAAAATAAATAAAGATCCTGTATAAGTTTTCCCAACAGTGGAACTCTTCCCTGAGCCCCCAAAGTCATCCCAAAACCTAAAATTAGGTTTGCTGGAAAATAAACTAGCGCTAGGGTGATGCTTGGTAGCGCTGGGCTGCTGCCCAAGTCAGAGAGAACCCCTAGTTCCTGCTCTGCCTAGCGCTGGGGCGCCACTGACATACCAGAAAAACTCTGATCTTCTCCCCTGCGATTTCCCCTGAAAACCAAGCTTCAAAACCAACCCCAATCATCATCCAAACCTATAATTTAACCCCAAAACTTCATCCATACCTCAACCTCATTAAAACCCAAGCAAACTTCTCCAAAAACCTCATTGAATCCCCAACTATCAACTTTAAAATTCTCAGCTGAAACTAATAGAAAAACAAGGTATAAACCAAAGATTTTCATAGCTGAATTTATTACCTCAAGCTTGATTTAGATCCTCTTCAATGGTTGAACCAAGGTCCCAAGCCCTCAAGCCTTGCTCTCCTAGCTTGGATCCTGAAAGGGAGTTTAAAAAAAAAACAAAGGAAGAAGAAGAAGGATGATGATCGAGAAGAGAGAGGGAGGATGATAACGCTGCTTTATTTCTAGGGTTACCTTCAGCTGAGGGGAAAGGTGACTAAGTCACTGATTTTTTTCCAAAATGACCATTATGCCCCTAGAGTCAAAACACAATTCCAAAACCCATTAAGGGCAAAATAGTCCTTTCACCACTTATCTCGCTAATCATACTTAACGTCCTCCAATTCCCATTATTCCCAATATTCTCAAATACTAATAAATCATATCCCATTACCCTTTAATTCCGGGTATTGTTCTAATCCTCAAATTACCTCGAGACTCACCTCGAGCCCCGAAACTAACCCCGTTATGACTAGACCGATAACTAGCATTCAAAGATCGTCCCATGCCGAATGGCTCGAAAAAATACACATATAATGTGGTATTATTTGTAATTCACCCACATGCATGAAAATACACAATCACGCCCTCAACAGGCCAAATTACCAAAATGCCCTTATAATAAAATATGGACCCATATGCATACATTTATCATCATATAATAATATAATTCACATAAACATGCATATAATCATTTAATAATATAATAAATCAATTATGGCCCTCCCAGCCTCCTAATCAAGGCCCTAAACCTTATTAGGAAATTTTGGTATGTGACCTACTTCACTTTATTGATTCCTCTAATCTTCCACTAACATCTGTCCTTTTTGCGACCTCTTAGGCAGTGATGACCACCGTACATTTCTCCTAGCAAGTCAAACGAGAGGTTGAGAATCGTACGACCCTTAAGTAGAAACTGGGTGAAGTTAAAGAGGCATTCCATGTTGCTAATTCAAAGGATGAATAGGCGAAGGCCTAACTCGAAGAAGCTCACAAAGACGTTGAATCTTGGAAAACTCATGAGCTGATTCACAGTGGCAATGTCAACAGATTGAGAAGTTATCAACCTTAAGGGAAAACTGGCACCCTCCAACTCTAAAGCATAGGAGGCCAATGACAACACTGACAATATGTTTGACATCATGTAGAGGTTCAACAGGGAAGTGGAACAATCATTTTTAGGGGGTCAAAAGGTAAAAACCATCGAGGTAAAAGTCAAGAACACTTAGATCAGTGACTTGGAGGAAATTATTTATACGACGACCGAGCATCTCGATGATGATGTGACCAGTAGCGGTTAGGTTCCTCAACCTAGCGAGAAGACCTCTGATCTGCCTACTGACCCTATCCTCGTGAGCCTTAACTTGTACTTTTTTTTATTACAATTTTTGTATTTATATCTAAGGCTACCTCGACCATTAATATCAAGACAATCATCAGTTCAACGATTAATTTGACCATACATTGGTCTTTTTTTTTTTGTATATACTAACATGGTTAGCTACTAGGTTATCTTTTAGGTAGTTTGCCGCCTTTAACCCTTGTGCATATATATTATGCTTACATCACACATGTTTGTCAATTTTCACTTTAATAACATATTTTACAAATCTTGGACAAATATTCAAGTTTCCAAAAATTTTATGCATATGCTTTGAGGGCTGGTTTCTTTTTGTTTAGCTTATGCATATACTTCGTATGTATACCCTATATGCTTTCTAAGTGCCTAAGGAGCTAGTAGTTCCTGATCACTTGCTTTATGACCGGCTCCCTTAGTTAGCAAGTAACTTCCTAGGAACACCATGTTGCTTGTAATGGTTCTTATTTTTTATGCAATGTGACCTAGGGTCAGGTCGCTGCTTTTTGAGGCCTTTGTTGATTTATCACTTGCCTCATGTCTTTTTGACCGAAGCTTATGGTGACTTACCCTGTGGGTTAGTCATTGCCTTGCTATAATTATACGACTATAAAGTCGAAGTCGCTGAATTTTTTAGGCTCGCTAATTAAAAATAAAAACAATTCAAACAATTAATTTGAAAAATATGACAACCCAATGGACGCCACTTTTTTATTCTCATAGATTTGCATGAAGACACATGTTAGTATTAAATGTGTAAATCAAAGTGTACAACAGAATGTGTATTGCAAAATTGTTATTTTAATACACTAAGCCAGAATCAATATATATACACATGCACTAAATCAAACATATAGATCAGATCCATACCTCTTGAAGCGTAACAAGAATCATTGCTATCTTTTAGTATAAAATAATGAACATCCAATCCAGGGAATTGCACCAAGATCAACATCAAGATCTTCCAAGGCAATCCTCAACACACTAGGACGTATGTTGACACATATAATAATATGGACAATATAGACGCTTTTGATGTACTCAACACATGAGGTCAAGAGATGTTAGAGAACGAGAGAGCCTAAGAAAGTTTATCGTTCTTTTTCAAGTTTTCTCTAAAAATTGAATAATGTGTCTGTCTTTGAAAATCACGATGCATTGGATTTTTATAAACCTATAATATCTATCAATATAGACTCAATCAATAATTGATTAGTTATAGATTTAATTATTTAATCAAATCAAAATATATCTTTTATATAATAATTTAATAAATAAAATAATTCAAATAATAACATTTAAAATTTGAACGAATCAAATTTAGGTCTGACCTTAGGTCACGCGCTAGTCATTGTGGAAGCATAGTGGTTGGCGTGTAGCACTATTGTGCTTCCCCAATTTTTTCTCATTTATTTATTTAATCAATAAGATAAAAGATGTATGCATTAAAATAATGTATCATTTCATAAATGCATAAATATCAGTTAATTGAAAATTAACTTTATCTTATAAAATCTAAATAATTTAGTATCATATAATAAATAATATCACACTATCTTAATATTAATTAATCCAAAGTTAATTGATATTATTCTAAACTAATATATCGTTTTCTAATAAAACATATTAGTTAAATTAATCAATTAAATATAATTAACACATAATTATATCTTTGCCCCGAAAAATGATTTTCTTGCAATTTTATTCCTTTCTCAATTTATCTTGTCAATACCACCCACACCCTAGACAATGTAGTATAGATGTGACTTGAGAACCATGAACCTATAATATACAAAACTCAAATAAACAAGACTATTAATCAAACTCTTTAATTAAATAATCTTATTTATTAATTCCATTATTACTCCACTATATATATGGAATTGAACTATTAGTTATTATATAATTATATTTACTGAATTATTTCGTGCATTCAATTGATACAATCAGTTCATGTAGTTCTGTCCTCCAATTATTGGTTCGTTAATTAGAGCTGTTCAAGATTAGCATTTTACCTTTCTAATTACCTATTGTTCCTTAAGTACCATTAATTCACTAGTGAATAGTTAATTTATAATCATATTATAAATTTGAGCTCAATAACTATTCAGTTCCAGAATTAACCCTCAAGGGAACCAATATTTAATCCTTTTAGGAAAGCTTGGATTCCAAATCTTGTAAGATCATGTTCCCAGTCATTCAATCTATTTAATCTAAAAAAAAAAGTCATTAGCCTCATTATTCTAAGAGACCTTAACGAGTGAATCAAAAGACCCAACAAACATGAGCAGGAGTTCATGACTACTCATGATTTAGACTGATCTACATATGATCAACATATTCATATGAATTAAATATTTATGATACACGATATGTTTATAAAGAAATTAATTCACACCAGTCCAATCATATATAATCTAATTGTATAAACTGCCTTCATTGAGATTTCCATCTATATCAGCTATCAGGATCTAGATCGCATGTATTATAAAAATACTTAGTGAATCATACTAGCAACCATTCATTGAAGACTCCACACCTTTAATATGTTACTATTTTATTCATTATATATTATCTTAACCCTCTCGTACTCACACAAGATCATACTCTCATTAATGAATATCGACTTTTATGATATTTATAATAATTATTCAGTAATAATCCAAACATTCAATTATAAGAAAAATGTAATTTTATTTAATTCCAAAATTAAATATCTTTACACATGCTTTAGGGCATCAACCCTAACAATATTTCACATTAAAAATCAAAATATGAAAACATTAAGAGCAACCACTTAAAAGTTGATCTTTAATTTAAAAAAGCAGGGCTAAAATATTTTCATTTGTAGTATTTTCTTAGGTGCTCCCCATTTCAGTATTTCTAGAATAATTCCCCATTTTGTCTCATGAGCTTATAAGTTCTGGGGTGTAGTATTTTGTTAACAAGATACAATCATTCCCAATTTGGACCCAACACCCTAGCGATCCGCCTATAACAAACTTTCGATCTCTTACGGGCATTAAAGTAATGAGCAATCTTTTGCTGGTAAGTAGCTACTCACAAACTCCCTTGTTCTCTTCTTTCTTTGATTAGATCAAGTAATTATGTGAGTAATGCTTCATTTTGTAATTGGTCTTAAGTTATCCTTCTGTGTAAGGGGATGTCCACTTCGACAGGTAGCATAGCTTCATAGCCATAAGCTAACAAGGATGGTGTATGCCCAATAGCGATTTGTGTCATCGTCCTATATGACCACACGACTTTCGGGAGCTCACTTGCCCATGCTCCCTTTTTTTCTTCTAGGCATTTCTTGAGTGTGTCCTTTAGGGTCTTGTTAATATCCTTGACTTGACCATTCATCTATAGGTGTATGAATGCTAAAAAAAAAATCATAATTTTGTAGCAAACTCATAAATTTGTGAAGTGTTTGCTATCGAATTGAGTTCCATTGTCAAACATGAGTTTCTTGGGCAATGCATAGCTGCATACGATATTTTTTTACAATGAAATCAAACCGTTTTTCAAATGTATTGGTCTCCAATGTTTCAGCCTCACACCATTTTGTAAAGTAGTCTACAACAACAACTGCATACTTAACATCTTTGCAACCTGTAGGAAGTTGGCCGATCAAGTGAATCCCACATACTGCGAATGGCCACAAGCTTTGAATTTTCTTTAACTCATTAACGAGGGTTCATGCATATGGAATTTTGGAAAATTGCTGTCATTGTTCACATTTTTTCATATACTCCATTAAATCCCCATTCGTTGTAGGCCGAAAGTATCGTTGGCAGAGTATCTTTTTTTGCGAGGCTCTGCCCCTCAATGTGGTCTCCACAAAATCCCTCATGCCCCTTTTATATCATCAGCTAGGCTTCTTCCCTTATGATGCACCTTAACAATGGTAGGGAGCAACTTCACTTCTTTGATATAAGTGACCATCTAAACGATAAGCAAAGTATATAGACAATAGTTTCTTTGCCTAATTTCTAATCATTGGGAGTATTCCTTCATTCTAATAGTTGATGATCAGAGTCTTCCAAGAATCTACCTCGTCTATTATCATTGCTTCTTCTTGGTTGTTGATAATTGAGGTCGCCAAAAATTCAACTAGGACAACATACTACTGCTGCTGCTACTACTACTACTACTACTGTTGTTGCTGCTGTTGCTGCTACTACTACTACTGCTACTGCTACTACTACTGCTCCTGCTCCTGCTACTGCTACTGCTACTGCTACCACTACTGCTACCACTACTACTGCTACTGCGACCACTACTACTACTGTTGCTGCTGCTGCTGCTACTACTCCTGCTCCTGCTACTGCTACTACTACTAGCTAGCTAGCAAAGTAAAATTCTAGGACACTACAAACATTCTATAAATAGAATAGATTGATATAATAAACTTTTATATAATCAGAACATAGATGAGAGCAGAATAAAATGGAATAAACTTCAATTGAATACTGAAATCACAATAAATAAATCAAAAAATATTTTGTCAAATATAATTTGCCAAAAATGGAATTTACACATAGCATGAATGGCTGGAAACATGATCTTACAAGAATTGGAATCTAAGCTTTCCTAATGGATCGAATATTGGTTCCCTTAAGGGTTAATTCTTGAACTTAATAGTTATGAACTCAAATTTATAATATGATTATTATTTAGTTGTTCACTAGTAAATTAATGGTACTTAAAGAAAACAAGATAATTATAAGGGTAAAATAATAATTATGACCAACACTAATTTACGAACCAATAATTGGAGGACAAAACTACATGAAGTGATTATATCAACGGATTACACGAGATAATTCTATAAATATAATTCTATAATTACTTAGAGTGCACTTCCATATTTATGGTAGAGTAATAATGGAATTAATAAATAAGATTATTTCATTAAAGAGTTATACTTATAGTTTGGTTTATTTTAGCTAAGTATTATAGGTCCATGGTTCCTATGTCACCTCTATGCAACATTGTCTAAGGTGTGGATGTTATTGACAAAATAAACCGAGAAAAGACTAAATTGCAAAAGAAATTAATTTTCCAAAGCAAGATATAATTATATAAAATTAATTAATCAATTAGTTTCACTAATATATTTTATTTGAAAACTATATATTAGATGAAAATAATATTAATTAGTCTTGAATTAATAGTAAGAGAGAATGATATTATTTTATTATATGATAATAATTTAATTAGGTTTTATAAGATAAAGTTAATTTTGAATTAACTGATATTTATGCATAAATGAAATAAAGACATTATTTTTATGCACAAATATTTTGTCTTATTAATTAAATAAATTAATCAGAAAAATTGAAGAAATTTTAAAGAGCCACACGTCAATCACTTTGCACAGTGACTGTAACGCCCATTTTTTCTAATATGGCTTAGTGTCTGGATTAAGGAGCCGGGAGGCAATAATTGAGTTAATTAGGTGCATATGTGTTATGAGCATGTTATTATGTGAATTGTATTATGATATGATTATTCTTGCATGTTTAAGTATATTAAATATGCATTTGGGCCCGTTTCTTATTAGAATGACATTTTTTCGTAATTTTGACCCCCTGATGGTATAATTGTAAATATGTGTGATATATAATTGTGACCACACTATTATGTTGATATATTTGAGTTACCCGGCATGAGGCGATCCTAGGGAGCAAGTTAATGGTTTAGTCATGACGGGGTCAAATACCCGGCTTGGGGTGAGCCTAGGGGTGTTTTGTTAATTTAGAAAATTACTATGGTTTATCAGGTAATGAGAAATTATTTGGTAATCATTTGGGGAAATTGGAGATAACGGGAATTTATGAGACGTTAATTATGATTAACAGGTAAAAGTGGCAAAAGACGGATTCGCCCTTGGGGAGTTTGATGAGTAAGAATTTAACTAGGGGAAGCTTAGTATTTTGACAAGTTGGAGGGACTTAAGCACTAGAATGTTTCAGGGGAAGGAAACAAAACACTAAGGAAAACACACTCTCAGCTTCTTCTTCTCCCTCTCTCTCTAGCACTTGGGGGTTTTGCTGAATTTTAAGGAGAAAGGCTTGGAAATTGAAGGTTTAAACTGGGAATTCAAGTAGGAGGGCGATAAGGGGCGTGGTTCTTTAGTGAGGTAAGTTTATACTCTATTTTCTGGTGAATTCTTGCCATGGTTTAAGGTTTTGCTGAATTTTGAACCAAGGGATGGGTTTTGATTTGGGTTAGAAATTGAGTTTAGTTTTTGAGTGTTTGTACTGCTTAAGATATGCTGTTTAGGGTTTTAAACTCATTTGGTACTTTAAGTCAAGTTTGGGAGCTTTGGCTCGGGAAAAATGGTGGAAAAACCAGTTTTTCTGGGTTCGCATAGGGGCGCCACAACGTTGTTCTTCCGAGCCGCGGTGCTGGGATGTTCCAGGGTAGGGGGCTCGGCTGTGTGTCGTGGCGCTAGGTCATTTTCAGGAGCCTTCATTGTGCATTTTTAGAGCATAGGCCCAAGGGCTCAGGGGACGATTTCACCACCTCGTGTGGGGGAATTGGAGGTCCCGAGAGCAAGAGATTGGTCCCAGAGTTCAATTATGGAATCAAATAGTAATGATAGTGTTATTTGTGGGTTGTGACTAGGTTACCGCTAGGGCTCGGGAGAGGATCATTATCGGGAGTCGTGCTTGCTTGCCTAATTTCTTGCACTCGGACCAAAGGTAAGAAAACTACACCTGATGCGTGAGATACATGGTTGGAGCTTGGCCAAGTAGATAAATGTAATATGATTGGGGCTCGGCCCAGCTGTCAAATGTAATACAATTAGGGCTTGGCCCAACTATTAAATGTGAACATGATTAAGGCTCGGGCCCAGTTAACAAGCATGATTATAATTGTGCCTGTGTATATCTGCTTTAGTATACTATAATGCATTGTATCTGTGTGTATAACAAATGTGTTATATGGATGTTTTTTCTGGCTGGAAAGCTCGGTTTATAAGTCAATAATCTATCTATTGCATCTGGATAAAGGCTCAACTTGTTAGTCGAGGGCTCAGCTTATGAGTCGAGGACTTACAAGACTCGACTTATAAGTCGTGGTCAGCACTTTGTGCGCTTAGCGCAAACCATTATGGTTAGGCCGCCCCGGGAGTGTATTATGCACTTGACTTGCTCGGATGGCACTTAAATAAATAGACGTGTGATACACACATGTGTGACCTTGTGGTTGCTTACTTGTACATTGTGTTGGCTTGGTTTCAGTTACTAATGTTAAGCACACTATATATTATGATGTCTATATAATCTATCAATATGTTTTCTTGCTTAGTCTTTTGGCTAACGAGTGCTATGTGGTGCAGGTAAGGGTAAGGAGAAGCTTGGCCAGCCATGAGTTGGAGAGCGTTAGAGGAAATGTATACATATGCAGTCCGCTCGACCGCCACGACCGAGACATCGCATGGGAACTAGGGTTGGTCCATGTTTTGCCACTTAGGTCGGCTTATTTTGTAATCCCTAAATTATAAACAATTTGTAAACTTGTATTTTAGGATCCCATGTAAAGACTAAAGTTTTCTTTTTATGGAAATTTTTATTCCTTGACCAAGATTTTTAATACCTAAACCATTAGTGGCTTAATTATATGTTTTATTCCAAATGACTCGTTTAGCGAGTCCACCACTAATTTAAAGACATGTGGTAACATACCCTTATTAGTTGGGCGTTACAACTTGGTATCAGAGCTGCCAAGGTTTAAGGGTTCCTGATGATAAACTGGCCATGTACACTCGCCGCTAAAGACAAGCTTGACTCAGGCTTTGGTAAATATTAATATAATTATGTGTGTAACTGCTTAAATGAAATATATACGCCTTACCTGCTTGTTTAAATAGAAAGCATGAGCTATTCTGATAGGGCTGACCCTTGACTATTATATGCATGTTAAATATGTGATTATTAGCACAATAGCGCTGCTATATGTGCATGTATGCCAGGAGATGCTTTTAGCACCATTAAATGTTAAAAGGAATGAATATTAGCATCGCTATTGGTCTATGCGTGCCAGAAAAGGCTTATTAGCATTGTTACCGCTCTTGAATGTTAAAACAACTTAATAACATTATGTTTAATATATGAATATCAGGAACATGCTTATTAGCGCCGTTAATGCTTGTGAATGTTAAGAACATGCTTATTAGCATCTTGTTTGAGCATGAATATGAATCGCCATGCTTATTAGCATGATTGTATGCATGTGAACTATTGGGATGCTTATTAGCATGTCGATGCATATGAATGCTTATTTGATGGGTTTTGAAACATGGGTTGATATATAATATTGTTATTACTGCTTGATAAGCCAAGTCATTGATTATAGATACACTTGGAAGTATGCTTCCAGGGCAATCTAATGAGCCAGTCGGCATTGAGAATCAGGTTGGAAGTAATGACCAGGGTCAGAACCCTCCGCCAGCTCCTGAAAACTGGCAACATGTGCATATTGATATACACGCTACGCTATAGAGGAAGGAGGATGAGATTCGCCAGTTGAGGCAACAGTAGGTTTCGACAGGGAACGCTGCATCAGAGACCCCACTTGCTGCTACAGTACTGGCCGTACAACAACAGTCAGGGATAGAAAACCATTGTGAGTTATTATATGAACGGTTCAGGAAGCAGCACCCTCTGGTATTTTAGGGTAGCACATATCCACTCAAGGAAGAGCAGAGGATGAGCATGATCACATCCATCTTAGGCTTTATGAGGGTGGTGGGTAATGAAAGGGTGGCCTATGCCAGTACATGTTTAAGAAGAATGCCCGAATCTGGTGGGAGGTGGTGTCCCATACTAGGGATGTAACCACAATGACTTGGGAAGAATACAAAGATGTGTTTAATGAGAAATATTATAATGATGTAGTGAGAGCTGCGAAGGCAGATGAGTTCAATAGTCTGGTTGTAACGCCCCAACTCCAGGGACTGCTACAGTGCACATTGCAAACAGTGCTAAACTCGCTAATCGAGTCGTTTGGCCATAAACGTGTACTAAGCATGATTAGCGGTTTAGGGGTTAAAAACTTTGGTTAAGATATAACGTTTCACTAGAACGTTTACTGTACACATTGGGATCCCAAAAATATAATTTCAGAGTCTATTACAAGAAAGTGTTTACAACAGGCCGTTCTAAGCGGCAAAACAGGGTTCAGCCCTAGTTCCACTTTCAAATGTCGCCCAAGTATTGGTCGAGTAGCTGCATATGTACACGTCATCACCTAGGCTCTCCAACTCAAGGATGGCCCGGCTTCCTTTTTCCTTTACCTGCACCACAAAGCATTCGTGAGCCGAGGCCCAGTTAGAAAACTCATATGCTCATAAACAATCATATCATGATATCAAACCATATCTGGCATGCCTAGCAAACATAGCTTTATTCAAGCATGCAAATGACCTCAAACAATGCTGGGGTATCCAGGATAAGAAATCCTGGCCTTCTGATTAGAGGACTATCAAGTCAATCCTAATCAGATGAGTGTCGAAACACTTAAGGTTCTGATAAACCATGCTGAGTAACCGACAAGCATGTCACTAATTCAAATGGAAGAGTAGTTGTTGGGTAGCCACTAGCCTTCAACAGGTTCTGGTAAACCATACTGAGTGACTGACAAGCATGTCACTAATTCAAATGGAAGAGTGGTTGTTGGGTAGCCACTAGCCTTCAATAGGTTCTGGTAAACCATACTGAGTGACATACAAGCAAGTCACTAATTCAAATGGAAGGATGGATGCCAGGTAAGCCACTAGCCTTCAAGCGCTTATAATGTTCATCGACCTTGAGGTCGGTCCGACATTAATGCTCTTTGAGTCATTCATTGTTGATAGTCGATTAGATCTAATCTCTGTTGGCTTGCGTGATACACGCTAAGGCCGTTCTGACTAATGAGTCAGTGCAACGTGACCAGTGCCCAGTACCAGTGCCGAATCTGACTAATGAGTCACAGCTTCACAGTTGATACTAGCACCTTTGCCAATTATTACTAATTAGTCAGTACCATGCACATGTAAGAAATGCTATCAATGTGTATCATATGCCAATTATCCAAGAATAGGGCATTCAACATGCTTACTAAACAGATGCCAGCATAATTATGATCATGCACAAACACAGAGACTCAAGCTCTGACCAATCTCATATTCATCATTCATGGCATGCCCTAATCACATGTTTCTCGTGCATCACATGCATCATACTTAATCATCCAACATGCCTCAATAATAACCATATGCAAATGGGAAAAATTGCCAAGCATACATTATGCTATCAATGTTCACATTCAACATCCAACATGCATCAATCACAGCCATGCATGTCACATATGGGGTGCAGTTTTCTTACCTTGGGTTCGAGCAAGAATTAATAAAAGAAACGACCCTTGAGAACGATCAACTTTTAGTCCTTTAGGGGTCACCTAGACATAACCAAAAAAAATATAGGATTCATCAATGAAAATGAAAGCAAAGGTTTCCAAACCAATATCTAGCCTCCGGGACATCAATCCACACTTAATAGGGTAGTAGGACCGACCCCGAGGCCTTAAACTAGCATCCCCAAATCAAAAACCCATTTCTGGCCAAAAATGCCCTGATGGGCCGCGGCTCACCATAGCCATGCCGCGGCTCACCCTCAGACAAAAGCATAATTCTTCCCAGAAACACACTCAGGCCTCGGTACACCATAGCCAGGCCGCGGCACATTACGCAAACCAGCAACAGTCAGATTTTCTTCCCCTGCGTTTCCCTCGAAACCAAACCTTCAAACCAGTCCCAAACCTCAACCTAACACCCAATTCAACGACTAAACATCATCTACAACTCACCCTCATCAAAACCCAAGTTTGACACCAACCAAACTTCCATTAATTCCAACTAACCACCAAGAAATCACAAGCTGAAACTTAAAAGAAAACAGAGTATTACCAGACTTCCATGGCTGAGTTTCCTTACCTCAAGCTTGGTTTTCAATCCCCTTCAATAGCTGAATCAAGTCCCTAAGCCCAAACCTTGATTTCCTATCTTGTTACCTCAAGTTGGCTCTCAAAATTCCAAAGGGAGAAAGAAGGGAAATGGTGTACGGGTGAGGAGAGAGAGGAGGTTGATGTTGCTCTGTTTTCTAACAATTCCACAGCCTTCTAAACCCAAAGGCTGATATATATCTTCGGGGTGAAAAGACTATTTTGCCCCTAGGTCAAATAAAAGCTTCTAAACACTCCCAAGGGTAAAATTATCATTTCCCGCCTATCTCGTTAATTATAATTAACACCCTCTAATTCCCATTATTCTCAATATTCTCAAATACCAATAATTCACACCCCGTTACCCTTTAAATCCAGGCAACGTTCTAATCACCAAATTACCCTGAGTCTCACTCCGAGCCCCGAACTTAATCCCGTTATGACTAGACCGAAAACTTGCATTCCCATGATCGTCTCATGCCGAATGGCTCGAACCAATCCACATATAATGTGGTAAAATTTATAATTCACCCATATGCATGAAATTACACAATCACGCTCCCAACGGCTAAATTACCAAAATGCCCTTGCAATTAAAATATGAGCCCATATGCAGACATTCACCATCATATAATAATATAATTCACATAAACATGCATATAATCATTAAATACCATAATAAATCAATTATGGCCCTCCCGACCTCCTAATCAAGGTCCTAAACCTTATTAGGAAATTTTGGGCATTACACTGGTTCAGGGAAATATGTCAGTAACAGAATACGCCCTGAAGTTTGATAGGTTAGCCAAGTTTTCTATGGACTTGGTGCCTACTGATGTGACTAGGAAGGAGAGATTCCTTAGGGGGCTAAATTCCATGATAGCCTAGGATGTCAGAATTACAACGGTACCTGGAGTGACGACATGTGCTCGGTGGTAAGGAGATCCCTTACTGTAGAGGGAACTGAGAACAAAATCTGGCGCGAGAACACGACCAGAAGGGATACCAGGAGAATAGGACCTCCTTTTACAGGATCTAGTAGGGGCGGAGGCCCTAGTGACCATAAAAGGAAGACCCTGGATATTGTTTTGGCTTCTATCCCTGATAGGAAGCCACGGGGTGTACAGATTGGCCGCCAAGGCAGCAATGAGAACTGGAGGACATATCCAGAGTGCGCCAGATGTAGAAGACATCATATGGGGGAGTGTCGGGCGAAAACCTGCTTTTTATGTGGGATTGTGGGACATCTAAAAAAGGACTGCCCAAGAATAACGAAAGAGGAACCAGAAAAGGTGGACAGCTGGACTCCAGATCGAGTATTTGCACTAACGTAGGTTGAGGCTAGACTCTCAGTAGTGACAGTTCAACTTTCTAGTGCTGGCATTTCTTATGCTGTAGTGATTGACTCTGGTGCTACACACTCTTATGTTTCTAGTATGATTATTGATAGACTGTGTAGGCCATGTGATTACTAAGCTATGGGGTTCGGGGAATTATTACCCACTCGAAAGTTAGTAGTTTCCAAGAGATGGGTCAGATCACTGCCAGTGACAATGGATGGTAGAGAATTGTCAGTTGACTTGATAGAGTTGGTTATGACCGACTTTGATATGATTTTGGGGATAGACTGGTTAACTAGATATGGGGCGACCATTGATTATAAAAAGAAGATAGTAACCTTTGAGCTTGGGGGTGAGGACCCCTTCATATTTGTTGGCACTGTGCATGAACCTCACGTACTTATGATTTCAATATTAAAGGCTAGGGACCTATTACGAGGAGGTTGCATAGGCTTCTTGGCCAGCGTGGTGGATACCACTCAGCTTGTGCTAGTAGGACTAGGATAGTCTAGGTTAGTCTGTGAATTCCTAGATGTGTTTTTAGAGGAATTACCATGGTTGTCGCCACACAGAGAAATAGAATTTGTTATTGATCTGGCACCAGGGATAGAGCCAGTGTCTAGGGCACCTTATAGAATGGGCCCAGCAAATTTGAAAGAACTAAAGGTACATGTATAGGAGTTTCTCGCCATGGGGTGCGCCAGTCCTATTTGTGAAGAAGAAGGATGACTATCTGAGGATGTGCATAGACTACAGGGAATTGAATAAGTTGACCATTAAGAACAGGTGTCCTCTGCCAACGATAGATGACCTATTTTATTAGTTGTTGGGTAAAATGGTGTTCTCGAAGATAGATCTTCAATCTGGTTTTCACCAGTTGAGGATCAAGGAGGAATACATGCCAAAGACAACCTTCTGTACCAGACATGAGCACTATGAGTTCCTCGTTATGTCATTTGGTTTGACTAATGCCCTGACATCCTTCATGGATCTAACAAACAGGGTGTTCAAGGGCTATCTGGATCATTTTGTGATTGTCTTTATCGAAGATATCTTAGTTTATTCCCAGTTTGAGGAAGAGCATGGGCAACATCTTAGGTTGGTCTTAGGTCATATTGTTAGCAGAGATGGAATCGAGGTGGACCCAGCTAAGATTGAGGCTGTCAGGGATTGTCCAAGGCCAACGAATGCCTCTAAGATTAGAAGCTTCCTTGGATAGTTAGGTTATTATAGGAGATTTGTGGAATGGTTCTTAGGGATAGCTACCCCATTGATAGAGCTGACATGCAAGAGCCAGAAGTTTACGTGGTCAGATAGATGTAAGAACAACTTCTAGGAACTAAGGCGGCGTTTGATTGCCGCTCTAGTCTTGAGTCTTCTGACAGATCAAGAAAAGTTTGTGGTTTATTATGATGCCTCAAAGCAAGGGTTAGGTTGTATCCTTATGCAGGCAAGGAAGGTGATTGCTTATGCATCACGTTAGTTGAAGGATTATGAGCAGAGGTATCCTACTCATGATCTGGAGTTAGCAGCAGTGGTCTTTGCATTAAAGGTATGGAGGCATTACCTTTATGGGGAGAACTGTGAAAAATACACTAACCACAAGAGCCTGAAGTACTTCGTTACACACAAGGATTTGAATATGAGGCAGAGGCATTGGTTGGGACTGGTGAAGGACTTTGATTGTGACATCCTTTATCATTCAGGGAAAGCCAATGTGGTGGCAGATGCCTTAAGTCAGAAAGGTCCGGGACGATTGTACAGTTCGAGGCAGATATCCAAGGAGTTGGTATGGGATATGACAAGAGTAGAGATAGAGTTAGTAGTGGGCCAGTTAGCCAACATTACCATGCAATCTACTCTTATAGAAAGGATAAAAGAGAATTAGTTAAAAGAGCCACACATGACGAAGATTAGAGGAGACATCCTAGCTGGAGTTGCTAAGGACTATTCAGTATCAGATATGGGTTTACTGAGATACAAAGGTCAGATCAGCGTTTCGATGGATACTATTATTAGGCGAGAGATTCTGGATGAATCTCACACTACCCCGTACTCTTTGCATCTCGGAACCACGAAGATGTACAGAATTTAAGGACTTTATATTGGTGGCCTTGGATGAAGAGGGACGTAACTGAGTATGTGGCCAAGTCTCTAACGTATCAGCAAATCAATGCTGAACATCAGAGACCAGCGAGGCTTCTACAACCCTTGAATATCTCAAAGTTGAAGTGGGAGGACATCACCATGGATTTTGTTGTGGGATTGCCCAGGATGGTGGGTTAACACGATTCAGTATAGGTTATTGTAGACCGATACACCAAATCAGTTCACTTTCTACCAGTGAGGATGACTTATACAGTTGACCAGTATGCAGATCTATATATGAGAGAGATAGTACGCCTTCATGGAGCTCTGAGGTCGATTGTGTCATATCGGGACCCCACATTTACTTCCAAGTTTTGGGGAAGTTTGCAGAAGGCGATGGGTATGCAGCTGAAGTCTAGTACAACTTATCATCCTCAGGCCGATGGTCAGTCTGAGAGGACTATCTAGATACTGGAGGACATGCTGAGAGCATGCGTACTACACTTTGAAGGGTCATGGAGTAAGTAATTTCCTCTAATAGAGTTTTCCGACAACAACAACTACTAGGCGACCATTGGAGTGGCTCCTTATGAGATGTTGTGTGGTAGGAAATGCAGATCACCTATTCATTAGGATGAGATGGGTAAACGTAGATATTTGGGTCCTGAAGCAGTTCAGAGGACCAATGAGGCTATCGAGAAAATTAGAGCTCATATGCTCGCATCAAAGAGTAGACAAAAAAGTTATACAGATCTGAAGCGCAGGAATGTGGAGTTCGTGGTAGGATACTATGTCTTCCTTAGAGTCTCACCACTGAAGGGGGTGAGGAGATTTGGAAAGAAGGTCAAGCTGAGCCCTAGGTTTGTAGGACTTTTTGAGATCCTGGAGAGGATTTGCCAAGTGGCCTATAGATTAGCCTTACTGATGGACCCAAAACGGGTATGCTTTAGTGAAAATTACATGTTATATGGGATTTTTAATAGATTGTGCAAAAATATTGCATTTTTTTAAGAAAAATTAATCTATGGCTTTCTTTTTTTAAAATTTAGCTTTTATGGGTTTAGTTTCCCATATTTTTGTATACAAAGTTTGTTTATGCCATATTTTCACTCTTAATCAAGTTTTATTAATTCGGAAGGGTATGTTTGTAATTTGATTTTTTTTTTTAGCTTATTTGATTTTTTTTAATATTAATTTTATATAACTATTTTTATATTAAAATTTTCCATGGTTGTTTTGCATATATTTGTTTTGTAATGTGAATTGTGTTTTTTTTTTTTTTTTATTGTAACATTTTTTCCCTGTTTTTTAGGTTGTACGTTTTTTTTTTCAAACCCTGGGTAAGGTAACCAGTTACTTATTTGATTTTTCAAAGTTATATAAAAAAAAATCATACAGCTAGCTTAAATAACATTTATCCAGAGGGGTAACCAGTTACTTGTTTGATTTTTCACATTTATGTAAAAAATAGTCTTAGAAGTTAAATAACATGTATCAGGAGAGGTAACCAGTTACAGTGTGTACGCCCTGATTTTCCCACGGGCTGATTAACGAGCCGAGATACGGCCTAATCATGACTACCATGTGGACATCCCCAAGACCAGAGCTGCCCTCATAAGATCCTACCTCCTTAGCTCGAGGTAACACAAGGGTTCGCCAAGATTGCTTAAGGACTGAGTCTGGACTCTGAAGACCACAGGTCGAGGGAATCATCCAGATCGTGGTACGAGCTAGAGTTGGAGGCTGTGACCCTTTATAAAGTCAACCACACAAGGTAAACGTGGATATATCAGACATCACGTGTCTGATATACCCCTGACTTCTCGGACACGCAGCAGGAACATGCGTATTTAGACACCCACGACTGGGTTGGGCCGTGTAGCCCATTATCCCCTTACCTATTGATTTGACCACACTTATGTGTCAGGTTTAGGAATTAATCATGGATGTCACAGAGTTGACATGATAGGTAAGAAGGTCACGGGATGACCTTCTTACCAACTCTCAAGTGCCTTCTCCTATAAATATGGAGACCCTAGGAGTTGTAAGGGGTTGGATTCTATATTGTAATAAATACCCTGTAAAAGAATACCCAGGATATAGTAATAATACCGACTGGTGGAGTAGAAGGATTTTAACCTTTGAACCACCTAAAAACGTATTGTGTGTCACCATTTCATTTCCAAGATCATTCATCTATTTCGGTTCAACATAAGCACTAATCCCTTCCTCTTTCTTTTCTTAATTACCTGTTGGCGAAAAACCGTGTCAACAGTTTAGTGCTTTCATTGAGAGCAAGTTAGATTGGTGCTGTCGCAAACATCCAACTATGGTGACCACTCAATCCAGACACGGTAACGAGACGGAACAACATGATGGGCAGGAGGCTCGTCATGTCGCCATCCCCAACGAACAAATTCCTGAAGTCCAACAGCGTCCAGGAAAACAGCCAACGAGCCAAGATGACACTGGAAGTTCGGCACCCCGGCCACCTAATCCAAACCCATGTTATTACACTGCGGTGGTGATGGAGAATGCTCAGCTGAGGAGCCAGCTAGCAATAGCTAATCAGCAGATCAAAGACGTGCTGGCCCGACTACCCCCTCTCACAACCGATGCTAACGTCAGAGAGAGGCAAGGCGAGGCTCCTAAATCTCGCAGGGGTAATCGGTCCAGGCATAGCCGCTCAGACAGACTTCTGACAGCCAACTCCACTCCTTCATTGCACCATCGAGAGGCAAACTTCGGAGAAATGCCTAGAGTCAGTCAACAGCAGTACAGCCGTTCGGTCAGAACTTCAACTCCTAGCTCCCAACTGGCCTCAAGCGCGCCTAGAAGAGCCCGAGGAAATTCCATAAGGAGAACCGGGGAGGGCTCGCAGCATCCGCCCATCCCCAACAGCCGTCCTGCGCCTCGTCCTGATCGCCAGGCGCAGGACTCGCAGGTTGGCAGGGCCGAGAGGCCCCCTCCTAACCTCATCCGTCCTGACAGAACTAGGATCGCCTCTCCAGTCAGGCATCCTCCCTCTCCAATAAGATATCCATCTCCTCCTCGGCCCGTCCGAGATATTCCGGCCTATGGAAATAGCCGGAGAGACCCGCCTTCCGCAGGGCCCTCCCGACAAAGTAGGGCGCCGAGGGAAAGCCCAGATCCTCACCACCAAAGGCGGACTCTGAGCCTATCTAACAGGAGCTACTGGATCGGCAGTCGCCAGAGAGACCTCTATGGCGAAGACCTGCTTCAGCGTCTAAGTTCGGCACAAAGCCCTCGAGCCACCCAAGGGGGCGAACTGCGAGATCGCCTTAACTCTCATAGAGGGGAGCCAGCAGGAGGCGACAGCCATGCTCGCTCAGGGGGGGCCCTGTCCAAAGTACATAACGGCGGGAATGCCCCAAATAACCTATCTCAATATAGGAGGGGCAATAACCCACCAAATATGTACAATGGATCTGGAGCTGTTGAACAGCCCAGGAATAACCAAGGAAATCAGGACCAAACCCTTGAGTGCTTGGCCCAGATGGAGGAGCTGATGAGGAAGCTTCTGTCGGAGAAAGAGAAAGATGAGTACGATTCGGGGGACGAGATGGAGCTCTTCGTCCCCAGCATAGTAGCAACGACATACCCACCTGGTTTCTGTATGCCGCACCTGTCTAAGTTCAATGGAGACGGAGATCCGTCGGATCATCTGGGATGTTCAACACCCTGATGATGGCCCACAACATTGGCCCCGAGCTGAGATGTTTAATCTTTCCTTTCACACTGACTGGACCAGCCAGGCAGTGGTTCAAGCAAGGCAAAAGACAGTCAATCAGCTCCTGGAAAACTTTCTCGGCCGACTTCAAAAGGGCATTCCGAGCCTCCCAGGCTGCCCGCGTTCAGGCTGACTCTCTGGCTAATGTAAGGCAGCAGCCCGACGAAACACTGAAGGCTTACCTGAGCAGGTTCACAAACGTCGCTGCTCGGGCCAGAGATGCGGATGACAGCTCCAAGCTCATGGCCATGAGGACTGGAATCCTCGTCGAAGGGGAACTCTGGAAAGATATACAAAGAAAGGGAGTTAGCTCGGTGAACGAATTCCTTAACAGGGCCCAGGAATGGATCAACTTGGAGGAGGCCAAAGCGTCAGCTGCAGGAACCAGCTAGGTCCCTGAGCAGCCCGCTGGAGTGGGGACGGAGGTCGTGGCAGCGACCCAAAACGTCACACAGAACAACCAGCTCGGTGGAGGCAAAAGAAAGGGGAATGGTGAGGGCAGCCAGCACGGCCAAAAGAAGAATAAGTCCGTAGACAAGTTTAAGCCCGTCTACACGACTTATACAGAGCTCACCCAGTCTAGGGAGAATATCTTCCTATCCAACTCTACTCACCTCCCCTGGAAGAGGCCCGAGTCGTTGAAGCACCAAAAGGGGAAGAGAGAGACCTCCAAGTTTTGCCATTTTCACAACGATGTTGGCCACAATACCGACGATTGTAGGCATTTAAAAGATGAGATCGAGACTCTCATCCGAGCCGGCCCCTTGGCTTAGTACGCGCAGAACGGGGTTCTAGCAAGTCGACCTGCTCCAAAAGTCCGGCCAGTCAGCCCGGGTCTCGGGTAGATCAGGACGTCCCTCCTCCCGTGATAGGAGGGGAGATATCCACCATCTCTGGAGGTTCGCATATGGCTGGCACGAGCAGGGGTGCCCAGAAGAGGTATGTGAACGAACTCAAGGCGCATAATGGAGTAGAGTTCGTCCCGGAGCAGCGCCTGCGAAAGCAGCAGCGATTGGAGAAGCAACCGATTATTTTTACGGAGGAAGACGCGGGCCATGTCCGGTTCCCTCACAACGACCCCCTGGTCGTAGCAGTTCAGCTCACTAATCGGAGGGTTAAGAGGGTGCTGATAGACAACGGGAGCTCGGTGAACCTTCTATTTAGGTCCACGCTGGAGAAGATGGGTTTGACTGTCGCCGAGCTGAAGGCGACCTCCATGCTGCTGTATGGTTTTTCGGGAGAACGATCGGCGGCCATAGGGACGATCGAGCTGGTGATCACCCTAGGAGAAGGACCTCGAACAGTCTCCAAACTCCTCGAGTTCGTGGTCATCGACTGCTCCGCCGCATACAACGCAATTTTGGGACGACCTACACTCATAGCCTTTGAGGCCGTCACTTCCATTCGCCACCTCGCGATGAAATTCCCTACTTCCACGGGAATATGCACTGTCCGTGGTGATCAGCTCGCTGCCAGGGAATGCTACAGCATTTCCATGAAGGGAAAGTCGAAACCCGGGCAGCTAGCAATGGCCATCCAAAGTGGTGAAGAGGAATCTCAGGAACCCTTAGCTGATCCTGAGATTGAAAAACCTCAAAGCGCCAAAGGGGAAAATATCGTCTTAAGTGAGGATATTGACCCTCGAATAGGCGAGGATAGGTCCGAGCTCCAGGCTATTGAGGAGCTCGAAGAAGTGAGCATCGACCCTCAGAACCCTTCACCGATGGTCAAGCTCGGGAAAAACCTCTGCAGCAAGAGAAGGCGGAGCTGACTAGATTTCTGCAGGACAACCTGGATGTGTTTGCGTGGTCGCACGAGGACATGGTGGGAATCAGCCCGAGTGTCATCATGCACTCCCTTCATCTGGATAAAAGTGTTCCTTTAAAGGCCCGGAAGCAGAGACGCCTAGGAACAACCCGGGCTGAAGCCTTAGAGGAAGAAGTAGCCCGGCTCAAGAAATGCGGCTTTATCCGAGAAGCCAAGTTTCCGATTTGGGTCGCCAACCCCGTGCTGGTCCCGAAATCTAATGGGAAGTGGCGGACCTGCATCGACTTCTCCGACGTGAATAAAGCCTGCCCTAAGGATTGTTTTCCATTACCAAGGATTGAACAATTGGTGGATGCCACAGCGGGGCACGAGCTCATGTCCTTTATGGATGCATACTCAGGCTACAATCAGATTGCCATGAATCTGGCGGACCAGGAGCACACCAGCTTCATGACCCCGACTAACGTTTATTGTTACAAGGTCATGCCCTTCGGGCTAAAGAACGTTGGTGCTACGAATCAAAGGTTAGTAAACAGAATGTTCGCAAACCAAATCGGGAAGAACATGGAAGTGTACGTTGATGACATGCTAGTCAAGTCAAAGACTGTCGATA